>NC_136482.1:173122286-173492286 GCF_053919585.1 Euprymna scolopes
CTGAATATTAAAAATGTCAGTAAAAGAATGAACAATGAAAATTAAATTATACTGTTTAAAAATAGGTTAGTTTAGATTTGAGGATTCTTTTGTTCGCCAGGTGTGTGTTTGGACAAACATATGTAAAGCCACATGAAATTAGTCACGTTTGAAAGACACACTTCTGACGTCATAGACAAAGGACATTTCTCCGTATTATGGGTTCGGATTTTAGTCAGAGAAAGAGAGCCAGTCAAGGAGATGAGTTGAGAGTCGGAGAGTTGAGAGTCAGTCAGTTGGTCAGTTGATCCCTTAGAAACGAAGGGAGAACATTTAAACTATTTAGATCCAAATTTGAATTCCTGACGTCATCAATCGGCCAATCAGATGAATAAAGAAGTCATCATGTTGTAACTGTTGTCTTGTCTTCATCACGAACGAAAGGTAAATGTGGTTATCATCTTATAATGAACATTGTGTAAACCCTTTCAAGTTTTGTGTCCCATCTCCCTCATCACAAGTAATGTCTATAAATGCCTCCTCTCCTCTGTGTTAAGAACTGTGCATCATATCATCCTCTCCTCGGTATATGTTCAGAAGAACAATCCCCTGTCTGATATATAAATGTCTTCCCCTCAGGAAGTGTCACAGTCATCGTCATAATGCAATATATGTAAATGTCATTATCATTCCAATATCCGTGTTATAAGAACGGTTATATATATGAACACCCCAAGAAGCATATAAGAACTGGTATAAATGTCTACCTCATCATCGTTATATATGTGTTCCTGTCATATTTTAATATGTACCCCTATTTATGGAAGTAATAATACAACAGCACTAGGTAACCAAAATCCTGAGAGGTGTAGCTTAGAAAGAGTTGCAGCTATTCCCAAATGTTTGCACCTAACATGGCAATCCATGTCAATCAAACGAGTCACATGACGTAGACAACAAGATAGGATACATGCTGTCCTTAGAAAAATAGGTAGAGTTGCCAACTCGTCCCCGTGAACGTATCAACCCTTTTTCATCCAAATATAGATTGAATTTAGATACCAATAAAGGGATCTCATTACAGGAGGATTTATCCAAATAATTCTTTTCCCTGAGCAGAAATTTACTTTGAGTAAGCCTAATTAAATAAGATCTGGCCTTAAGATTTATCAACGTTTTTAAAGAGAAAAATCTTTCTACATTAATTACGGAATGATCATTTAACTCATCCTCACACCTAGTGTATGCATCAGTGAATATTTTATTGATCGAGCTAAGGCACTCCTTACCAGAGGTAGGCCAGTCTAAGTTATCTCCGTTCAAGCAGGCAGGATCTCTCAACTAAAATTTCATCTCCTTTCTAAATTTATTTAGAAAGATGCCTCATGTCACAAAATCTGCAGCATTATCTCCTGTGTTGATATATTTGAACTTTACATTATATCCCCTGTTACGTAAATCAACAATCATTGTTTTAATATCCTTTGAATGATTTCTGGTAAATTGACACTTCGAGTTAGTAGTATCGGACAGAAACCAGGACAACACGACTTGAGCATCCACGGCTATATTAATTTCACTCAACATGCTGGAAGAGAATATATTAACCAGCACAGAATCGTGTTCGACACACGTATAAACCGCTAATAATTCCAATGTGCTAAAGTCCTCTTAACAGAGGGAGCTACCTTTGCTTTGGCAAAAATTAAATTAGCTTCACCATGCTGGTATAAATATTCAGCAATACCATAAAGCCTAATTTGAAGCATCGCAAAATACTATCAAGACCGCAACAGAATCTGTATCAACAGAGTATATGTTGAACTCAAGATTTTCAATACCAATTAGATCTTGATAAAGACTCTTCCAAGAGACCAAAATATCATGCAGAACATTCTAGTTCCAGGAACTCCCAAATTTCCAGAGCTTTCTCAGAATTATCCGACATTTAATAGTTACAGGTAATACCAATCCTATCGGATCAAAGACTCAGGAATTCACGGACAAGATGTCACGTTTAGTAGAGACATTCCTTCCAACTATGTAAGAACTTAATTTCATCTCGTCAGATAAATAGTCGTAAAGATAACCCAACACTTTTTCATACATATTTCCATGAGTTATTGTCGTCAAGTTTTATACGCTGTGCAGGCAGTTCACTATTATTGCAGCAAGTTTTCAAAGAAAAACCTCCTTCCTGCATATCTGCTACAGTGTCTAATAGTGGGGCAGGTTATCTCAATATTCCATAAGAATCTTTCAGTTAGTGATACAAGCACCAAAATTGGCACAAATGACGTTCAGAACATACATAAAGAACGTTAGTCATCAGAAAATTCAAGATGGCTGCCAGTTTTCAAGATGGTTGCAGAAGCAAACCTGACAAATTTCAATTTTGGTGCTTGTATCGCCAAGTAAAAGATTGTTTCAGCAATCTGCCCCACTATAAATACAACAGTAGGAGATGGGCGGGAGACTGATGAGTCTTCACTAAGTTGTCAACATAAAAATTTTCAAGTAATAAATCTTTACAATGACCCGGTGGATATTTCTCCACATAGTACTTCACAATGTAATTTAAAATAAATAGGCTAGATACAAACCCAAATATGAGAGTCGTGTACCTAAACCGATGTAGTCTATTTTCAAGCTTAAAAAAAAAAAAAAACAGAAATGTTTTTTATCGAATTCATTTTTTAGCTTAATCTTTCTGATGTCTGCCAAAAGGACGAACCGATTAGTTTTGAATATGAATATCATTTCCAGCATTCCGGATACAAATTTACAAGCACAGTCATTAAGAGAAGGTTTTCTACCTGTTCTCAAAGAACAACTGTAAACAGGACAGATATTTGTTGTACACTGTAAATCTTGTTTAAACACTGGACGATGCAGAATCCAAGTGTATTTACCAAAGCTAAAAGATCGACATTTATTCTTTCGATTATACCTTCCTTTTCTGGCTCCAAAAGCACCTGACAATATTCAAGGTACAACTCCCTTTCAGATAATTTACGAAAAATACGATTTAACACTGATAGGCCAACCTGGTAGTTAGTACAGTTTATCCTCATCTCTGAATAGACTTATATGATGACAAACCTCATAGAAGAACAAAAGGTTTTAATTTTCTTCTCACTTTACTCATTTGTATCCTCTCTAAACTACACAACCTATCAACGGTTCTATCAACAGAGGACTCTTCATAATCGTTCCAAATTTCAGCATATTCAGATTTAGAGTCCAACACAAAGCAAACATGAGCTATTTCGACAACCTGAGCAAAATTCAAAATATTTGTCGACAACTTGAGCAAAATTCAAAATATTTGTCGACAACCTGAGCAAAATTCAAAATATTTGTCGACAACCTGAGCAAAATTTAAAACCAATTCTTCTGTCTGAGGAGTCCGCTATACTTTCAAACAAAACTTTGCCCTGAAGGAACTCTCAAACGTGTCCCCTTTTAAATTCATAGGTCCTAGGAATTCAATAACATCAACTCCCAATAGGCCACGGACGGGCAACGTGTTGTCGTTCAACTCAGAAGCTAGCTCAACTTTATGCTTCATAAAATCTTCAATTACAGAAGTCAATCCATTAATACGGAAAGTAAGATCTAAATTTTCATCAACCAAGGAAGACACAGAATGGATTCCTTGTGGGAACTTCACGTTAAGGTCGATTTCTTTGAAATTTTTTAGCTCTTTCTCCAAGAAAGTTTTAATTAAGAATGTACGATCCTTTAAGAGAAAAACTAAAGCAGGAAACCAACAACCTAATCAGATAAATAAGATCCCTCGCTACCAGCAAACAATTGAAGTATACTTGTTTGTCACAATCTATATTGAAAGAGATTTTAACGACTGATAGAATTGATGAACTATTATTATGCCAGTAGTTGTATGGGAACTAACTGAACTAGGGCAATAAATACTACAATGTCCCTCTCTATTGCAAGTCCAACAAGTACCAAATTCCTTCTTGTAACAGAAACATTTTTTCTCATCATGGAGAAGACTCGAACATTTAGAGCAAAACATCAACTCTCTGCATCTTTTAACCCTTACAGCATAAGTAAAATAACTACAAAAATAACTCCAATGGCGATTAGCTCTGCAAAAATTACAACTGTAGTTTGCTTTAATTGCCTTGGTATAAAAATTCTCCAAGGTGGAAGGATTTTGATATCAAGTTTATGAGAAAACTTCTATATAGGACTCACAACTTTACGAGAGTAAGAATGTTGCTTACAAAAATTCATTGTATGTAAAATTGCTTACAAAAATTCATTGTATGTGAAATTGCTTACAAAAATTCATTGTATGTGAAAATTGCTTACAAAAATTCATTGTATGTGAAAATTGCTTACAAAAAATCATTATATGTGAAAATTGCTTACAAAAATTCATTGTATGTGAAATTGCTTACAAAAATTCATTGCATGTGAAATTGCTTACAAAAGTTCATTGTATGTGAAAATTGCTTACAAAAATTCATTGTATGTGAAATTGCTTACAAAAATTCATTGTATGTGAAATTGCTTACAAAAATTCATTGTATGTGAAATTGCTTACAAAAATTCATTGTATGTGAAAATTGCTTACAAAAATTCATTGTATGTGAAATTGCTTACAAAAATTCATTGTATGTGAAAATTGCTTACAAAAATTCATTGTATGTGAAAATTGCTTACAAAAATTCATTGTATGTGAAATTGCTTACAAAAATTCATTGTATGTGAAAATTGCTTACAAAAATTCATTGCATGTGAAATTGCTTACAAAAATTCATTGTATGTGAAATTGCTTACAAAAAGTCATTGTATGTGAAAATTGCTTACAAAAATTCATTGCATGTGAAATTGCTTACAAAAGTTCATTGTATGTGAAATTGCTTACAAAAGTTCATTGTATGTGAAAATTGCTTACAAAAATTCATTGTATGTGAAATTGCTTACAAAAATTAATTGTATGTGAAAATTGCTTACAAAAATTCATTGCATGTGAAAATTGCTTACAAAAATTCATTGCATGTGAAATTGCTTACAAAAATTCATTGTATGTGAAAATTGCTTACAAAAATTCATTGTATGTGAAAATTACTTACAAAAATTCATTGTATGTGAAATTGCTTACAAAAATTCATTGTATGTGAAAATTGCAGAACAATTATCTAATATTTCCTCAGAGAAGGGAAAATTATTTCCAACCTTGTAAACTAATTCTGTCTCAAAGAAAGCCGGTAACTTGCTAAAACCTATGTGGTTAAGCAATTTACTCCCAGGAGATACAATTTCCAATCCAAACAAATTTTGAAGCTCATATATCTAAACCTTGAAAATACTTAGAAACTTCTTGACGGCAAAAACATAATGTAAAAAAAGTATGTAATATAGAAGAAAAAATTAAGTCCATTTTATTCTTTTCATTCAAAGATTCTGTAGTGAGAATGTTTAGAGCTACCTAATAGTTTTCATCAGATACTGTCAAATGTCTAATTAACTAGAAGGCGTAACCCATTATGTGATTTCACAAAACGACTAGCTTTAAAGCGTTGCAGTCAAGATTAGCTACACAATTCTGAAATTCAGAAAGCCCAACATCAGTCTCCAGATCCTTATGATTGAACTTAGAGCAGTCAACTTAGGAACCAAGTATGGACCCTTGGTTTTCACAGTAAACTCCCAATGTTCAGTTGAATCATCAACCTTAGACTTCCAATGAATGTCACTTCAACATATAAAAATGTTACCAATACAAAAACCAAGAAAAGCAACAAAAAATGAGAAGGGAAAAGACTTGGTGGATAGAAACAAACAATTTTATTAGGAAAAGAAAAAAAAAGAAACTTAGAGCTCCAAAAGGTTCAAGCTGCTAAGTCCTTTGCATAGTAACAATTGTGAAAGAGTCTAAGGTCGTAAGTGAGACATTTTTTCCAACACTTGTATCATTCTTTATTAAAGGATTCGATCATAATCTCATCAATCTCTCTCGTCAAATAAACATTGACAATCTGTTCTTCTAAAAGATTAAAAGATTCAAATAATCACGAATTTAATTTTCATATAATGCCAAACTAGATGTTCTAACCTCTTTCTGCGACTCTAAACATTTAAACATATTCAATATTTTGCTTCTAACTAACTTCCTCATCTGCACCAACGAAGCAGTATTAGCAGGAGAGGAAGCCATTTTTATGCAGTTAAGTTCCGTCCCTAATAACAGTCTACCAAGACTTACATCAGTAAGAGACAGAGAGAATGAGAGGGCAGTGATCAAGACGGAGAAGACAGATAACAAGAAGAGGGGGGGGGGGTAATTGAACAAATCTCAACGGTTACAGATTTCCTTAAAAAGAGAACCAATGATGTAACCTGCTTCTTGGCGTTCAAAAAACCCACCAAAATTTAATCAAGGAGATAATATGGCAGCCATAACTGGCAATGGTTAGAAAAAAGATCAACGTGAAATAAACTGAATGTGACTATCCCATCAAAAAAGAATCCAGGAGTGGGGGGGGGCAATTTCTATAGTAAAATAAAAGGGGAAAATGCCACTATTGGTAGAAAACTCCCCTTTTTTAAATCAGGTTCCACAAAATTTTAGCAGTGTGTCGAAATTATTATCATCGCTTCCAATGAAGGTCACTTCGACGTATAAAAACGTTACCAATACAAAAACCAAGAAAAGCAACAAAAACAAAAACGAGAAGAGAAAAGACTTCTTGGATAGAAACAAACAATTTTATAAGGAAAAGAAAAAAAAGAAACTTAGAGCCAAAAAAAGTTCATGACCTATCTGCTGCTAAGATTTTGCTCTCAGCTACAAAGAAAGTCCTTTGTGTGGTAACAATTGCGAAAGAAAGAACGGACAGGTTGAGAAGGCTTTTTTTTTTACTTACTGCAGTGATATAAGATTTCAACCAATGTAGGATTTATTAGAAAGGTCAAAATATTTAAGCAAAGTCGGAAAGAATTCGCTCCCTCTGTTTGCAATTTACGCTTGCATATTGTAATGTCGTCTTTTTTAAAATAAAAGTCCTCTCGAGTAAATTAGTTGAAATATGTGCAAACAAAGAAAACTTATTTACTGAAATAATGTTCCGAGAGTGTTCTTTTATAGCAAAGAATTTCTTTTCTCATTTTCCTGAAGGAATAACCTGAAAAAAATACACATAACTCTTTGTATAATAACGTTCTCTAAAGAAGCAAGAAGTCCGGTAAAAAAAAACAAAAAAACTTTCTCGTTCCTTCTTTGAGTCTGGTCAAAATAGAAATATTCTTTTGACTTAGAAAAACTGCAGCTTGAAACGTATCCATGTTCTTCAGACCTTAGAAGAAAATATTTAGTTATAGTGATAGATACTTTCTATTCATTTTTTCCTAGTGAGAATATTTTCCACGTGTCTCTTCTCTCCAGCAAGCTGGTATTTTTCTGACATATTTAACTGCCAAATCCTTGAAAGATTTCTTGGATTTCCTTGAAGTAGATCTCTCAGCGAGATACGAATTCGTCAGGTAACTTAGACACAATCACTTCAACATTATAAACTTCGCCAGGTAACTTAAACGAGTTCACTTCAATATTTTAACGTATTGTTTAGACAGAGAGAAGATAGGATATCAACACATTTCAATTGTGAAGTTCGAACTGCCAACTTCAGTTTGAATTTTATCACAAAACACGGAATGCACAGATCAATCAACAGGCAGAAATTAGTCACATAACCAACAACATCAGCAACAGTAAAGCAAACTCAAGAGAAAGGAAGAAGAGGAAAAAAAGAGAGGAAAAATAAATATATCCCCAAAATATTTTATACACAAAATCTGGCTACATTATGCAACTAGATTTTATGGGAATCCTGTAGATTATGTAACCAGATTTTATGTACACCCTTTATATTGAAACAAATCAGAATCTACAAAGAGCAACAGTCGTAGCACTTACCACCAAGATAGCGTACAGATGCCCCCTTCCCGAGAGTTGTTCCTCTCGGTCTATTTCTATAGCTCGGAAGAGTTCATCTCTAGTGCATGGGTGAGTCCCCACAACATTTTCTTATTCCAATAGTTTTTGTTCATTTATTCACAATATTTTTTCCCTTTTATTTTCTTTGTTTATTTTTCTATTTCCTATTATCATTCTACTTCTTTTCCTTGCGTTGCTTTTCTTCTTTTTTTTGGGGGGGGGGTCAATAATATTTTTTTAAATATTATTTCTTTCTTCTTCATTTTCATCGTAATCAATCCATCTTTTGATCCATTCATGCTTCAACACTTTGGATCAATACTGAATGTAACAGGTCACTGAAACATTATGCGATCCCAAAATAGTCAGATTTCCTTTATGAGAAATTAAAAAAAAAGGAAACTATTTACGCTTCAGTATAACTTTATTATCAGCAAATCAAAAATAGAATTAAATAATTATTTCTGTGTGTGTGTGTGTGTGTGTGTGTGTGTGTGTGTGTGTGTGTGTGTGTGTGTGTTATGAAATGTCTTGTATTCTCTATTTTTACTTGCATCAATAAATATTCATGACCCTCAACCAATCGACTGTTATAACTTTCTAAGTCTCTACTATCAGTCCAGTTAGGGATTATTTTCTTCGGAACTAAGAATAGAGTCTCGGCCATTTCTGAAATGGCCTTTTCCCTGTTGATTGTACTTCTAGGAGATCTACCCTCCCAGCCTTTACCTTCTCTTTTTGAAAAGTTGTTAGTTTACTGCTAATAAACTGAAGCGCCCCTACTATAGAATGCCGACAGAGCTGCTCAGGTATTTTTTGCAGGCCAGAGTGCTCTTCCTTTAGAATGCTGGCTCTTCAATCCCACTTTCTGACCCTTGTGTCTCACCTTCCCGCCGTGAGAGGGAGATAAATAATATCAGTCCAGTATTGAATATTTTACTCTTAAGCGTATATGAGGAAATCACCAGATTTCTGTAGAAAAAAAATGAGTCTCTTTTTGTGCAAATGTAGGCATCAAATTATAATATTTAATTTATCTGTTTTTAAACTAACGTGCTTGACCAAACACGAAAAAGTCAGTTTACAGCCTATTTGACATCTAAAAGTAAAAACTCGAAGAAGCTAGAGTAATTGTTCACTGGTCATCTGTGGCTTCGTAGTAAGCTCATACAACATACTGTTTGCTAGCAACGAAAATCCTATTATTGTACATTATAGTATAGTGCATTTGAGGAAAAATTTTAGATATAATTAAAACAAAATGCGTTTGATACTCATATATTCAGAACTATTCAAAATTCAAAAGAATATTTTTTTCAGTATATTTATTTGTTGCCAGACGAGCATAATATTTCTTTTCCTGTAAAATATTTTGTGTTACTTGGAATTATGTATCCTTAAAAATTCATTGTATTCATCATATAGCAAATCTTAGGCATTGACAGTGCTCCAGGGAACAGTGAGAGGAGGAATAAAGAGAGGCAGATAGAAGAAGAGATGGGAAGATGTAGGGAAAATCATAGCTTACCTTAGTAGTGTGGGTGTCGTGTTCGTTCACTTAAGGAAAAAATAATTTTAAAAAATGGCGATGTCACTTTTGTATTTGACGATCATATGTGAGTAACGCAAACTCTATGCAAATTAGAAGCGGTAAAACGAACAACTGGCAAGTTGAAAGACGGCATGTTACGCAAACGGACGTGTGTAATATCAGGAGTGTTGAACACAACTTTACACCTCCACTGAAATCAATTTTCAAATTAGAAGCTATTTTGGCTTTATATTACCTTTCAGCAATGGAGGGCAAGATTTTTAATATCTGGTTGATTCCGGAGTTTATATGCAGCTGATATGACCATTATCAAGGGAATCGAAAATGTTGAACTTGTATGTGAGCATTGCACTATGAAAAATGTTGAGTGCATCCTAGTACAGAGCAGAAAGCAGATGCAGAACAGATCAAGCATATACTATCAGTGCATTTAATGCATATGACCAATTTGTCACCCAACAACTTCACCTTGATGGGATAGTGGATGAGTTTTTGCTAAGCTGCGATACCTGGCCTGGTTAGTTAGGGGACAGTTGTGCGAATGTTGGTTTTTGGACAACAGCAACATGCCAGACATATATTATTTGCTTCATCCAGGATGAAATCATGAGTGCAGAACAACTGTTGACCCAAACGAGAGATGTCATGACTGACAACGGAGAAGCTCTCCACCATGAAAATACACGTAGATAGGTAAGAATGCACAGCATTGATCGATTCCGGATGTTTGCAGATTCTGGTGAGTAAAGCCGTGTGTCACTTTTGAAAGTGGAAGTCAGCAGGAGTATTAACAACTGATGAGGATATGGCAGAATAAATGCAGAGGTTGGCCAAGTTCCAACTGTTGACATTGAGGCGTTGGTCATGGATAAACAGTTGTTAGGCTTTAATCTACTGTTGGGGATTGATACTTTCAAGATATTCGGTGGAATTTATTTCATGGAATCAGGTGAAGCATGTTTCGGAAGCCTAAACAGATGTGCTGCCATCTCAATCAACGAGTTGGACTTTAGCGTGAATTATGATCGCATTAACCAAGAATGGACTGCATCATGAAAATGGGCAAACGGTCACTGTCCCAGTGGACTGAGCAACAGTATGCAAGGGATGTCTATGAGATGAGATCCAACAGTGGCAGCAAAATGGATGGCTGGTGCTATATTCAAAAGAAGAATTTGACCTGCCAAAGGGTCTAATTCCCTTAATGGCGGTCATACAGGAACAAAAGCAAAAGTTATATCTAGTGCTTGACTACCAAGAATGAGATGAGACCCAACAGTGGCAGCAAAATGGATGGTTGGTGCCATATTCAGAAGACATTGTCCCACCCAATTGTCCATTTCTCTTAATGGCGGTCGTGCAGGAGCAGAAGCAAAAGGTTCATCCGATGCTTGATTACCAGGAATTGAATGAGTTTGTAGATGCTTTCACTGGCAATGCAGAAGTGTGCCTGCAGAAACTAAGAGAGTGGTGGCGACAAAGAGTCGCTTATGGATCTGTGAAATGGATCTGCATATTTTCAAATCCATGTCGACAAGGCACTATGGCCATTTCAAACAGGGACCAGCACTTCTTTTCAGGGACCAGAGCTTCTGTCTTACACAGTTGGGATTTTGGCTGAATGTGGCACCATTTATTATGAAGTCTGTTAAAGACGTTATCGTATCTCAAGACCATGAGATCAAAAGCATCACATCGGCATATGTTTATGACATTTTCACTAATGAAAGTGTAGCTCCTGTGTTGCACATGCAACAACAAAATATAACATGGCAACAACAAAATATAACATGGCTCGCGTTACAGTCTGTTAAAGTTGATAGGGTGCCTTGGCGCGTTAAAAACCTTCGACCAGTAATACAGATACACGTGATGAAAGTGATTCTGAGAATAGTGAGCGGCTAATCTTTTTAAATTCGGATCCACTAAAGAGTGATTCCGATGCTAGTAACCTCCCAACTCATAAGGTGTCTACTGAAAGCCGATCTACAGATGAGAGTATGCACGAGAGTGAGGCCCGCATCATTCCTCTTCAAAGAAGTAGCCAACAAAAATAAATATTACCCCTGCCTTGTTTGTGATCATGAGATCAAAGGGAAGTGTAAGGAAAGCGTGGTATACTTGACTAACGTGGGTGTCATGTTAATTCTGTGTAAGACAGAAGCTCTGGTCCCTGAAAAGAAGTGCTGATCCCTGTTTGAAATGGCCATAGTGCCTTGTTGACATGGATTTGAAAATATGCAGATCCATTTCACAGATCCATAAGCGACTCTTTGTCGCCACCACTCTCTTAGTTTCTGCAGGCACACTTCTGCATTGCCAGTGAAAGCATCTACAAACTCATTCAATTCCTGGTAATCAGGCATCGCTGAATCCACTGTAAAAAATTTCCCCCACTCTATATCTGTGCCTAAATCAAAACGCGGATTTCATGAGCAAAGCTTCTTTCTTAGAACTGCACGCCTGTGGAACTCTGTTCCGTCTGCCTGCTTCCCTCCGGACTACAACTTGGATGTCTTCAAGTCTAATGTTAACAAATTCCTAATGAACCGCCCCCCTAATTAAACACTTCATAAAATCTCCTCACTAACGTGATGTACTTGCAATAACCCTTATCCCTGAGTGGCTTCCGGGCCTTGATAAGTGGTGATCACTGTGTAAAAAAAAAAAAAAAAAAAAGAAAAAAATATTTAAAGAAAAAAAAAAGAAAGCTAAAATGGGGACGTCGCTTTTGTATTTGACGATCATGTGTGAGTAACACAAACTCTATGCAAATTAGATTATGCAAGATGCATAAAAGAAGCAGCAAAAGAAAGGACCAGCAAACTGAAAGACAGTGTGTTATGCGTATTATCAGGATTATTGAAGCCGACTCAAAAGATTGTAGGCGGGACAGAACACAACTTTAAAACTAGAGAAGACACAGAATGGATAGGATTGAAACAGAGCAAGATGGTTAAACGTGCGGAGGGCAGGGAAGGATGAAGAAGACTGGTCATCTGTAGTGCCCCAACGGCAACCGCCACGAGGCAAGTGAAGGTGAAGGTGAAAAATTCATATTTGGTGCAAACATCCCTCTATCTCCCCACTACGTTCCACTCTCTATTTTAAAAAAAATCCACAATAGTTTAACTCTATAACAAAATTACCTAAATCTTATATATAAACTAGAGTAGGATTCCCCCTATTACCGTGACCGAAATTGCAACTTAGTTAAAAGCTACATATGCAAATCTATTTTTTTAAGAAACATGGAGTAGATATTGGTTCATATTTAAAAAAAAAAACTAACATTTTATTTCAACTTTCTTTTTAATGATTTTATATCTGTCCAGTAATCAATTTCTCCCTTGATTGTTAATTTCATAGAAGAATCTGAGGCTACCATACTCTCTTAGTCCTAACTACTCTTCTTGTCAACCATGTCACCATGTGCTATTTTTTATAATAGAGATTTCTTCGATTTACACTACCTATTAATATTTTTTCAAACTTTTTCATTGGCTTGAATGCTCCAAGACGCACCCAATAATAACAAGATTTACTCATAATAAAACATGGCAGTACCTTCCTTAATTCCTTCATTTATTTTAATTTTCCTACCATAATTAATTCTTATAGGTAGTTGAAAATAAAAAATACTTATATGGAGTTCAATGGTTAGAGCAGGAGTATCTTGCCTTCATACTAGATTTAAATATAAATAAAGATAAGGCAATTAGTGCGATGGGCAACTAATTACTCATTTTGATACTCATGGTTACTCATAGAATGCTCCTGGTACTATGTATGATCATCATATTTATCAGGTTGGTTGGTTGGTTGGTTGGTTGGTTGTTTTACGGCATATCAACCCTTTTTGGGTTATTTAATGCCGAATCCAAAGATTTTGAAGAAAAATCTTTTTAATAGAATATATTTGTTGTTTTCACGTCGGTTTCTATTTAACCCATAGTTGGGACCCTAACAGGTACTACCACTCCGGGTCAGAGTGGACCTGGGAGCAATGGTAATTAAAGGGTGGCTCCACACTCTCCAAAGCCCACAAGCTGGGGCCTCACCACTGGATATAGTTTAAGGTCATATCCAGGACCCCCATTGAGGGACTTTTACCCTCTGCAGGGGGGCAGTCGGCGTATTCTAATGCCCCACCGACAGGGCCGAGATTTATCAGGTGAAGAATAAAAGAAGAATTAAAAAAATAAAACTCATTGAACTTGTCGCCAGTGTTTGAAATGGGATATAAAAAATCTGAACATCAGAGCCCATAAATTAAACGTTAAAATATTGACAAGAAGAATGATTTGCAAAAAAAAAAGCAAACATACAGATTTAAAGCAAAATCAAATTCATATTTAAGCACAAATGGGTCCAAAATTTATGTATTTGGAACGAAGGTGTTCATTTCTTGTGAAAAATTTGTTTTTGAAAAGGCAAATGTTCTCTTATATTTTTTATAAGTTCATTAATCATTTGCTGACAGTTATAATTTTCATTTATAATTTAAATTTGTGTAAGCTAATGATGTGTAAAGAAAGCAATAGTCGGTTTATTTATCTCCCTTCTATAATGTGACAAAATGTCAGAAAGTGAGATTTTAAAGCAGCGCCCTAGAGGGTGTGCATTTTGGCTGAACAAAAATTTCCTGTGCGACTTTGTTGACATTCTCGTGCAAGACAGAGTCAGGCGATTAGCAATAAATTAATCCCTTCTCAAAGAGTAAGAAGGTAAAGCCTGGGAATGTGAACTTCCTAGAACTGTACAGTGCCATACAAAATGGCAGAGACCTTCAAGGTCTGATTTGCAAAAACTGAACTCTAGAAAATCGAAATTCTTTTGCATATTTTAGATGTCTGACACGATTGTTAACATTTTAATTCTGATTGTTTAAAAATATGATGTGAGAATATCTGTTGTTTGACTCTTGACTGTTCATTGTATTGTTTTTCTTTCTGACTCACTAGTACTTGTTTTGGCATTCACCTGGAGAAGTTGAGCCGGCTCTATCTAGAAAATTTACAATGCCCTGACAAGGAGCGATGGTTCATCAAAGTAACAGATACAAGTATTATCCAATCAAATTTCCAGTGTCAAACTCTATAGAGGAGAGAGCCAAGAATCAAATCAGTATCCTGGTGTTGTGCATCAGTAACACGGTACTGAGTTGAATCCAACTTACTAGTGTTGGGTAGGTGCAGGAATTTCAAGGGTTACCAGTGACACATATTAGAGTTAGTGACTTCCATTGACAGAGCGTGCATCTGTGTGCTAGAAAATGGGTTGATGCTTTTGAGTGCAGTCTGGTTAACAAGGGTTACCACTCCCCACACATACACCCTGATATAAATAGAAACGCACATGGGGATTTTTGAAAGAGAGTAGACAGTCAATTGGAGTCGATGTTTGATAGACAGATGGACTTAAGTTTGTTTCGATATCAGGAGGGTCAGAGGAAAGATGCATCGATGAAAACGCTAGAAAACTTGAGTCAGCAATGCAAGAGGTTCCCTGAGTTCATTTGTCAAGGAAATAAAGAGATCCTTGCCAGAAAATCGGTGTCGTGTTTTCGTCTTGAATGCTCTTTTCAGATCATAGACTAGTGATGAGGGGAACCGAATCCCCGAAGCCACAAGATAACAAAAAAGGTATGGTGAACTCTTAACAGATATATATGTACAGTCACGCACAGTTAAGAACTACTAAGGTAGATTGGATTTATTTGCTTCCCCACTGAGCAAATTCGGCACAAGGCCGTTTTTTAATGTGGAGAGTGATGGGAAAATGGGGACCAGCTCTCCGGGGAGTAGGAGAGCTGGATGGTGACAATTGGTATGAAGGGTTTCCCCTACATTGACCAATAACTGATTGCCACAAGGGCAATGGTCTTTGCTTGAACTTTGGTGCTCAGTCCCGCAAGGAGGGGGGGGTGGAGACACAACGTAAAGGTTCTTAAAGGAACTCGACCACATGTATACACAGCCGACTATATAAATGTACATAAACTATATAAATGTATATAAGCTATATAAATGTATATATATAAGCTATATAAATGCTATATAAGCTATATAAATGTGTATATATAAGCTATATAATGTATATAAGCTTGTATATAACAAAATGAGAAATATGCATGTAGACATATATTGAATATATATATAGAGGCCATTAGAACACACACACCCACATTAGGGCAAAACACACATAGACATGGCTATATAGCAGTTATATATATAAAAAAAAGACGATACGTAACATATCACTATTTCACCATTTTTAGCTAGGTTTTCAGCTAGTCTTTCCATCCAACCCTGAGCTAGTTCAATGTCTTTGTGACAGGGTGGCGACAAAGAGCGTGCCTGAACCAGTTAAGATATCTCGAGGGCTTGCTGTAGAGAATATATGTTGCAGCAAGAACGACCGGCAGCATTTGAGATAAACTGCATCGAGTAAAAACAAGAGACGCAATGTAAACGGTAGTAACTGAAAACCCCAAGATTTCTTAAGTTACTTGCTCTCATCGGCCAGGTTTCACAGCCGTACAGTAGAATGGTGTGGACAGGAGCTTGATATTGTAATTAATTGCCTTAAAATTTGCTACACACCTGTCCTCTCGGCAGGCTTTAGTGTGTGGTGAAAACAAAAAGAATAAATAAAAGAAAAAAATTGGCTGCTGCTTTTCTTTATATGTTGGCAATTTTGTCACCTCATATGCAAATGAGATGCTTCCGGTTTAAATATAAAAAAGCCTGATTTTTCAGAGATTAGTTCAAGTTTTCTAGTCGGATTTTGGAGACACAAGTCTTCACAGCAGTATGTTGCATTTAACCCTGGAAGTTGTTAGTTGGAATCGTGACATAGTTAACCCTTGATCATTTTACCTCAGATATATGTGAATTTTAGTATCAAGTTTGATTTCAGATTTGAACCACAGTCAAGACTGAAGACAGCAGAAAGCGAGACGAGCATTGCTGATGCAATCCTTGATGACAAAGCCAAGGTATTTGAAACGATCAACCTTTTTCAGTTAAAACTTGAAAATTACATTTTAGCAGCTGTTGCCAATTGCTTTTTTATTTATAGATAACAGATAAGATCCTAAAGCTCAGTGAGTTTTAGCATGAAAAGAATTATAATTTTTTTTTTTTTTACCGTAACCTACTTTCTTGGTTTTAATTTTGGTAATTTGCGGCAGACAAATTCTTGATGTGAATATCTAACAAGGAGGAACTAAAGATTAAAGCTCAGTCAAGCACCTTCAAATAGAATAGGGATAGAACAGAGAAAGACCAACAAAATTTCTTCTGTAAAATCCTCATCTAATATAAGGGAAGCAACTCGTGTTTAACTTGATTATGTTTAAAGCATTATTTTTTCTCTTTTGTGATTTTTTTTGTTTTGTTTTAACTTGTTAATTTTTTTTTTGTTATCAAGTCGATGGTACAATTCGTTGATTAGTGTTGAGCTATGATTACAGATTTGATAGATTCAAGCCATCATCAGGCAATTTGTGAACACATGATGAATCTCCATCTCCATATGAACCAACACTGTCGACCTGGGGCTGCTGTGGTCACATTACCATGAAATCGGCCACTCAAATATGATTTGTCATCGTCTATGAAATGGGTCTTGCTAGATATTATGTTTGACGTTCATCTTTGTCGCCAACTGTTATGTTTGCAGGTTGAACCAAATAACGTATAAGGCAATACAAATGAAGACTCAACAAACAAAGGTAGATCAATAAGAAGTGTATTAGAAAAAGTATATTCACAGTATATTTACATAATAGTTGTCAGGTGAGAGAGTCTTGGCTGGAGAACATATCTGCTCTCGGCTCGGCCTTCGGTGGCTTCTGGTTAAAACACACTCAGACTAACCGAGTCTTGCTATTTGTGTGTAATATTATCCACATATGTAAATGAGTGGGTGCCACCACAACACTAGATGTGGAATGAATTACTTTAGGTCAAACTAGTTGAATTTACACAGAGATAGGATTACTTTCTTCCTCTTCCTCCTCAGTAGTAGACACTCTTTTTGTTTGCAAACTTAAAGGGCATTTTTTTTTATAGAAGTTTGGGTTTCTCTTTTTCTTTTAAGTATGATAACTGTATCTCCTTTATTATTGATGTGTCTCCTTTATTATTTATGGTTATTATTATCAAGTCTTATTGACTTGATAAATATCATTCTTTGAGAAGAGATAATCCCCCATTAGATTGCAAAGTCGATTTTATACTTTGTCAAGGCAAGAAAGATGCTAAAGATACAAATGATACAACCTCCCTGATGCAATTGTATTTCAGACAAGTACCCAAACCCGAAATGAAAAGACCACGAGTGAACGCGCGTTTTTTTTTTTTAGTTTAGTTTCATATATATATATATATATATATATATATATATATATATATATATATATATATATATATAAGTATTTTTAAATTTTATCTTTCTAGCTTTAAAAAAAAGTTTTTAAATTTTATCAGCCGGCATAATTCATTTTTAAATATTGAAAAATTTCAGGAAAATTAATTTTTGCTAGATTTTCAAAACATTGTTTCCGTGTTGTGTACGTGTCTGCGGCTAGCACCAGAATGGCGGCCGTGATGTCGGAGGTTCGATTGTTAGATTGTGTAAGTTTCGTATTTTTTTAATTTGTAAATCGCAAGTTAGGAAAAAATTAAACCCTTCCAAGATGGACAATAAATAAAGCCATAATATTTTATGGTAAAGTTAAGAGCCTACGAACCATAGTTTTTTAGGAGATGTGATTATTGGATTAACCAATCAGAAATCGTCTGTGGCACACACATCTCTGTTTTTATAGATATATAGATAGATAGACATATTTTTGACGACATCATGTTCTATTATTAGCTTGCAGATAAATTGAACACACACATATCGTAGGCATTGGCTGAAGCTTTAAAAAATATCCCCGAGTCTGTAGTAAAATGAGGCAAAAAATAGATGGTTACATTTAATGCTACTAAAACAAAGCTCCTTTCCTCGAATAAATATAATAAGAAACCTTTCCAACCACCAATTGTCTGAGATTTCAACATTCAAACTTCATGTACTAATATTTACAGGTAATATGATATTTTTATGAACTGGCCCGAGAATCATATCAAAAGTGACAATATTAGCCTTGAGGAGAATGGCAACTGTATGAGTACAGCCGGACGTTTTTCTTCCCATACAATTATAAATCAGTTACTTAACTTTTAACTATCTATTCCAGTGTTCGTTTATAGTAACCCTTTTATATTTGGTCGTTTTAATTATGATTAAATATCTTCATATAACACTATAAATACATCATTGGTGTTAGTGGTGAAGCAGCTATTTTGAAAGTATTGTATAACAAATACCGAGAAAGCCTTATGGTACTTCCATATCGAAATTTTGATCAAAGCTGATTAAAATGTATTTTATAGGGACACTTGACCTTCTGTGAGGTACATCTGCTTACGGATTTTACCAACTCCTGAACTTGTTTTTCTTTTCGATAATTAAAGAAAAACACACTGCTGCCCGCAAGATTTTAATGTTATTTTGTCGCATTTTATTTCTTAATGCTTTCTTCATGCCGTTTGTTCAACATTGGGCGATGAGACGTGCAAATTAATTGTTCCATTAAATCAAGTATAAAAGATAAATTGGAAATCAGCTGAAACGAATTAAGTTTGATGTATCGATCATTATAATATCAGAAACTTCGAATCTAGACAAAACAATTAATTATTGCTGATGTAGTTGGATTTCTGCATTTGAAAATAGTACGCCATTTTGTATATTATTTTAATGGAGAGTAGAAAGTGCATATTAGGTTTACTTACAATAACCTCTAGTCCTTACAATCAATGAGACATGTTCCTGACAAAGGCGAAAGAATTACTGTTTTCCAGTTTGGAATCTACCCATATAATACATATTGTTGGCTAGTATTTTACCTTGCAGTGGTAGTTTTTATCTTCTTACATCAAGTGCTTTCATGCCTTGTTTGAAGCGATTTCTATTAAAATAAATAATTCGGAACTATCAAGTACAATAAGATTATAAAACCATTCAATGTTCCGGCATAATTCATATATATCTGTGGAACGGAGAAAGTCATTTCTTTTTGTTTTGGTTTTAAATCATCACTCATCAATGCTAAAAGTTACTTGAGAATTGTCTTGATCTTATTCATACTGAAAGAAATATTGGTGTGCATATAGTATGTAATCAATTAAATCGATTGAATTCAAATTTTTTAGTAAAGAAGAGAGAATGAGAAAATTTTTGTTAAAAAATTGTAATTACAAAAAAAAACAAAAAAAAAAAACATAATGAATTGGTTGCAGCAGAAATAAACATATTTCACAGAAAATATTAAGTACCTACCCAGTGATAAAAAAAAAAACTTGGGTAACCATTTGCAATTTTGTGTATTTGTAAATGGAAGCTACCTGTGTGTGTCTCAGTCTGTATGCTGCCAAAGAAAATTCAGGTCTGAATATAGAATATAATCAATAAAGTCAATCAGAATGTCAATATTCAACAGTTAACAACAGAGACTGATAAATAATTGACTGGATATTCAGAATTAATTATTGATTTCTTATATTCTTTGCTATTTTTTTTAAATCGACAAGATTAATTACTTCATGTACTAGAAAGAAAGAACATATATCTATATATAAAAGTGAAAATGTCTGTGTGTGTGTGTCTGTCTGTGTACATTCTCTACCAAATAACTCTGTCAATTTTCGGTCTACAGACTCGATATTTCAAATAAAGGTTATTGGGATTTGGAAAAATCTTTTTAATCGATTTTCGGCCAGAAATTTGGCTGGTAAGAGTCAAAGTTCAACGATTTGACCTTTGAAAACTCTACCAAACTCCACCGCTAATTTTGGGTCTAAACACTTGAAATTTTAGATATAGGTTACTTGGACATGAATCTAACTTCATAATTTGATTTGAGCCCAAAACAATAAATGCTAAGGGGGCATTGTTGGGGTCAAAGTTAAAAAAATTGACCTCTGCAGTTTCTTCCAAATTACTCAGCCAATGTTTGGTCTAAACATTTGAAATTTTACATAAAGTGTATTCGGAGATAGGGCAAGTTTTTTAATCATCTTTTATTTTGCTGAAAATTTGGCTTCCAAGGAGCAAAGTTCAAAAGATTTTGGTTTTGTGGTCTCTAACAAACTATTCAGCCAATTTTGGGTCTAAACATTTGAAATTTTACATAAAAGGTATTCAGACATGCAGCAAGCTTTTTAATCAGTTTATGGGTGAAGATTTGACTGGCAAGAGGTCAAAGTTGAAAGAGTTGACTCTACCAAACTCCTCCGCCAATTTTGGGTCTAAACACTTGAAATCTTAGATCTAGATTACTTGGACATGGGTCAAACATTTTAATTTAATTTGAGCTCAAAACAATAAATGTTAAGAGGACAAAATTGGGGTCAAAGTTAACAAAATATTTTATGTCTGCGGTCTCTACCAACTTTTCTCTATGGTAGTTTAGTAAGCCTATTATATAGAAAGGCATTACCTTACATATTCACACTTTTTAATATATACATAAGCACATAAGCACATAAAGTTATGAACAGTACATAGGGTCCGAGCAAAGCCGGGCTGAACTGCTAGTATATAT
Organism: Euprymna scolopes; assembly: GCF_053919585.1. NCBI lineage: Eukaryota > Metazoa > Mollusca > Cephalopoda > Sepiida > Sepiolidae > Euprymna > Euprymna scolopes. Next base: position 173,143,452 of record NC_136482.1, read on the forward strand.
ATATATATATATATATATATATATATATATATATATATATATATATATATATATATATACAGTTGTGCGCAAAAGTATTCGACCCCTACAAAAATTGTCTTATTTCTATTAATGGATAATTCAATAATCTTTAAAACCTTTTTTAACGATTAAGTTCGAATAAACTGTATAGTTTTCAACAAAAAATAATAAAAAGTAATTAGTGCTTGATAATATAAATAAATTTATTTACAAAAATAAAAATATGGATGTTGCAAAAATATTCTACCCCTTTTCGTTAATACTTGGTTGAAGCTCCTTTGACATTGATTACTGCAAGTAAACGTTTCCTATAACATCTAACGAGAGTTTTTAATCTGTCCACTGGAATCTTAAGCCACTCTTCTTGACAGTACTGTTTTAATTCAATCAAATTTATGTTATTTTATGTTCCGCAATTTTTAAATCATGCCATAAGTGCTCAATCTGATTTAGGTCTGGAGACTGGGAAGGCCATTCTAGAACTTTCATCTTATTATTCTTTAACCATGTCTTAGTGCTCTTTGAAGTGTGTTTAGGATCGTTGTCCTGTTGAAAGGTATAACTCCTTCCATGCCCCAACTGGTTCGCAGACGGAACAAGATTTTCTTTCAGTATGGACTGATATTTTACTCAATCCATTCTTCCATCGATTATGGTTAATCTTCTAGTTCCATTTATACTGAAACAGCCCCATACCATGATTGATCCACCTCCATGCTTAACGGTCGGAACGGTATTCTTCACATTATAAGCAGTATTTTCTTTTCGCCAAACATAGTGTTGCTGGTTGCGTCCAAATAGTTCCACTTTCGTTTCGTCTGACCAAATTATACTATTCCAGTAATCAATAGGCATTTCTAGGAACTTTTTTGCGAAATTTAATCGAGCCTTTTGATGAGCTTTGGAAAGTAAGGGCTTCCTTCTGGCAATACGTCCATGCAATCCGGCACGATTTAATGCCCTACGAATAGTTGACAAGTTTACATCTGAGCCAGCATTCTTCAAATCGTTCTGCACGTCCTTTAGGTTAGATTTAGAGTCTATTGAAACTTGTCTAACAATTTTCCTAGCCCCACGTGTCGTAATTTTTCTTGGACGACCTGATCTTGGAAGATTGATACAATCCCTTTTACTTTCTATTCTTTGATAATGGACATAACAGTCGACCGTGGTATAGAAAAACGTTTGGAATTTTTTATAACCTTCTCCAGACTGGTAAGCATCGATTACTTTCTTTTTAATGCCTTCAGAGTACTCTTTGTTCTTTGTCATAGTTGCAGATTTGTTGTCGTTGAAAAAGATTTTTTTTTACTTGAAACAATTATTCAATCATTCAATATAGCATTGAAGTTCAATTTGAACTGATTTTAGATTCAGTAGAGTCATAAATATTATTTATAGGAAATAAATACAAGGTCAGACAAAATTAATAAACTTAATGACGCTTTTATTTAAACTTTAAATAAGAGGGGTCAAATATTTTTGCAATATCCATATTTATATTTTTTGTAAATAAATTGATATATATTATTAATCTCGAATTACTTTTCCTCATTTATTGTTGAAAAATATACAATTTATCCATAATTAGCCGTTAAAAGGCGTTATGAAGATTTTTGAAGTATAGATTCAACGAAACAAGAAAATTCAGCCCGGGGTCGAATATTTTTGCGCACAACTGTATATATATATATATATATATATATATATATATATATATATATATATCATTTTAATTAATTTTTGTGGACTCAATGTCTGCCAGTGAATTGACCAAGCACCAATGCATTCAAAGAAGAACTGATTAGTGAAAAGTATAATTATTTATGGCAGTGTCCATTTTTAATGATAATTGATGATGTTCCTCTTAGTTTATAGTATTGCAGTATGGCGGTCACTGTGTTGATATCATTCTGCTAGTATCAACCATCAGTTGGAGTCAAATTTCTATAAGCAGGGTTCATTAACTGAACTATTGACTTACAATTGCACTGCTCTTACTTGAAAGCAATTCAAGAACTCTGTGAGTAGTTAGGTATGCATTTGAGGTTCCAATGCACCAATGCACCAATGCCAGAAATAGCATCATCGAATTGTCATAGAAGCAATGCTCTGTGTATGAGGTTGTCTACAGACATAATGTCACACCCAAGGACAACTTCTAGGCTTCCTGGTATGAGACATTGATGCCACACTCTAACCTCAGCCACAGAACATTCAAATGGCACATAAAGAAGAGAACATAAAGAAACGTTTCACTGGGTTGGCTAAACTCTATAATAAATATCTTGCCGAATCTTGCTTTCTTGATAACTGAAAAATTGTCGCTGTGGTACTAGTTTTCAAGAATTCTGGCTAAAGGACTAACTTGCAAAATTATGGACCCATAAGTCATATCTTTACCAAAAGCTTTCAATTCTTAATCAGTCTAGTTATTGTCTACCCCATCATGCCGTGCTTATGTAGTTTTGGTACCGCGTTATTTTTAAATAGCTTTTTCAGTTTAAATTCAAGTTTCACAATATCTTTTTATTTCTTAATTTGTTAGGTGGAAGCATAGAATAGTTACAAAACATCCTCCCCTCCCCATGTTAATAATGGCTTTCGAAATAATAACGTTATTATTTCAGCTTTGTACCAAAAATACATAAGTACCAAAAATGCTATCTTTTTTTTCTGGTCACATTCTCTCCTTCTTCTCCTTCTTCTTCTTCTTGGTTGTCCATTGTTATCCGATGATAAGGATCTTCTTGTGAATCTGCTGATATTTAAATAGTCCAATCCTGGACCCACAGGTACGGTCACAGATTGGACATGTGAAGGAAATGCTTGGTGTAGCAGGGATGGCTTGGCGAATGTGAATCTTTGCACGTTTTGCTGTATGGTCTTGTATTTGCTGCTTCTCAATACTGTCCACTTCCTGTGAGCAGAGAAAGCGCCAGAGATCCCGGCAGGAAGTAACAGTATAAATTTAAGCACACACTGCCCCACACTTTTAAACAGTTGTCACTGAACACATATATCATAAGGCAGGTGAAACTTGTGCTTAACAACATCTTACATGTAGGTTTTATCATGAAAATTAACTTGTACGATATTACCAGTACTCTCCATCTCTTTCGATAATCTTTGCAAATAAATTTACATTATCGCAACAGCCGCTTTGGATTAATTTCTCACTGGCAGCGATCATTGATCAGTATAGATTTAGGCAATCCCGTTCTGTCCCAGATTTTTTAACAGTTGTCTCTGAACACATATATCATACATTAGATAAGCTAGGTGAAGCTAGTGCGGCAGTGCTTAATATATCTAAGGCCTCTAACAACATTGACGATGAAGGTTTTCACATGAAAATTAATTTATACGATATTACTTGACGAATATTTAATATTTAATATAATCAGATCCTTCTTAACTGGCTTGACTTTCATGAAGAACATTCGTCTATCTGAAACCACTATCAATAATTTCCCACATTCTTTATTTGTGCCTAAACCTAACTGTAGATTCCGTGAACAAAGCATCTTTCTTAGAACTGTACACCTGTGGAACTCTGTTCCGTTTTCCTGCTTTCCGACTGACTACAATATGGTTGTCTTCAAGTCCAATGTGAACAAGTTCTTGATAAGCCGTCTCCTTAAGTAATCCAATTTAATAAATTTCCACTACTAACGATTACTATAGCATTTTCCCATTAACTAATTAACCCTTACCCTAGAATGGCCTCTGGGTCTTGATAAGTGATGACTCTTTTGTAAAAAAGAAATAAATAAATAAAAAAAGCTCTTCTTTTTTAAAAAATATCGTTTCCATTGATTTTTATGAATTATGTCGGATCACTTTTCATTTTCATTTTCTGAGGCACACTAAGAAAACGTGTAGTATAGACAGTGTTCACACTATCTTTTTTTTTCTATTTTATACGTTTCGGTCGATGTAACCTCTGACCTTCTTCAGGTGTATCTTGTAAAACTCGAGAATGTTTCGGTGAAACTTGAAAATTTGGACACTTTTCTCTTCGTCCTGAGTTCGACAGAAACATTCCCGAATTTAACCAGATACACCTGAAGAAGGTCGGAGGTTATACTGACCGAAACATTCTGAAAATGATACCCAAGTTGAGAACAGAAGTCTGATAAATCAAAGTTTTGTTTGGTAAATCATTGTGTCTCTTAACTCAACGAAAGTGACGATGGTTAAGAGGTTAATGATACAGATTATGGCCCGATAATCATATCAAAAGTGGCAATGCTAGTCTTGATGAGAATGGCAATTGTATGAGTACAGCCGGACGTTTTTCTTCCAATACAACTATAAATCAGTTATAACTTTTAACTACCCATTACATTGTTCATTTATGGTACCAAACCCTTTTATATTTCGTCGTTCCAATTATCATTAATATCATTTCCCCTGTTATAATCTCGATTTTATGATATTTTTTATCTTAATCGTTATCTTTACTTTGATTTAGCTCTTTTGAGCAAGGTTTGAAACCGGTTAGCCAAGTTTTAAATTCATCTTGTTTAAAAATAAATATGATCTTAAAGTTCTGAATTTTTTAGATGAGGGCTAATTGTTTATATTACTTGTATTGATTGTTCTCATCTTGAGTGTTATTTGTGCAACGTTTCGGTTGGTTTGGCCTTCGACCGTCTTCAGGCATGTTTGTTGTTGTTTGGAAAAGAAAAGAGAAAAGTTACTGGCCCCGTAAATATTTTCGTATTCTTTGAGTTAATCTCTATTTTATGGTTATAGTTTCAAATTTGTGAAAAAAATTGGTTGACAAAGGGGAGGCAATTATAATAAAGATCGACGGGAAATTATCTCCCTTCCATCGCCGAAATTTTATAGGTGTACACTGTTGTTTTTTTCTACAATTAGAAGCTTCCAAATGCTACTAATTCCTAGGCTTAATCTGCTGAGTAATTTTTCTTTTTTTAGCATATGTGTTGCCTCCTTGAGTCGCCTGACCCTCCACCTTGCATCCCTGTCGATCTTTATTAGAGTTGCCTCCCCTTTGTCAACCAATTTTTCACAAATACGAAACAATGCCCATAAAATTCAAACTAACCTTAAAGAATACAAAAATATCTATGGAGCCAGTAACTTTTCTCTTTTCTTTCCCAAACAACAACCAACAACCGAAACGTTGCACAAATAACACTCAAGATGAGAACAGTAGTTCGATCAATACAAGTAATATAAATACGATCTTTATATAACCATATTGAATGTTTGTACCACAAAGAATATGTAATTAAAACATACATTTAGTTGAAGAAGAAATAGATCTGGCAAAACTTTAAAAGATGCTGAGAAAGAAAAATTCAGTATTCGTGTTGGGAGAAGTAGTTCAAGAGAAAAAAGGGCTCCTGAATGTTAATTAGATCAAGTGAAATTTATAACATGCTGTTACCGCTCGAACCGTGTCCATTATAGTTCAAACCTCTCTCGAACCTCCACACCATTTTACACCATCGAAAAGAAACAAACAAACAAAAATAAATAAATCCGGCTCGGTTTTTCTTTCCTTTTTTTTTTTTTAACTCAAGTCGTTTATTACCGTTTTTCTTTCTACTTGTCTCGACACCAACTTAAAAGTCTCTCACGTATGCTCCACTACATACTGACTGCAGACAGGCATTTTTTTTTCGTATACGTCTATCTTTTTCGGCACCAACTTTGTTCCTCCCACCACGTGGTGTTCTTTTTGTTCTTCTCTTACAAGCTCACACTTCCTAATTTGCATATGTCTTTTTTTCCAGTTGCTGCTGCTAATATCTTTGAAAGTCAGCTACCTTACGTCTCCTGCTGATATTTTCTCATGCGCTCATACTCACTTTGTCATAAAGTGAAGAAGAAATAATGAAAAGCCATAAGATGGATTTAAACAAAAATATTTGTGACAATCTAACATATTATCGTATTAGATTTTCAAAGTCAGACTCGAATATCATTATAATAAGCTGACAAAGCAAATTTTACTTCTTACTAGCCAATTTTCATTGGTTGTCGTGATACCATTTTACTGGAAATATAATAACATATTTAACTACTTTAGTGGAGCCGTGAGTTTAAGCGTCAGAGCTTTATTAACATAAAGCTAATTTTCAAGAATAAATTTGCACAAAAGCCGTACATAAAAATGTTTCCATTTTTTTAAATTAAAAATTTCTTTTGCATTTTGCAGTATTAAAGAATTATCTCCCTTTATGTTTAAGCCGTTATATTGTTTTTACGGTTAAGACGCGTTATCTCATGGTAGTGGTTAAGTGTATAACAATATGGACTGACGATCTGTCGGCTCCAGAGTATTATTGTTATGTAGGGATGTTCGTAATCTCCCCATGATCTATCCTGCAAGAAAAGTCAACAACAAAATGAAGCCAATCAATAAAGTTGTACTTTTTGCTAACTTATACGAATTTACTTTACTTTTAAAAAAAAAAAAAAGAAAAAAGAAAAGATATTACGGTGCACCAGCTTCTGTTCAGTGAATTTTCTAGAATCGAAACATACCAATTAATGTTGATTGTTAACACAACAACACTTCCGCTTACATAATAAATGTTATGTCGAACTTGAATCTTTTAATGAAATGCCACGTCATTTGAAAGACTTACATATTTTCAGAACAAAGTGAGTGGTTGGTTTATTTGAAGTTAGATTTGCCAGGTAAACACTCCGATAGCACCTGTTAGCAGGTTGATGCAGGAGTGCTTAATCACGTGAACCACAGAACATTCAGTCTGAAGATGAAACTGAAGTTGTTCCTTTTCAAAGAATTATCTACTAATATCCCAAAACACTAGCTGTATTGTTCCTATTTACTTGCCTCCCCACGGGGGCAGAGTTAGACACAGGATCGGTTTTTTAATGTGGGAAAAATCCAACTTCCCAAAAAGGGGCACTCTGGATACGAACAAAAATAAAAATTGTCTCAGTCATGGAGGATTTCTTCTCTACTGACCGAGGATAGAAAAGATGAAGTATAACATCAGAACAGATACTACACCGTGATCTTGGCCCGATCACCACAAGCATTGTTTGTGATCAGAAATTAAGAAAAGGATAGAAAAACAGAAACCATTATAAATATGTAAAAGGGTCGTGTGTTTGTTTTGAAGCAAAGCATGAAACGAGGTTAACCACACAAACATTAGTATTGGAATGATACTGCACAAAACCAAGGTTAATAGCATGCAAGAATGCTAATTTTTCAAGTGAAATGTAGTCGAACTGATAAAAGAGTGAAGTTTTGTTGGGAGAACTGTAGACTTTTGCACAGTTCAAATAAAAGTACAAGAAACAGTTCCTTTTATTTGTTTTCCTTCTTTGCTGTAGTTTCCAATTAACCTATTTTAAAATTTGTACATCTTTCTCTATATACGACATAATCATGTTGACACACCGATTCCCGTTAGATCACCGAAGTTAAGCAACGTTGAGCCTGCACAGTACTAAAACCAGGTGCTGTATGTACTCTCTGCTTATTTCAGCGTTGTTTTCTAGTCGTCCTGGGCCTCTCCTTGCCACTGCAATCAAGCAGAGCCGATTTAGGAGAGGTGTGTCTAGGGATTGCACAACCCCTGCCTCACAATTACACACGCAACTACCGTTACAAGAGGGTATTCCTCATCTTTTGTGACTGAACGGAGGCATTTCTGTCTTATTTTCTTTTTAATACGCCTGCAACACTTTGACTTTTCTTTATCATCAACAGTTGTGCAAATGTCCACACATGCACATGCATATATCCTTATGGCAAGCAAGCAACAAAGAAACTAATGTATTTCGACTATCTTTATCACTTTTTAAAAAAAGATTTCTCATTATTTTTGTTTAAGCTGGTGATGGGGCATCTTACCAGATGACAGATATTCGCCCTCTATCTCAAGCATTCTAACTGAGATATATTTTAAGATTCTAGCCGCCTCCTTAAGTGTAATTGCTTTTATTTCTCTTACACTTGGTTCACCTGGTATATTTGCCAGATTATTTTTCAAATTATTTTTCATGAATCTAGCTGCTCCTATAATTATTAGAATAATGAAGATCTTCCCAAGATTCCAGTTTCTTTTCATCTCGTACATAAGATCTTAGTATTTCATAATCTTTTCTTTATGACTTCAAACTTACAACCTTAAACTGCCATTAATGTTCTCTGGTCTTTTAACAAAAGACAGTTAACGTTGAAAAGCAGTTTGAGAACAGAACAAAGTAATAAAAACATATGAATACAAAACAGTTATTCTCTTGTGGCCATATTAGATCGTAAGAATTTAAATCTTGAGGAGAAATTCAGAATTGCAGCTGGACATGATTTTCAACATCCTTTAGCAGCACTTACCAAGCTGCATTGCTTTTTGTACTCATTTTGAATAATATTTTAGGAGTGATGAGAGGGCTGCTCTATCGACAACTGCCTGGCTTCAATTGAGAAGAGGACAAAACAGGTGCTACTATTATTAAAGAAGACGTAAAAGTCAAGAAAAATTATTAAAAACATTTGTGCTGTTAACTTTTCTTTATTATTTTATTTTAAGGATATGAATGTATGATATTTTTTTTAATTTGAACTGCAACTTAACATTTACCGTTAAATTGACAACTTTTAAAGGTTTTCAAGCATTCTGAAAACGAATATCGCATATTTGAATATGAGGCAAGTAGATTTCTGGATATTAAGACATTTATTATCCAATGTAATCCCTAATGTTTTCGCTGGCGACTATGTTTTCCTAACTGATCAAGTACTAATGTGTATGCGTGTTATAAAACACCCCCTTCTCGTGTTAAAAATGGCGAAGGTCACTGAAATTCATAAGGTAATGCATTGGAAAACAAATGTGTTAATATGCAGAAAACTACATGTCTGCCACAAATTTGAAAGCGATATTCATTTTCAGCAGCCTGAAAACCTTTAAAAGTCGTCAATTTAAAGGTGATTGTTGAGTTGCAGTTAAAGTAAAAATTTACTGAATTTATTTCTATGTTCTGTTATATGAATTTATTTGATGTTATGTACGTTATGTAATCCTTAAACATATCGGAACATATAAAAATCACAAAAGACAGAAAGTACTTGTTATCACTGAATCGAAATTTCAATAAATATGGATGCCCTGTCCTTGTTTGTTTATTCATTATATGCAAAGGAAAAATGTCCTCAAGATGCAAAAAACAGCTAATCCAACAGGTTGAAGTATAGGAATAAAGGGACGCAACCCATTTCCTATTTGATTTTTTATTATACCAAAGCTGTTAATTAACGTCTGTTGCCTGAATGTTTTTTTTATATATATTTAAGCATACGAAATGAATGCTAAAATTGAAACTGAGTGATGTTTGGAAAAATATTCCATACTCCATCCATCCAGCATGTCTGCAGCTGAGATTGAACTCACTACACGAGTTTGTAGTGTAATTCAAATCTTGCCGGTAGCTGAATACTTGATGCTTCGCCAGGGCTATCAAGGGTATTTTATTTATTTCATGACGCCATTACTAGATGGGGTGCCTACCATAGCTTAAAAGAGTCCCAGCTACCCTCGAGAGAAGGATAGACTATGCCAGTTTCTGAACGTGATATTTTACCTTGTGGTACACACAGCGCCTCGTCTTCCCAAATGGTCACCCATCTGGTACTTACCAGGCTCAACGTTGCTTAACTTCGGTGATCTGGCGAGAACCGGTGTTTCAACATGATTGTGCCGTAAACCTTAATTCCATATTAACTTGTTTTAATTAGCCGTAATTTGCCATTAAAATACTAAGTGACTCATGTCTTACTAAGGTCCTGTCTATCACTCTCACTCTTTCTTATTGTATGTCGTTTAGTCCTTTCTCACTATTTTCTTTCTTGCTATTAAATTTTTCAAATGTTCTGATATGAAAGCGTTTGAAAAGAAAATCATCAAATTTGTTTAGAAAACCTCCCCTGTGAAGTAAATCAGAGTCCATGTAAAGTACAGAGCAATAAGAGTGTATGAAAAAAAGGTTCAACAATCTATTGTAGTTTTTGGTGAAATAAAATTTATTACAACCGATGATGGTGGTGGTGGTGGTGATGGTGCTGCTGCTGCTTTGTTTTGGGTCACAATTAGCAGTGATAATCCCCCCCCCCCGCTTTTTTTTTTAGATCTTCAACAACATGCAGTCAAAAGAAACAAAACAACAAATGTATTTAATTACAACTTAAAATTTTATTCCATTGCAAAAATTTACACATATTTTAAATGCTCCAAAATGCGTGTGGATGAGACAAGGTCGATTTTTTTGGATTCAAAACAACTTTACAGTTATCTCGTTACAGTGCAAATAAAAGGGAATGATGTTTGTAATTGAATAAGTCAATAAGAAGTATGTATCGATGAAAACAAATAAGCATTGATGTTAGTAGGGAATAGAGAAGAGTTTACATGAATAAGTTTGTATGAGAAAGTCTGTATATATGCTGAAGTCAGGTCGTGTCCATGTATATGTGTGTGTGTGTGTGTGTGTGTGTGTGTGTGTGTGTGTGTGTGTGTGTGTGTGTGTGTGTGTGTGTGTGTGTGTGTGTTACATTAAGTCCATGTGTATGCGGACATTGCTATGTTAGAGCCTTGATGTACAGTTGGAGCCATGTTGAATCCTGGGGTCTTTTCACCGAAGTTGAATCCCGGGCCAAATGGTTTGGTTATGTCCCAACACAGAAGTTTTGGGGTTGGTACGAGCGAAGGGGATGAGTTGTTAGCAGTGCCATTTAATGGCTATGAAAAAGAAGAAAGCAGTGGACCATTCATTTTTTTTATATCTCCTAACATGTGCTTAGAGCAGATAAGAGATGGCCCCCAAGCTAGAAAAGAAGTTAAAGGCTTACACCATCAATGACCAGCTTAAAAATTAAGCACAGATTCAAAATCGTTGTGGCAGTTCATGGAACGATAAGTTTGTTGCTCTATAGAAAACAACACTACCACTTCATTTTAACACTTTTATTGAAAAAAATCTATACAGATTACTTGATTATGTAGTAGAGCTGATATCTATTGAATGTAGCCAACTTTATCCTCAATTACCATCTTGATATGGGTTCAGAATTGGGAGCATGCCTTTTCAACAAGCGCTGGCAGGAGCTCCGTGAATACTCGGTGGATAGTGGTGATCAGACTGGCTTTGGTGTTGTGGGAGGTCATGTTGGTGATGTTCTCGACGTATGACCAAAGAAAGTAGTGCAACCGGTTCAGGGCGGAGGAGGAGGAGGGGGCTATTGAGAGAAGAGTACAAAGTTGTAGCACTCCTTCTGAAGCCAAGCTTGGGTCACTTTGGGCTTGTGAGCCAGCGCGGAGTCCTACTGCCACACCCAGAGTCTGCCAGCGATTACTATAGAGGATCACCACACTCTTCAGCACATCCAGATACAGATAGAAAGTCATCTGATAAGTATCAAAAATCAAAAAAATCTGGTTTTAAAAATAGTTTTTTCTCTCTTATACATAAAAAAAGAAGAATTTTTACAGTGGGAATATTTTACATTACACCGGCCAAGGGAAATAATAAAATCTCAGCAAATCATTTCTTCATAAAAATAAACAGATTTATTGTCATCTGGCGATATAGCTCAACTACAGATCGCATGATCCCCTGTACAGGCCCGAGTGTACCTCACCATTTTATTTTAATTTTTTTCTTATTAATGAGTTCAATTTACGAAAAAAGAAGAGGTACCATTAAAAATACCCGTAAATCATTTCTTTGATTGCATATTTTAAAACTAAACATTAATTAAAAATGATTTTTCCAAATAACAATATCAGCTGACGTGATATTGTAAACAAATGCAGACGGAATATGATGAACGACATTATCATAATTATTTTTTATTATTATTATTTTATTTTATCTATTTATTTATTTATTTTTTTAAATTAGTCCACCGGGCAAATTATTTCTCGTAATATGTAATAATCAATAGAGGATTGATTCTATAATAATACATATATAATCTGCATAAATTTAAATATCATGTTTAAGCATATTACATGACCGGACAACGCCAGGCGATCAGCTTGTCTCTTGATATTAATCTTCACAATAATTTTTTTCTTTTTTTTTTTACATAGACGTCACGACTTATCAAGGCCGATAGGCCACTCAAGGATAAGGGTTAAAGAGTGTAGAGTAGTCAAAAGGACAATATAGTAATCGATAGTAATGGAAGTCCGGTAAATTTGTTAACTTAAGTGGAACATAATATTATAATATATAAAATTATAATATATAAAAGTAGTGCAAAACTGTTCAATGAATTATTTTTACCTGTCCTGGGACGGGTATTCTTCTAGTTATACTATTTGATTCATTAAAAAAAAAATTAGCATTTCTCTCCATCATTTTTACCCTAATTAATAAAATAAATGGGTTAAAGACAATTGGGCAAAATTCCGTCATAAAAAGAAAAAAATAGTTTCTTCATTTGTATATTTGATTTATAACTATAAAATTATAAAAATTTGAAAGTAAAACCAAAAAATAGGAATACAGAGTTCAAAGTTTGAAGCAAAAGTGCACAGAGGTCCTCAATGATTTCCGGGGAATGCCGGGTATGCTTAAAAAGAGTTAAAGTTAGATTTACCTTATTTATACTCTCATCTTATTAATGTTGAGTACAACTTTTAGCCCCATCCAAAAAATTGAATATAATAAAATGTAAAAAAAAAAAAAAACTGTACAAGTATATAAATGCAACGTTGTCTCTATGTACGTGTGTGTGAGTGAGTTCCTTATAGACTCCGAAACGGCTGAACAGGTTTTCTTTCAGATTTACAGAACTGTAGTGTATAAGACTGGAAATGATCTTAGTTAAGTTTTGTCTCAGAATACACCCGATAATTGAAACCGTTATTTTAATTAATCTATCATCGGCAAAGCCGTTTTTCCATGTCCTCAATTATAACAATGAAATCAGATCATACGGTATTACTGGAAGAATACTTAAAATAATTAAATCCTTCTTAGATAAGAGAAAAATCCAGGTTGTCCTCGACGGTCGTACATTCAAACAATATGATATAAATGCCGGAGTACCTCAAGGGTCTATCCTTGGACTTCTATTATTCCTAATATTCATAAATGACCTCCCTGACAAAATTGTCTGTGATATGGGTATATATGCTGATGACAGCACACTCTATAACAGACACGACAGGAAAACAAATGAACACATATCTAAAGAACTGGCAGAAACAATGTAGGATGACCTTCAATCCGTAGTGGTGTGGGGGCAAAAATGGATGGTCACATTCAATGCTGCCAAGACTAAACTTGTTTCCTTAAATAATTACAAGAAATCTTCTCTACCACCAATAGCAATGGTCAAAGACTCTTTGTCTGAAAGTACATCTTTTAAACTCTTCGGCCTAACGTTCACAGGAAATATGAGTTGGAACAATTACATTGAGAGCATTGCCAGGACCGCTGCGAAGAAGGTAGGTTCGTTCTACTGTGCCAGAAAGCTACTAATGCCTAAAAGTATCCTGTACCTCTATAAGGCCATCATTCACCCATGTATGGAGTATTGTTGTCATATTTGGGCTGGTGCATCTGCCACTAGTCTCTCGCTTCTAGCCAAGGTCAAAAGAGAGTCGCCAACCTGATAGGTCCTAAACTGTCATCTAAGCTTGAGCCTCTGTCCCATCAACGAAATGTAGCATCCCTCTGCCTGTTCTACAAGTACTTTAACGATGAATGCTCCGATGAACTGCAAGCACTTGTACCCCCTCGATGTAAATACTCCCGACAAACCTGGCAAGCAGCTAAATCCCACCCCTTCACAGTAGGGATCCCTAGATGTAAGAGAGCCAGTAGTTTCTTTCCCAGAATCGCTAGACTTTGGAATTTCCTTCCGAGTTCCTGCTTCCCCAACTGTACTGACATGCAGAAGTTCAAGTGTAACATGATCCGACATTTTGCTGCCCAACTCCCCACATAGTACCCCTGTAGCTTATGTCCCTGATAGTAGCCCCCTACATCAAAGTGGACTGTTTAGGGTGAAACTGTAATAAAAAAAAATTCTACTGTGGATAAGTTGATAGTGTGTTCTTTTTTTTTTTGCATGACGTGGTTTGTAGGTTTAAACTCTGCACGTAAATTTCTTAATTTTTTTTGTTTCGTTAACTGCAAAGAATTTTATAAGACTTGAAAATTTACAGGGTTTTTTTTGTTTATTTATTTATTTTTTTGAATGAGGTGGTCTGTAGTTTCAAACCCTGCACGTAAATTTCTTAATGATTTTTTTTTTTTTGTTGTTGTTGTTGTTAACTGGAAAGAAGTTTATATAAAATAATTTTCTAAAAGAAACAGTAGGTTTTCTAGAGTGCAGTGTAGAATAACATATTTTGGACTAAGTTACTGCATGGAGACATGTGAAGCTTCCTCCCGGGCGATTTCACAGATTTCGATGACAATAAAAATATAGGAGTGTGAAATATTTGTTGATCATCATTCAATTCCGGGCAACGTCGGGTCTCCCTGCTAATGAAAATATAAAATCTAATATGTACTGTGAGATGGGGGTAAGGGAAGGAGTACCTTCAATCTCTGCTAACAGTTATGATAATCGTTAATACTCGCTTTTGTAAAGTTACATGAAGCAATGTAACAGGTGTAACTTGAAAGATTATTCTGATAATTTTTGTCTCAATTGTCATGGACAGATTGTGTTTCAGTTAAGCCTTTATCTCAAGTAGAAATAATTTTTGTTCTTGGCTAGGAACAAAGTGTAGTATCTGTTCTACACTTCTCTTTTTCTGTCCTTGGTCAGTGGAAAAGAAATCCTTCGTGACTGAGAAAATTTTAAATTTTTATTCCTATCCAGAGTGCCCCTTTTTGAGGAGCTGGATTTTCCTCACATTAAAAACCGACCTAGTGTCTAACTCTGCCCTCGTGGGAAGGCAAGTACACAACTGTCTTTATACAAGAGGCGTTCTAAAAGTAACGCCTCCTATTTTTTCATCCCGCTGAAATTGATCAGAGGGAATTGCAAATTGCATTGTTATGATGAAATGACATGAAATCTCTGCCCCCCCCCGCCAATCTTTCACAAAAAGCACTCGTCTAGCTGAAACCACTGTCAATAATTTTCCCTACTCTTTATCTGTGCCTAAATCAAAACGTAGATTCCATGCACAAAGCTTCTTTCTTAGAAGTGAACGCCCGTGGAACTCTTTTCCGTTTGCCTGTTTCTCACCTGACTACAACTTGGATGCCTTCAAGTCCAACATAAACAAATTCCTGATGAACCGCCCCCTTAAGTAAGACACTTTATTAAATCTCCAATACTAACGATTACTACGATGCTATCCCATGGATTACTGTACACACAATAACCATATCCCCGAGTGGCTTCTGGGCCTTGATAAGTGGTGACTACCTTGTAAAAAAAAAAAAGTTTCATTTCTCTGTTGATAGATATTGACGGTGAGATTCTTTAAGAAAACAACTCCCATTATGGACGTGTAGCCGCCGACACCTGCTACATCACAGGCAGAGACTACTTCTCACGACTTTGAGATTTGAAATCCATTTCTCCCTGGCTTGTCCAATCACAAGCCAACTCTCCATTGCGTGATGGAGTATATAAATGGGGAAATCATAAACCTTTAATCCTCTTTCAACTTGGCCATGCCGGGCAGTGGACATTAGCCTGGGGCTTCGGCCCCAGGCAGAAAGTGAGTACTACAAGCTAACGATGGCTCTCTTCCACTTACCATTTATTTCCACATGTTGTACCCACACGAACTCTATCATTCTACAACATTCTTTGTCATACTAAAGAACATACAACTCACACTCATGCACGACAACACATTAATACACTGAAGACTTTGTCCTTTCCTTCTCCTGTAATTGGCTTCCTTTGTTCCGACGACTACTACCTATAAACATGTGTAAACGGAACTGAATTGTTCACTTCTTTTACCAGCCGGCATGACATTAATTCTATCTTCACACGAGAACACTTCAACCTACTAACCCGTTTCTGTCGTGTACTAACGCCACTAACGAGAATAACAAATAAACTTGTTTATTAATATAGAATGAAATTCGATTGCAATCTCCATCTCCATATTTTGGCGAACTCAACGTGATATGAACACATTTCATCGTTCCCCTATTCTATAGACGTGCGTCAGAAGCAGATATACATCACTGAATTCTTGGCAAAAGTTCGTTGAGAATGATGGTGACTATGTAGGAAATTAACTCTTAGAGCATAATAAATAGGAACAAGAATGTAAGTCATAAGACTGCATACATTTACCTGGCAACGTAAGGATGGGACGAAGTTTAACTTCAGTGATCCAAAGAAAACCAGCGTGTAAACGTGATTATGCCATTCCGTCCCACTTTCTTATTGTGGACAGAAACCACATTTGATATGATTATCATACTTTATTACAACCCCTTCACTGTAGAAGTCTCCGGATCCCAAAAAAAATTTTGCTCTTATAGCTTTCTTCCTCATTCCTCAGTTTTGGAATTCCCTTCCTGTTCACTGTTTCACAGACTATAACAAAATGCACAAATTTAAATGTATGTTAACAAACGCTTCACTGCACAAGTATCGACTTATGATGCCTTTGTAGGTATGGTCTTTAATTCTTAGTAGCTCTCTATGTCTCAGTGGCAATGTGCCTTGTTTGGGGGGGGGTATTAAAGTTTTTTAAAAAAATCTATAGAAATCTGTGATGAACAAAACTAGAGTTACCGCCAAAAATGTGACCTTCATTTTTTCCTTGAGCTTGACTTTTGAATTTTAACCTAAATATCCTCAAAATAATCAGTTGAGTAATTTTGGTGACAATTGGTCACGTGATGTGTATGTTAGACTGTACACAAACAAACAAACAAACTTCACAGAAACATAACCTCCTTGGTGGAGATAATGAGACACTTTCCAAAAAATATATCGCACAATCACGTTGACACACCGGTTCTTGTCAGATCACTGAAATTAAGCAATGTTGAGCCTGGCCAGTACCAGATGGGTGACCATTTGGGAAGGCTAGCGCAAGCCTAGCCTTCTCAAATAGTCACCCATCTGGTACTGGCTTTCCGCTTATCTCGATATTGTTTCCAGTCGTCCTGAACCTCCACTTGCCATTGGTATTCAACAATGTCAACTCAGGAGAGGTGGTTGGAGATTGCACAACTCTTGCCACGAAAATTTCACGTGCAGACACCCTTACAATGGTTATCCATAGTTTGTAAAGACTGAACGAAGCCATATTCCAAAAAATCACCATCTCAATCTAAGTCTCTCATTTGTTAGCCGTTCATGATATCTACTGAGTTTGCTGTAAAGAAAATTAAAAAAAAAAAAAAAAAAAAAAGAAATGAACATTGATATTACCAGACAAACGAAAATATTTTTACGACATCTTTCCGGCATCTTTCTACTTTTGGTGGATTCTCTGGAAGGGAGTTCTTGTGAATATTTGAAAAAGTCTTATTTTAGCAGAGAATCAGATGGAAAGCAAATTAAAATGCCGTCTTCACTCTTCTTTGGAAGATTCCGATTGAATGAACACGATCGTAATTGACCAATCAGATATTTTCGGGGATCAATATGAAATCAATAATTCTCTCTTTCCTGCTAGTCAAAAGAGAAGAATAGTGTCCATCAACTACAGCATTCTTTTATGATTGGATAAAATGTGGATCAAGTATCAATTTAAAACAGCATCAATCATACTTTTAATCATCGTTCAAGATTCATCAAAAGAGTGATATGAAACTACACTGTCATGTTTAACGTTGCATTTATTCAGTATTCTTTAGGCATCTCCTTATTTTGATCAGTATTCATCCTTCAATATTTATTAAAATCTAGCAGGGGGACCCGATATTGCCAGGGATTGAATGAGAATCAACGAATGTTCCACACCTCCAAAACTTTTATTCTTATCAGTGAAAGCGTTCATTTTTCAATCAAATTAATTGATTGCGAGGTATCCACCGCAGTGCAATAGGAAGAAGCTTTATATGCCCCCCCTCCCTGCAGTAACTTAGTCCACAATGCATTGTAGGCTACATTGCGCTGTAGACAATATACTGATGACTTTATAAAAAGATATTTTTATATAATGGCTTCAATTAACGTTTAAAATTAAAAAGTCAAGTATAATGATCCAATTGTGCTCTAAGCAGAATCATTCATTTTCAATGCGGCTGTCATATCAAAGAACCTACTGTTGATTTTATATAACAGGAGGCCCTTCCGCTTGTGACCTGATAAAACTTCTCAAATGCACATGTGATGTTAGGTTGTAACAAAATGGAACTGTTCTTTCTTTGATCGGATTTTTTTCGATTTTTTATTTTTGATACTTGTCGGAGGCATTCCGAGACAAAACTCAAAGTACATTTATGTGAAATTTAAAAGAAATTGTGCCAACTGTTGTGGAGTCTATAATAAACTCTCTCTCTCTCTCTCTCTCTCTCTCTCTCTCTCTCTCTCTCTCTCTCACACACACACACACACACACACACACACACATACAAACAAAGTGCCTTTTATATATAAGTAGAAATAATAAAATCTAAGGGTAAGACAATGAAGACAGATGAGAACTCAGATGTGAAGAAAGCATATTTGAACGATGAAACTATTGAAGTTGTGGGGAAGCTTTAATTTCGTTGCTTTGTTTTACAGCCTGTCAACCATTTTGGGTTATTTAATGCCGAATCCAGTAATTCTGGGGAAAAAATGTCATGCTTCAAGTTATTTATACATTCAAATATTTATTTATGAAGTTTAGTTTAGTTGTCTTGTTTTACAGCATATTAACCCTTTTTAAGTTATTTAATGCTGAATCTAGAAATTTAAAAAAAAAAGAAGTTTTATGCTTCAAGTTCTTTATATCTTCAAATATTTATTCATGGAGTTTGGTTTGGTTGTTTTGTTTTACTGCATATCAACCCTTTTTAAGTTATTTAATGCTGAATCCAGAAATTAAAAAAAAAAAAGTTTTATGCTTCAAGTTCTTTATATCTTCAAATATTTATTCATGGAGTTTGGTTTGGTTTGGTTGTTTTGTTTTACTGCATATCAACCCTTCTCAGGTTATTTAATGTAGAATCCAGTAATTTTGGAAAAAGTTTTTATGCTTTAAGTTCTTTATATTATCAAATATTTATTCATGAAGTTTTTGGTTTAGTTGTTCTTTTTTTTTGTTGTTTTTTTTTTGTTTTTTTACAGCATATCAGCTCTTTTCGGGTTATTTAATGTCAAGTCCAGTAATTCTGGAAAAAAGTTTTTATGCTCCGAGTTCTTTATATGTTAAAATATTTATTCATAGCGTTTGGTTTGGTTGTTTTGTAGAGGAAAAATTGTCATTTTTGTTTTTTGATTTTGAAGAACATGATTAAATGTTAAAAAGAGAAAGGAAAAAAATAAAAACAATAAAATCAATGTTTGGTGCATTTTAGGTCAGGAAACCAATATCTTCAGACAGCCTGATCTGCACGAAGCTTTGTTACTTCAACGATGCCAATTGGACACAGGGAGGAGTTGGTGCTGGCATGATTTTAAGTGAATGGAGTAAATTCAAGGAACTGCTGCAGGTCATCAAAGATTTCTCCTTGAAAACAACCTATGGTGTTCCCTGGAAGCTGAGTGACAACAAGTCTTCCCAGATCTCTACCTCTTTTGATAACAAATAAATTTGCATTATTGCAACAACTGCTTACCATTGATTTCTCGCTAGCAGCAACCATTGGATTCCAGTTCTCTTCGCACTTTTCCAGTGGAGATCTGGTCAGTGCTCTCTCCTCGGTTTTTCCATCCCCCTTGACCCTTTTCAGCAATTGGCATTACTCATTTGGTCGGGGTGATGGGGCAATGGAGAGAATAGGGGAGGGGATAGCAAACTTATAGATATGCAGCTTCAATGTTTTTGGTTCCATGTAACACTTCTTCATTTTTTTCCTCTGCAACAGTTCGTCTAGCCCACACATGTGGCTCATGTGTATTAGTTTCCGCATTCAAGGGTTTTCCTTAATATTTCAGCTATTTTCATTGTTGTTATTCATTGTATCTTTCCAGCCATTCTCTGATTCCAATTTCTCCCATTCTGTTTTCAAAGTTTTTCGGAATTGTTCCTAGTGCTCCTACTATTATAGATATTACTTTGATTTTCTTCAATCTTCCATATTTTTTTCAGCTCTCTGACTAGCTCTGCGTATTTGCTCTGTTTCTCCTTTTCTTTAATATCACCCTGTGATCAGCTGGAAAAGCAAAGTCTACGATTTGACAGGACTTTTCTTTCTTGTTAATTATTATCACATCCGGTCTTCTTGCTTGGATGGGTTTATCTGTTTGTATGTCCATGTCCCATAGGACTTTGTGATTCTCGTTTTCAAGTACTGTTGCTGGCTTATGTTTGTACCATATGTCTGTGCAATCGATATCTAGTTGTTTGCATAATCCCCAGTGTACTGCC
Organism: Euprymna scolopes; assembly: GCF_053919585.1. Taxonomy (NCBI): domain Eukaryota; kingdom Metazoa; phylum Mollusca; class Cephalopoda; order Sepiida; family Sepiolidae; genus Euprymna; species Euprymna scolopes. Next base: position 173,163,965 of record NC_136482.1, read on the forward strand.
CTCCCCACTTGGTCGTGCCTTTTCTTGTATTCCTTTTAGGCCAGTTTGTTGCATTCACTTACTTTATGGTTTATCGTTTCATCTCTTTGTCCACTGAGTCTACATTTATTGTTTTCTTGTGTTCTATCGATCTTTGCTTTTGACGTGATTGGTTCTTATCGAGTTATCTTGTGCTGCAGTTATTAGGGGTTCAGTTTTTCAGTTTATGTGTCCTTTTCGTATCCATGTTCAAGTATTTTCGTTATTTTCATCTTTTGTCATCCTTATGAATCTTCCGTGTAATTGTTTCTCTCGGCCATTTTTCTTTTCTCATCTTATCCCTTGTTTCTCTGTTTTCTGTTTTGTTGATTGTTTTTCGGTGTCTCTCGCTGCCGTAATTATCCTTTCAGTGTTTTGCATTATGTATTTTTCTAGTTCTTTTTTGTGTCATTCACACAGTCTTCTATACAAACCGGTCTTCTCCCGCCGTCTTTGAACTGCCAAGGCAGGATTTTCGTGCTATCTTGAATTTCTTCATCTTTTATATCCCTTTCAGCTCTCTATTATAATTATTATTATTATTATTATTAGTTGTAGTAGTAGTAGTAGCAGCAGCAGCAGCAGCCGCAGTGGTAGTAGTAGTAGTAATGGTGTAATGGTGACAGTGGTCTAGTGGTTAACGATGCACTGTTTGTTCCACAAAATTCACTTTCTGGATATTGCAACCTTCGTGTTGTCTCTCCCGTAAGTACCCGATGTCTTTCTAGAAAAAATTCTGACTAGAAAAATATCAAGGAAACAATGCCAACAATGGAATCTTCGATTTCACACGATTTAGTAATGGTGATGATTGTTGCTGTTGTTGTTGTTGTTGTTGCTGTTGTTGACGATGGCGATGATGACTTTAACAAGTTTTTAAATTACTTGGTAGTATTTTATTAAATTTAGAAAACTGTTATGTTTCAATCATCATCATCATCTTCATCATCATCATCATCATCATCATCAACAACAACAACAACATTGGTTTTTAACGCCCGTTTTACATGATTACAGCCATTGGATAAACTTTAAGGAATTGGTTTCCAAAGTAACCTATCTCTGGCCAGGTTTTTATTTATCTCTCTTTCCATCAAGTCTACTTTTATCACTTCCTTGCAATGAGAGGAAAACCAAAGGATCAGCTAAAATTCATGCTGCTCCCCCCACCAACCCTGAATCCTCTCTATTCAGTTAATTGTACTTAAGTAAGTTTATGTAAAAGACATTTCCTCTTAACTCCAAAAGCATATCACTGCTAAGTAATATGTAACAATATTATATATATCGGTGATAAGGAATTTAGAAATGCATGAATGCACTTCAAAAGTATAAAAGAATAATTCTTCACATGTGAATTAATAGATGTTTGTTTTCGAATCTGATTCAAAATTAATGATTCACTAAGTCGCAACTAAATATTTCCATAAAAAGATATGCATTATATAATCAACAACAATTCACAATCAACATGAATTGCAACAAATACATTGAGATAATTAGCAAGACTGCTGCGAGGAAGGTGGGCTCTCTCTACCGTGCTAGAAGTTTACTCACACCTGAGAGTATCCTGTATCTGTACAAAACCACTATTCGCCCATCCAATGAGTATTGTTGTCACATCTGGGCTGATGCATTTGCCGCTGATGCATCTCTCACTCCCAGATAAAGTTAAAAAAAGAATTTTCAACCTAATAGGCCCCACAATGTTGGTCAAATTCCAACCTCTATCCCATCACCATAATCTAGCATGTGTCTGTTTTACATGTAATTCAAAGCACTAGTAGCCCCTCGAGATAAATACTCCCGACTAACCTGGCAAACAGCAAAATCCCATCCCTACACTGTAGAGATCCCTAGATGCCATAAAGCCTTCTACTTAGCTTCTTCCCTCTAACTGCTAGACTTTGGAATTCCTTCTCAGCCCCCTGCTTCCCTGACTCTACTAATATGCAGAAGTTCAAGTGTAATTTGAGCAATTATCTTGCTGTCCAACTCCCTGCACAGAATTCCTGCAAATCTGGTCCAAATTAGTAGCTCTTTACGACTTAGTGGCACTAGTGCGTTGTTTAGAGTTAAAAACAGTAAAAAAAAATTAATAGAAGTTAAAAAACATTGTTAAAATCTTATTTTGATTTATTGTGTTTTGGGAATTTGTTACAAGCATTTTTGTTTCACTGTCAAATCATAACCACATTTTTAAACAATCAAGAATTTTTCTGTCTTCATATTTACCTGAAGAACCTGACTAAGTTATATTTATGCCAGCCAAGGATTTATCTCACAGTCTGGCCTATTTTTGAGAAGATAATAACCTTGCATCTGTCGGGCTGAGGTATGGTTCTGGATAGTCTTAGGAGGTTCACCCTCCCAGGTCATTGCCTCCCGTATTTTGGGTGGAGAAAGTTAATTGATTACTGCCTGAGGCGCCTTTACCTGGGAATGCCAACAGGGCAGCCTACAACAATTTTTTAAAAAGAATCCTCTTTTAGGAGTGCTGGCTTTATTCTCCTCACATTCTGGCCTTGTGTCATATCTTCCTGCAATGGGGCGGAAGTAAATGCCTACTTATCTGGAGCAGAGGGTAAAACCTTAGTACATTTTGTAATTCAGTTATGGTTTGCTCAGTTGATCAAAACTTGAGTTAGATTGAGGCATGAACTGACTTTGTCCTTGGAGATATGATGTCATGTGACCCTACTATCGTTTCGTTCTTCTTATTATGGGAGGTGACGGTGTTATATTGGTTAAAAATGCAGAGACTCACAATTATAAAAACAAAATAAAACACAGAATCTGATGCTTTACACATATATCGGTTGGACTCTAGATGTGCGTGTCACCATCGACCCTCTACACATTAAGACCCACATCTAAGTCTACTGTCAAGGCCATTTCCATCAGTTAGTTGATCAGTTCATTTCCCCATCTGCTCCAAGCCATGATCCATCTTCAACTGCATCCAGCTCACACTGTCATCAAGTCTGATGCTAAACTCAACTCTGACCACTATCAAAAATCGCTCCCAACCAGACACTTTTGTAAAACATCATTAAACCCTTTGTCAATCCGAAAGTACCCACAAACTAAATCTAAATATGTCTACATCTATTGTCCCATGCCTTTGTTACTGTTACCCTGACTAACAATCCCATGTTAAGTTTGTTTTGTCTACTTTCCTATCCACTGATGAAGCCTATTTCCTACTTATTTTGTTACTCAATAACTTCTTTGCACTTGGGTGAAGTGGGGTCGACTATAGTATCACACAGGTATTATCTCCATGCTTGTGTGAGAGAGGTTGGTTTATCACTGGTCAGCCAAGACGTACCTACTGAGAAATTGTGATGGTTCGTTAACAGCTATTTTTATTCCTGACCAAGAGTTTCACATTTGACTGCAGTGGTTATCAAATAACCTCCTACTTACTGGCCACTGGTCAGGTAGCTTGATTCGCGGATCAGAAGTTAGTCACGTAGGCGTCTTTGACAGAGACATGTCAACAATGAAGATGAAAGTCATTCTCTCCAAGATACATCTTATCAATGTCAGTTTTCTGTGCAGCCACGAAACGTTCACCTATCAGACGCATACATCCAGGAGAACGGTCACTTGACGATATCATCATCATCACCACCACCACCACCACCACCACCACCACCACCACCACCACAACCATCATCATCATCATCATCATCATCATCATCATCATCATCATCATCAACAACAACAACAACAACACCGACTTTGTTATAAATAAAACTTTGCAAGAACTAATACGGATATTGTAAGTTATAAATAGGGCTATGACAAGAAAATATTATTTTCATTATTTTGACTCTCGAGTATATATCAGTTAATATCTTATGTTTTTAGATAGAGTGATGTGGTTCTCAATTGATTAACTGTGTCCCACAGAAGGAACGTTGTGAACCTGTCTTTGTTTTATCGCTATTTCCATGGCAAGTGCTCGTCTGAGCTCCAATCTCTGTTCCCCTTTCGCCAATCTTTCATTAAAAACACTCGTCTAGCTGAAACCACTGTCAATAATTTTCCCCACTCTTTATCTGTGCGTCAACAAAAACATAGATTCCCTGAACAAAGCTTCTTTCTTAGAACTGCACGCCTGTGGAACTCTCTTCCGTTTGCCTGTTTCCCAGCTTGACTACAACTTGGTTGTCTTCAAGTCCAACATAAACAAATTCTTAATGAACCGCCCCCTTAAGTAATCCAATCTACCAAATTTCTATTACTAACGCTTACTACGATATTATCCCATTGATTAATGCACACTCAATAGCCCTTATCCTCGAGTGGCCTTCGGGCCTTGATAAGTGGTGACTCCTACGTAAAAAAAAACCAAACAAACCTTGAGTCAAAACAATGATAAGAATATTCTCTTGTCATAGTCCTTGTAACAAACATATTTTTCTCATAACAATTCCATAGCAGGACATTCGTCTCTCAGATACGTGTGCTTACGAGAGTAATCACCTGACAACAACAACAACAACAACAACAACAACAACAACAACAAGCAACAACGTCAACAACATCCAATATAATATTCTGCTTGTTCCTTCCTCAGTCCATGCATTACACTTTGAAAAGAGCCAAATACAATTTTTTTAAGGCTAAACTGCTACAAAAAAACCCGCTAAATTTGCAAAATTTGGCATTACAAAGGCCAATCTGGCAACTCTGTACAAGAATATGAGTGACCTCCCTTTGATGTAGTCACGTTTTCGAATATCATCATAATAATAATATATGATCATTTTTGTAATGGTGTGATTAAGGAACCCGCAGTGATTTCGACCTGCAGCAGGTCTTCAGTGAAGAAAAAAAGTCAGCAAAAAGTTACGTAAAAAAGGAAACATTCGAAAGAAATGGAGTAAAAAATGAACATCGTTTTCCAAAAGGTGTTGGGCTGAAGGAGTAAATTAAAGATTGTCTCTTACAATGTGATTTTATTATTTGTATTGAACTGTGTAGCACAATATTATTCTCTCTTAGCGCTTATTAATTTATATCATTTAGTTTAGTTATATATTTCAAATACAATGGACACTATTTTCATGAAAATGTTAATAAACTTGTATTTGCTGTGTCTTATTGGTTTTTATGTCCCCCAAATCTATATTTTAGGCTATAGAGAAAAAATATCAGCTTTATCAAAATATATTTGTTGATTAAATATATTTTTCCTTCCCTGGAATATCCAGAGGTCCTGCTTGTTTAAAATAGTGCAGCAAAGAATAACATTTTGAAATTAAAATATATTTATATACTGTTAGAATATAAACTAAAATATTATAACCTTTTCTCTGAACACTCATATTTCAAGTTGTTGATGTAAAAATGTCGCTGGGTGGGCTCGTGTGATTTTCTACAATGTAAACTATTCGAATCTTTCAAAACGCAGAAATCAAATATATATATATATATATATATATATATATATATATATATATATATATATATATATATATAAAAATTAAACCAGTGTTGAATAATGAACTCTTGAAACACAAAGTACAACAGCAATATTTCATAAATGTTTCACCAGAAAATAAGACAGGAACGTCATCAACGCCCCCTGGTGGACAGAGACAGAATACTCTTCCCACCGTTGCACATCAAGCTCGGCTTAATCAGGCAGTTCACTAAGACTCAGAACAAGGACGATGACTGCTTCACTTATTTGTGCCAGGCTTTTTCCAGGATGGACTATGCAGAAGTTGAAAGCTGGCATTTTTGACGATTCTCAGATTCGGCAGCTTATCAGATTTCGAAAACTCGATGAACGAAGTGGAACTGGTAACCTGGAAGGTATTTGTTCTCTTTTAGCAACAATAAGACTAGAAACTATGCAGAACTTGTCAGCAACATGCTGACTACTTTCAGAAACTTGTACATTAAGATGCCCTATCTATTTTCATATATGGACCGGTTTACTGAGAACCCAGGTTCAATGAGTGATGAGCAGGGGAAGAGATTCTATCAGGACCTGAAAAAGATGGAGACCATGTATCAGAAACTTGAGCTGCAACATAAATGTCAAGATGCACTATCTATTTTCACATATGAACCGGTTTTCTGAGAGCCTGGGTTCAGTGAGTGATGAGCATGCGAAGAGATTTTATCCGGACCTGAAAGAGACGGAGACTAGGCATGAGGGTTGCTGGGGTGCAGTCATGATAGCTGACTACTGTTGGAATCTGAAAAGAGACCTCCATGCTGCTGAGCATTCCATGATTTCAAAGAAAGCCCAAGTTCTGAAACAGGCTTCTTCAGTCTCGGACAGACTATGGATACCCACGAAGGGTTGCCTGCACATGAAATTTTTTGTGGCAAGAGTTGCGCAATCTCCAACCACACCTTTCCTGAGACGACATTGTTAAATACCAGTGGAAAGTGAAGTACAGGACGACTGGAAACAAATGCCGAGATAAACGGAGGGCACATACAGCACCTAGAATTCCCAAATGGTCACCCATCTGATACTAACCAGGTTCAACGTTGCTTAACTTCGGTGATCTGATGTATGAAGTCTGAGCAATAATGAAGCAACATGCAATTTACGTAGACTTACCTTTATCAATGTCCACCATTCAGTTTACAGTACTCGATATTTCTAACAGGTAATCAATATATGTTGTTGGCAAAACCTTTTTTTCTCTTAAAAACATATTTAAAATATGTGTTGACAAAAATCAGCTGATAATGCCACAAAAACGTAATCGATTTTATGGCAAGACCTGATTTTGTTTTTGTTCTTTTTTCTTGTTTTGTTTTTAAATCAACTCGGTACAAAACCTGACTTGAGGAAGAGAAACGGATACCATTTCCTGATTCAGCAGTGCAAAAATACCCTAAATCAGTTGTAGAAATCTAGACAACATTCAAAAAGTAAAAAATTGCCCAGTGCTATGAGTGGGGTTGTGACAACAGCATATTCTTTTTATTGTTTTGACTCTTGAGTATATATCCGTTAGTATCTTATATGTTTTTATATAGACAGATGTGGTTCTCGGTTGATTAAATGTGTCTAACTGCGTCGGATATATACCCGAGAGTCAAAAGAATGATAAGAATATTCTCTTGCCATAGCCCGAGTTATGAGTCATTACTTTTGTATCTTTGTTATTTACATGTCTTGAATAGTTTTCTTCATCTTAGATCTCATTACATTTAAACATTTCAACCGCCTTATATATTCTTCTGCATTAGTCTGTAACTTCATAACATAATAGAATAATAGAAAGGCATTTGAAAGTAAACTCTTTATTTAATCAACTAAGTTAATTGCTTTAATTTCACATTTAATGGCTTTAAGATTTCTTATATCAGTCGATTTTTCGTGTTGCTTATGAATTTTGGAGATGACGATTAATAATTTGTATTATTTGTATTACTGTTCTCATCTTGAGTGTTATTCCTGCAAATCTAATATATAAACGGCTGTCTGTTTGTCGGTGTGTCTGTCTCCATATTTTCAAACTCTATCTCCCCCGAAACTAAAAGTCACAGAGCGGCGTTAGGGTCCTCAAATAATTGGATTTTTTACAGGCCGTTCTTTAATAGGTCTTTAGCTGGTTAAAATTATTTTTAATGGATAAAAAATGGGTCAAAATTGAAAAAATCCTTAAACATTTTGTACATTCATCTTATTTTGTTTTTCATTTTTAATCACTTTACACGTGTGACATGTTGGTACAGTGGTAGCGTCACCAGCTTTGAATGCTGCGGTTTTGGTTTCGATTCTAGCTGATGGCACCTAAACACTATTTGTTTTTTTTTTTTACTTTTGAAATCATGACTATAATAATGTATACAAAATCTGGACAAGTTAAAATATCATAATTAAGCGTATTTTACGTCCGGGCAAAGCCGGGTGCCCTCCGCTCGCTGGTAAATAAATACATCTGCAAGAACTAATACAGATATTGTGAATTCATGTACAAATCCCATTCATTTGTGTGTACATGAAACAGATTGTCTGATAATAAAAACTACATAACAACTATATCTTATTGATAAGAAACAAATCTTTGTAAAAACTGTAAATGTTTTATCTTTTTCATCTGTATTCTCGATCAATACAATCTGTGCTTGATATAACACAAAGAATACGCCTCCCCCCTTTGGCCTAAAAAAATGTCACATAAAATCAGGCAAGATAAAAAAACCCACAGATATTTAATGGAGCTAACAGACTAAAAACTAATAAAAAGATAAATCTTTTTTTATAAATCATTAAAAAGGTTTTTAAAAGCACAAACTCTGTCCAACGTAGACAATAATACACTTTCATTCAATTTTTTTTTTTTTGGGGGGGAGGGGTTGTTTAACATGAATGAGTCAGAACTTCGACTCATGTTAAATGAAAAAAAAATCAAGAAGTCCTTTCCCGAAGCTTACACTTGATTTCTATATGGAATTCACAGATATTCGAGTTTCATTAAAGTTCTCCTTTACCTTGTAGCAGACGAAATTGCAAGGGATGCAAGCAGGATCGAATTCTCGCGGCTGGAGATTTTGATTAGACTAAATTTCTGGCTTGTCCAATCAGACACCATCAGTCTAGGCGAGTTGAACATGTGAGGAAATGCATACAGTTTAAATCACAGCAACTTTCTCTCTCTTTTTGCTCCGGATCTTGGACTGGCAATAACTCCACGTGAAACGAGCCTATCCCCAACTTTTCTCTTGGGACTCAACAAAACTCACTTGGCCTCCCAGCATGGAGTTCGACGAAGATGTGAATACAAACAAGCCAAAAATAGGACATGCTAAAAAATACACACAATAGCTAATAATCTTATTTTTCTATGCACAAAAGATATTGTACATCTCATGTACGTTGGTCTTGACACGGTAAATAAATTATTGTTTCTATTGGCATCAAACAATTCGATAAAATGAAGGATAACAGATATGCCCGAGGATATTTTATGTCAAATTATTCAAGAACTTGCTGTATCCGCCAGGCCACGTGTTGTCATGCCTGAGTCTGGTTGACGCAAGTGTTAGAGATACATATACATACACATGTGTGTGCTCAAACACACACACACACACACACACACACACACACACACACACACACCTAGAGAAGCACAAATCCCCCAAAAATACACACACGGGGAAAAACACACACGCACACACAAAGAAGCACACTCACACACGCACACACAAACACAAACGCAAACACACAGAAGCACACACCAAAAAAAAACATGCATGCACATAAAACACACACACAAAAAACCCAAACACGCACGCACGCACACACACACACACACATACACTCCCACACATACGGACCCCCAACACACACACGCAAACACACAAACACGTAAACAAACACAAGTACAGAAATGCGCATGCACACACACACACACACACACACACACACACACACACACACACACACACAGACAAACTCTCTTTCTCATCCTACGTTACTCTCTAATCTTTCTCGACGTACGTTCGTGACTACTAACTTTAAGGACACAAATAATACACATAACTTCAACGCATGAACTCTTTTCTCTTTCAACAGACCTGTCTAATCTTTAATCTACGTCACCACACAGGAATCCCTTCCACGACTACCCCTTTATCTATACAACCTAATAACGACGATAATAAAGCTGTTTTCATATGTTAGAATGAGACTTCTTGTCTTCTTATTCTACAACCTCGCAAGCACTGAGTTAGTAAAGAAGTTTAGAACATTATTTCCCTTTCCCCAATTGACCATTTTGATATGTTATAGTATATACCTTTCTCATGGCCTCTTGGTCTTATTCAATTCCAGGACAATAATTCATCTAGTCTGGTGAAGTATCCAGCTTTGTGCTGTTACTGGAGAAAACATCACTTGAAGAAGGCGCACTATTGCTCAGTGTGGCCCGTGTGGATCAGCAAAGTCGGAGATTTTATTTGTGCTGCGAATATAATGTGAATTTAAATATTTAGTCAGGGTTTATTTGTAGGAAAAGTATTCTCATGCCAGGTTGTCCTGGCAAAAGACTGTACAGAGAGAGACCTTAGACACTCGAGGATAGTGTCTAGTAGGCATCCAAATTATTTTTTAAAATTTTCTTAGCAGTTTGTTAAAGTTGAAGATGGAGCATCCTACCAGAATTTTAGATAATATTTCTTTGATAGATTTTAACTGAGATAAAACTGTATGTATCTATTGTCAGAAATGCATAAATTGTTTTGACATAGAGCCATGACACATTAATCCATATATATAAAAGCAAAAATGTGTATATGTATGTATGTTCGCTTTTTGTGTATGTTCGAGAAAGGCTTCTTTCCGAGAAGTGATCGGTCGACTCACTTCTTAAAACTGTTTATATCATGTCTAAATGGTAATATCTACGCTTGTCTATTTAATTTGCTCAACTTTCAAAAGATAAATATTCCACATATTCGGATCGCCACATGTTGCTTTCATTTTTCAGTATAAAAACAGCGAAACTGGATTCGAACAGGATGTAAACGTCACCGTCAATTATCCCGCAGTAAAACGATTTGACCTTATTAAAAACTGGGGAATAGCGTGATGTTTGACATTCACTTTTTAATCGCTCTTACATTGACTCTCGTGGTAGCGCAGTTCTTCAGGCTTAGCCTATGGGCTCCGGGTTCAAGCCGACCTGTCACCAAGCCCCCTCTCTTATTTTTTTTTCCATTTTTAAAATCGCTGATTTTTATCGTTTTTTTTTATATTTAAACAGGGTTAAGTTTCCTTTTTGTTCTTCTTTACTCCCCACCCCCAAACGCACACACCTACAAGCACCCGGGCAACTCTGAGTACCCCGCTAGTATCGAATAAAACAATAACTAATTAATTACAATATAATAATAAAATATGTAATATGAGTTTGGGTAAGTAATCATTAAGCTTAATGAATCACTCTCTATTGTTCTACTGGACACATGGTCTAATGTAGTGGTTCCTCAAATTGGGTCGTGACATCAATTTCATGGAGTAGACCATTGATTTTTTGTAGTTGGTTTAATATTTATAAAACGATTGCTTTGTGTAAAGAGAGACGCCATGTTTGTGAAGGTCTGACGCATTCGTTTTTTGAATAAGTTGTTTATTCTCAAATAATGGATCCGTCAGTTCTCAGCCAATAAGAAAAGCTGGTAATTTCGAAGGGAGAAATTATTATTTTGTAATCGGTAACTGGAAAGATAATGGTATGCATATGAGTGTATGAACCAGTTACGAAGGGTGCCGGGGAAATAGTTATAAGGTGTGTATATAGTCCTGGTGATGTGTCGGAGTGGTAAGAGGACTGTAGATTTAGAGGAGAAAATAGGAACTACTTCATCAAAAGATGTTGCGATTGTGATGATGTTGCTCCTAGGATGCAATATAGGATTTTATTATAACAACCAAATGCATCAAAAAGGCATTCTAAAGTTACATAAGATAGTAGCTAATAATCTCAGACAAATTTGTATGTGGCATATGTTGTTACAAACCTATGGTATTTTGACTCAGAGAGGGATTTCTTTATTATATTGTAGACTAGGCTGTTCAGCATACAGCTTCATGAAACTAATGATGTGACAAACTTTTCGCAACTTCTTGTATATGTTCGTTAGGATAAAAATTAAAAAAAATAAAGAAGTTTCGTAAGCCTTTGCAAACCTCAACTACTGATGCTGATATTTTCAATTTAATTTATAATTTCTTAAAGAAACATTCGATCAAATGAAATAAATTTTGCGAAGTTTGTACTGACGGGGTGCCTGCAATGATCGGCTGTGAGAAGTGCTTAGTCGAGTGATTACAGCAGTAAACGTAGTTAAATCATGGCTCTTCAATGTTTTAAGTGAAGATTTGGGTTCAACGCATGAAGTACTCCTGTTTCATACAGGGTTAAGGTGATTCTCGAAAGGACAAATGTTGAAGAAATTCTTTGAATTGAGAGGAGATCTGCAAATATTTCTCACTTTTTAAAATGCGAGCGGATAAGAATCATTGTTTATGGCTGAATTTACGTTGTGAAAATTGGCATACCTGGTCGAAATTGTTTTTAGATGTTTAGGATTACAGGGTGTCTTTAATAATGAAATTGGAATCCTGGACCACCAAAATAACCCAAAAGAAATTATACGTGTTCCCAGCACTTGCCGAATTTGTTGAAGAAGCGACAAATGAAATTAACATTGATGGCTTATATTGCTTGACACAAGTGTAGTTGGAAAATCTTGCTGTTCAAATAAAAAGTTATTTTCCTGATGAATGTTGCAAAACTTTCTTACAATCAACTCTCTTTCAATGCCAATGTATCTGATGTCCCTGAAACTGCAGAAGACAGGTTTATCGGCTTAAAAAGACATTTTGAAGCTAAACCATGGTTTGGTAAAACATAACTACAAAAAATTTGGGGCAAAAGTTTCCAAAATTTTTCACTAATATAAGAAACTAGCGGTGGTACCTGGCGTTGCCCGGATGTTTGGAGGTGTAAAAAAAAACATGAATTTTTACTGCTACACTACGAAGCCATAGGAAGTGAAAAGCGTTGGAATTTAGCGATGTCAATCAAAAAGTTGACTTGCAGAAACGAACGTTGACTGGAGGCCAGTTAAGCTTTCCGCCATTTCATTTCCCCACGATGTTGGAGAAAACCAGCTCCCCATAAAAAGGGAGTGTCCAAATGAATAGCAATTGTCTAATATGATGGCTTTCCCCCTCCATTGATCAAAGCTGATTGCTTTCTGGACGTCCCGGCATGAAAGGACAAGAAGATGCCTTTGCTTTCGATTCAGTTTTGCTTTTATATGAAAAACATGAACAAACACGCAAGAGGATGAAATAGCGTGGATTTTATGAAAGTCGATGTAAATAAATCTAGATACGACGTCTTTCGCAAATCGTAGATATTATGATCTAGGGTGTATATAAAAAGTTCTAAACAATAGTACCCCCCACACCAAGAACCCTGGCGAAAAAGCTTTTGCTGAACATACAAAAACGCGTGCAACCGTTTTGTGTTTTATATATATATATTGCAAAAAAGAATTTATTGTCGTTCCCAGCAACTTACTTATGTGAAGTAGCATTCTTCAAACTTCTTATCATTAAAAAAAAGTACCAAAATCAATTAAATATGGAAAGCCATTTTAAAATCTAATGTGAATGGAAATGACAGAGCCTCAAGTTTTATTTTCGACAACTTTTTATTCCAAAGTGTTTTTTTCCTTTCGGAGAGTTGCAATGCTGATTCTGACTATGGCTACTTCTGAACCCTTCTACTTGGAGCCATCACGATCTGAAGACTCTGAAGACCTGCCTCTTCCTCGACTCTAACTAAGTTAATTAATTTCCACGTATCTCAAAAAGACCATCTCCCTTCTAAATTACGTCATTAGCATACGTTACTAAGATAATCACCTGATGTTTTTACGTGTCATTATTTCTAAGTTGCCCACTAAATTGTTATGATAACATTTTTAAGTAACATTCCTAAATTAATGTAAATAAATATTTATTCAATTATTTTGATTATTCTAAAACATATCTTAGCTGACAAAACTTTATGGCTTGAATAATTATAATAATTGTCAACCAGCACACCTTTGGCGTTGCCCGGTCAATATTTAACGAGTGTAATGAAAGCCCTGAGTATGAGTTAATTAATGTCGGTTGTCTCTAAGTGGCGGTCGTCAATGTTAGATAGAGGTGTCCGGTGGGCAGAGGGCAAGAGAAGAGAGGTGTTATTTGGCTGGAGCTCCTGTCCTGACTTATGATTCACTGTAAGTTCCAAAAAGTAGTTCTTTAGGGGACCGATTAATCAATTGCTGATTGGTCAGTGTGTGGCCGAACAGCTTAGAGGGAGGAGGCATTGATTCCCAAGAGAAATTAGGTCGTTGTGACTGCTACAAGTTTACAAAACAAAAAGATCAATAAAAGAGAATTGACAACATTTTATTGGGTTAAGTGTCCATTCAGCATGCAAAAATGTTCTGGTTTAATAGATTTGTTTCACTGGTGTATATATTTACATATCTGTTTGTATACGTGCTTGTATGTAGTCCATAGTTCCAATATAAGAAGATAATTTCAATAAATTGGATAATTAAGCATGCAATTTATTTATTTTTTTAAATCGACTCCTTTCATAAAATCCATCTGAATCGTTTTTTTTTTAATTTCTCCACTGAATAACAACAACGACTCTTTTCATAAAAAATTTTCATAAAATCCAACCGAATTGTATTTTTATTTCCCGATTTTACAGAGACGACTCTTTTAATAAAATCCAACCTTATTGTATTTTAATTTCTCAATTGAACAACGACAAGTTTTCTTTCATAAAATCCAACCGAATTGTATTTTAATTTCTCCATTTAACAACGACGACTCTTTTCATAAAATCCGACTCTCGCCACGCAACTTTATATTTCTGCCGGAATTCGGTGGGGTCTATAGGGACTGCCAAAATTCACCACAGAATTACCTCACCCTATATGTAACACGATATAACTTCATTATAAGTTAATATTATCAGTATAACTTTTGTGCCATTTAAAAGAAGAAGGGCAAAATAAACCAGTAATAATTTTTTTAAATTTTTTTCATCGAACGAAAATAATGAAATTGCGAGACGAAAATTGTGTTTACATAATTGGCGCTTTAAAATAACGTTCTCATGTAGTAGACATTCCGAATGTGAAAACATACCCGTATTTAATAAATCTAGCAAAAATCAACTAATAGTCAGATTTTCGTGAAATTTTCGATAATTATCCATTTTAGAATAAAATTACATATAAAATATATTTTTCGTAAAATATACGAGGCGAAATATTTTTTTAGTGCGTGCCCCCCCCCTATTTATTTTTTCGAAATTCAAACAAAATATATTTATTATTCCTTAATTGGAATTCATTTTTGAGATGAGCATTATATATATTAATTTATTTTTATTTCGGATCTCATCTTTATTAGTTGTTGTTTTCATCTTTATTGGTTGTTGTTTTTCACGACGTTTCGGCCAACTATTCCTCTGGCCTTCGTCAGGTGGTAACCACGACGGATAAGAACTTCGAATCTCCTAACTGCATTCTCAGCAATCACTGCCATCCGTAGTTGTTGTCGTCTCACCACGTTTTGGCCAAGTAAACCTCTGGCCGGCTTTGGGTAGGATTGAAACCGTTATCTTCAGACAATGTCCATATCGATATCGAACAAAATATGTTTAGATCTATCGAGGTTTCTATTTATTATGAAACATAAGAGGTCAAATAAGTAAAATATTTATTTTTTAAAAATTTAAATACACGTATTGAACAAAAAATTACCTTGAAATTGCAATTAAAAAATTGATAGAAACTTAATATTATTATGTTTTTTAATAGCGTTTTTTCGAGTTAATATATACTATAATCAGTTGAATTGCCAAGAAAAAGAAACTTCGTAAACATTAATTTTTAAAAGATTAAAACGATTAAAATTCCATTATTTCAAAATGTTCCGTTACAACATAGATTTTTAATTGATTGTGTTTAGATTTTTTTTTAATATTAAGTTTTGATATAGACATGACTCTTGTCAGCTATTTTATCGCCAGATTAAAACCAATTTGAAAATATTATTGCACAAATATTAAGCATTTTGTAGCCCCCCCCCCCTCATCACATTTTGTTTGTCTCTTTTTACCGAACAAAATATGGAACCCCGTAGGTAACCAAATGAACATTCACTAAACCATATTTCATATTAATTATACATTAAACTGTGTAAATCTTAAAACCTAACAAAATTATAACAAACATTAATTATTAATTGCAGTTTGAAGAAGATAAACAAAGGTTTTAAAAAATCATTAAGTCGTTTCTGCTTTTTCCATAGTTCGTATAGTTAACACAAGACGTCACGGAAACATGCGGTCCATTTTCGCAATTGCTTGGCAGACCCCAGTGATCTAATTAGGAAAAAAAAATAATAATATCAAGCATGTGCGCGATTTTTTTTTACCACATTTCGTATCTTTCGTGCCAACCACTTCAACCTGTCCTTTCACCTTCGGTCTTTCCATAATGTCTTTTTATGTCTATTAATTTATTGATATACAAATTAATGCACATCAAACTATAGGTTAACTAGGAGATTCAGCGCTTTTCCTGGTGAAGCAATTTAATGCAATATGTCTTATCCTTTGACAGCACCTTATGGATTTCTACCCGTGCCTGTCGATAGTTAAATATATTATGGACGAAGTGTTTGTTTTTTTTTTATAAATATATAATGGGCCGAGTCAAAGCATATTTACATAATACAAAATATTGGCTTGGGAGAGAGAACGGAAATCTTGGGCTCAGAAATCTGCTGTTATCTTATTTTTGTCTCTTTTAGAGTTCTTATTATTTGTTATCGGTCTGTCTTGTCTTTTACAAATGTTTAGAGTTAAAGACAGGCGGGAAGGAAGGCGGTTTAATGCTCGGTCCTACATTCCTTTTTAGTCTGTTCGGTTTTTCTTCCCTTTGTCTGTCTGTCTGTCTGTCTGTCTTTCTTTATCTCTCTCTTTCTATCACCCGTATTATTTTATTTTATTTTTTTTAAAAGAAGTAACGAAGACCACGTCACGATATATATTTTTGCTTGTAATTATTTTTCTATTGATTCATTTTCTATAATTTTTTGAAATCTTTGGAATTTCCACATCACAAGTAAGTACGTAATAATATTTTCATCTGAAATGCATTTGTTTGAATGATCCATAATCTACGCAAGCATTCTAATTTTTTCTTGTAATTATTTTTCTATTGATTCATTTTCCATAATTTTGGAAATTGTACTAATTTCGACATGGCACGTTAGTACGTAATAATGTTTTCACCTGAAATGCATTGGTTTAGAAAAATCCTAATATGCACAACCTCTCTATAGATTCATTTTCCATAATATTTTGAATTTATAATATTTTAATATGGAAGTACGTAATAATGTTTTCATTTGAAATGCGATGGCTGACAAGATTGCTTATCTACACAAGCACCCTAGTTTTGTAATTATTTTTCTATTCATTCATTTTCCATGATTTAAAAAACTCATACAAATTTCGACATGACAAGTAAGTACGTAATAATGTTTTCACCTAAAATGTGTTGGTTGGAAAGATCCCTATTCTGCACAAGCATCCTCCATAATTTTTGGAACATCTACTAATTTCGATGTGATGATGAAGTATGTGATAATGTTTTCACCTGAAATGTGTTTGTTAAAATGATTCCTAATCTATACAGAACGTTGTAGAATAAAGCAAGTAACATATTCTTCACAGATTTCATTTAAAAAATATTCAGTATATAACGAGAAAAATCAAGATAGAAATTTGAAAACATCGAAGAACAATAGAAATTTAAGATCTGCTCAATTATGTCCTCGCAAGCAACAGCGTCTATTAGTTAGATAGACAGGAGTATTAGAATAGGAAACCTTTTGTGTCCAGCCTTTTCACGCGAGGACAATATATGTGTGTGCGCACGCGCACGCGCGTGTGTTACATAACGTAATATTGTTACAAGAACAAGTCGCCCGCTCTTGTAAGTGAGTAAATATGAGATAGGATAGCCGAGGATTCCGATCATAAGTTGGAATAAATAATACAGAATGTTATTGGAAATGGAATGTAGAATTAACCAGTGTTTAGTTCACATAAAATAGTTAGATATCTGTTTATTGAATAAGGAATGTAATTATGTAATTTTATGAAATTAAAATAAGGAATTTAAAAACAAACAATGGAAAATGTTATACTTATTTTTAAAATGGGTTAATAAAAAATGAGGTTAGAGAAATCGGCTTTGTAGAAACGTGAGGAATAATGCATGCTTAGAGACGGAGGCATGTAAGGCCACGAGTCCGAGATGTCCGTGTTTGGTCACGCAATGACGTCATGAGTTCCCAATATAATATAAAAAGCTTTAAGTCAGTAAGTCAGTCATTCAGGGGAGAAGAGAGAAGTCAGAGGTCGGACAGGGTCGGACAAACAGAGCTGGCATTCCGCCTTGGAAGCGAAGGTAAGAAGAAGGAAATCATGTAGAGACTTTGAATTCCTTGATGCAAAGTCATTGACCGGTCGAATGGAATAAACGAACAACTTCATAATTTTGTATCTGCATCTTCGTGTTATGTTATTCAACAGAAAGGTATTATGAATTTATATTATAAGAACTTTGTGAAAATCATCATCTCAAAAATAAGTTAAGAAACATATGTGTCAACGTTATAGAAACACTCCCATTCACAGAACTGTCAAACGTATAAATGTCAAACTATCGCTCTATCTCTCGGTTTATCTATCTATATATCTAAATCCACCTCTCATTATGAATTACATGTCTGTATTAAAATGTCCATGTCTCTATATATACGCGATATATCTGCACACACAATATTACCTCTTACAATATGAACACTCACTCATATGAACACACAACGAATAAATACGTCATCCCTTCTAAAATAACACCCAGTATGCAACAATATCAGCCCTTAAGCACATACTTTTCAGGCTCCTCTCTCTTCGAAACGGCTTGCTTTGTCCGATTGTCTCTACCCGATTTTTCTCAATTTTTTTAATTTTTTATTTTCTTCCTTTGAAGATTGTAACGCTGGGTATAGGGCAGGCAAAACAAGCTGTCAACATTCCCCTGAAACCAGCCGAGAGCTCTTTTAAGTATCCTCGTTGTTCCCTTAAGTGCAATTGTCTGGATCTTTTTTGCACTTGGTTCACCAGGAATATTAGTTAGGTAGGACTTCAGGTTCTTCTTCATAAACCCTGTGGCACCTATAATAACTGGTATGATTGATATCTCCCTAAGATTTCAGTTTCTTTTAATATCATACATGAGACCTTGATATTTGATCTATATACTTTTCTCAACAGTATAATGTCCTTCATGCATGCGATAATAGAAACGCCGCGTCTTCTGTGTGTGTGTTTCTTTTTATATACAATTGAGTTTATTGACTTTTATACGGTGGTTGGAAACGTGTCCCGAAGTTCTCTCCAGTAGTCCTTCATCTTATGTGGAGGGAGTCTTGCAATTAGGTAAGCTACATTTTTTCTCTCATTCTTTGAAGATTTTCTCTATCATATATATATATATATATATATATATATATATATATATATATATATATATATATATATATATATATATATTTTACTTGATTCTTCCGGCCTTGGCAGACGTGTTTTAAATATTCTCTCCAGTGCTTTTTCTGTGCACATTTGAACTTTTCTTTTAATGATTTTGAACTCATTCCCTTTGTGATTTTTTCCAAGGAATTCTGCCTTTTGGATCATTTTGGACCATCTTCCAGTTACTTGATTCCTTTGGAACTTACCTGTTGGATTGCAAGTTTTTAATTCGACCGTGTTTGGATTTTACCATTCTTGGATTTTTTACCCTTCACCGGACTATCCATTCATGTGAAGGCTTTTTATCATTTTTTCTTTTATCTCCTATTCCCCTTACGTCACCCTTTTTTTTTTAAACCAAGTAAGATCTGTGACTTACTTGTGGTTTCATTAAATACTTTTACATGCAAAATCCGATCCCGCATTTTGTTAATTCCTGCCCTCTGATGAGAAGGAGAGTATTTCTTTGAAACTCCGCGGATTAAGGACTATCCACTTATCGTGTGCTTCCTTTTTAAAATTAAATATGTTTTTAACTCTTTTTCAAGATGTTTTTTAAATTTTTTATTAATCATTTGTTCATATTATAAGATCTATTTTCTTTTCGGTTTTATTGAGCTTTTACATCTGGTTGAGATTACTTTACTTGTAAATATTAACTCTTTAATATTTATAATATATTTTAAGTTTACCATTTTGATTACCTTGTTAAACTTATTGTAACTTTTTGTTCTATATAATAGAGTATATGTGTGTGTGTGTGTGTGTGTGTGTAACATAGCATGTATGGCATGCGCGTGTGCGAAAATCAGCAGCAACCGTAGGATAGCTGACTAGCGAGAATATTAGCAGAAGCCGTCTTAGCACATATGTAAATTAAGCACGTGTGCACGCGCTTACGTCACGGTGAAGAAGAGGAAAAAAAGAGGAGAAAAAAGGACAGCACGTGGTCAAGCAAAAAAAAAAGCAGTGATGCAAAGTATGTGCCAGGGAATATAGACGTGTGAAGTCGAGGGTGAGAAAGCACTAACTATGGTCTGCATCATGTGGCGGGGAGAGAGACTTTTAAAAAGCATACGTTATATAGTAGAACGTTGTAAAACACATGGGTGTGCGAAAAAAACACATTTGAAAGATAATGAAATGAGTTATTGTTGAAAGAACCAGAAATAAATGCTTTTTATTTGCACTTAAAAACAATGCCAATCCGGATTTTTATTTCTTTCCCCCCTTTTCTTTGTTGTTGTTGTTTGTTCTTTTGCGACGAAGTCTCAGACAATGTGCGGGTCGGAGGTTTGATATGTAGCGACAAGGTTCCAATGTAACGGCCACGTTACATACACACTAAAAAAAAAAGCTCACAGAGAAGAGTTCCCTGAGACCGCGTACGTTGTTGTTGTTTCTCTTCTTCTTCTTCTTCTTCTTCTTCTTCTTCGACTTCAACTTCTTCTTCTACTACTACTACTACTACTACTACTTCAACAACAACAACAACAACAACAACAACAACAACAACAACAACAACAACAACAACGACAACACGCTTTGGACAAAACAACACAATGATTTTACTCGCAAAATAAAACAATAGAACTCTTTAGCTCCCCAAAGACCTGACATGGTTTGAAATTAATAAGAATTGTTTCAACTTTCAAAAAAGAAAAAAATAGAAATTGGATTGTTTTTCTTTCTTTCTTTAATAAGATTTTTGCGTCTTAACGCGTTCTATAAACAGTTTTATTTGTTTATTCAAAGTTTATATGTATGTGTGTGCGTGTGTGTGCGCGCGCATGCGCGTGTGTGCGTGTTTGGTAAAATATATTTTTCCTAATTATATTTCACTATTTGTGTACACCAATCCTTTTTGTTCAGAATCTCAATGTATATTAAATATGACAACAGATGATATATAAAAGAATAACAGTATAGTTACATTCCAAAATCCAAATGTTTATTTTTCATGCAAAACAACCCCCCAGCATGTTAAAAATTCGGTACATTTTGTTTTCAGATCCGTTTCGTTATGCAGAAACAAACAGGTTATTATTATATCAATACCATCTCTTGCCAGTGCATATACTCTGAAGAAAAATTAGAAATTCTTTGCTTAGATAGAAAAAACTGCATGACAATATGATGTTGCAAGAAGGAAAAAGTTCAAAGAAGACTCAACATGGTGTGTGTGTTCGGGCAGCCATCTTTGTTTATATTGCTAAGCTAGACAGGTTTTATTCAACATATAAATTCAAGTATTTTGAAAGTTTTTTTCCCTACAAAGAAATTACTACCTATTATTATTATTATTATTATTATTATTATTAGTAGTAGTAGTAGTAGTAGTAGTAGTAGTAAATTTATTTGATATTTATTTTCTGTAATTTATTAACTAGGGTTGCATCTACATTTTTTCAACCGATCTAAACCATTTATATATATATATATATATACATATATATATATATATATATATATATATATATATATATATAGCCTACGTATGGCCCCCTTATACCTTGCAACTGTATTCCAAAATTCTATAATGATCGGTTACATAAAAATATATAATGATAAAATCTTAATTAAACTATAACGCTAGATCGATTCGAAACGCGAGTCAAATTCAAACTGGGCTTTAAAAATTCCAATTTCCATCAAATATTGTTCAATTCATTTGCTATGATTTTCACAAATTTAGTTTAACCTTTAAGCGTACGAATGCTTGATTCCAATGTTTGTTGAACACATTCCGGAATTATCCGCCCCCTCCCAATTTCGAAAAAGAATACCTATTTTTCCCCTCTTCCCTCAAAATCTTTATTTTTTTTCTCACTTTATTCAATTTCATTTTCATTATCTGCTGATGTTGAACATGTTATCTGTTTTCCCCATCTTTCTTTTATTCTTTTTGTTGTTGTTGTTGTTCTTCCTTATTTGTTGAAACGTTATTCAATTTTCTCAGACGTTACTGAAAATTTTTAAAACGTCATTTGTTTCAACCATTTTTCTTATCTGTTTAAATAACACTCTTTAACCCTTATCCTTGAGTGGCCTCTTGGCCTTGATAATGTGGTGATACCTGTGTAAAAAAAAAATAATAGTAAAAACAAGATTTTTTAATTGAAATTATATATATATATATATATATATATATATATATATATATATATATGTCACCTCCTCTTATCAAGGCGCGGAGGTCACTTGAGGATAAGGGTTAATGAGGGGACGGTAGTCATTGGGACAATATAGCAATCGTTATTAGTGGAAATTTGGTAAATTGGATTACTTAAGGGGAACGGCTCATCAAGAAATTGTTTCCGTTGGACTTGAAGACAACCAAATTATAGTCAGCTGAAAAGCAGGCAACCTGAACAGAGTTCTATAAGCGGACAGTTCTAAGAAAGAAGCTTTTGTTCATGGAATCCACGTTTAGGTTTAGGCACAGATAAAGAGTGGGGGAAATTATTGATAATGGTTTCAGGTAGACGAGCGTTTTTCGTGAAAGTTTGGAAAGAGGGCATAGATTGGAGCTGAAATGAGCACTCGCCATGAAAATAAAGATAAAGCAGACACAGGCTCGCAACGTCTCTTCTGTGGGGCAAAAAAAGTTGCAGGGAAAAGAAAAGGGCATCCCCTACTAGGCTAAAAAGTTGGTTTTTAACTCTGTCAAAGCAGGATAGAGTGCAGAGCTCCTGCTCGGATGTGGCAACTATGCCATTTTAGGACGTATTAGGTTGGTGCAAAGATAATGTCGTTTTTTTTTTACTTAACCACCAAAAAACATTGTTTTTGCATCAATCTAATACTTGGTTCTAATACAGTTAGAGGATCGCATCGGCAATGAGATATCTATTGGAGCAGTAGAATGATCTAACCATTTTTCCAACGACCCCCAAATTATATATTTATTATGAAGAAAAATCGTCTGTGTTTGTTGTTGGCGAATAAATGAAAGGAACTGTGTTTGGACAAATGGCTCAGGATGGATAGATAATGACAAACAACTATTCTCAATCACCACACTTGAGATGACATCGTTTCTAATTTGTAAGTACAGTTGATCCTGTTTTGCGAATAAATATTTCGTACTTATTTCCTATGGGTTTCTAAATAATAAAATTATTATTTAAGCACGGTTAGTATTCTGCATACGTACAAATAATTCAAAGGTCAGTATCACTTCTGGCCAGCGCCAGAGAAAAGAAATCCTCCTAAACTGAGTCAATTCAAATTTTCATTTCCAATCTAAAGTGCCTCTAAGGAGAATTGGGTGTTCCACACATTGACCTATTTTGTAACTTTGTCTTCGTCTTTGTGTATAGAGGAGGGGGTAAATAATGACTGCATAACTTAATTACCCTTTCTGGTCTTCCGACTGGGATGAAAATGTGTTCTCGGTCAGAGAAGGAGAGAGCCTCCTAAACTGAGGCAATTTTTATTTTTGTTCCAATATAGAGTGCCCTTGAGTATATTAAACATCAATTCAGTAAAAAAAAAAAAAAAAACGCAGTTAAAAATTATTTATGCCACATGTTTTGATTTTCTTTTTTCTTTTTTTTTCGATATTTTTTTTTACAAAAATATTTATACAGTTTAAATCTCTTTATGGTAATGATTAAGTTATTTTCCTTTAACATAATTTATCCTTAGTTTTTGTTTGTTTGTTTGTTTGTTTGGTTTGTTGGTTGGTTTGTTGGTTTGTTGGTTGGTTGTTGTTCGTCTTTAAATACTCAAAATAAAAACACATTTGTAACAGCCTATCTATCTATCTATCTATATATATCCATATCTATATATTATATTAAAACTCTGAATTTGTTTGGTTGTTTGTTTGTTTGCTCGTTTTTGTTCGTCTTCGACTGCATTGAATAGTCCAAATAAAAACACATTTGTATCTATCTATCTATCTATCTATCTATCTATCTATCTATCTATATTACACTAAAACTCTGAATCTGTCGTCGTCTCAAATTGTAACCCCATGACGTCATTTCTAGCAAACTGTTCAAACTGACTGAGACAGGAACGCTGTGTTTTGGTTTCAATTCTAGTTGATGGTACCCAAGTCATATATTTTTTAACTTTTGAAATCACTGCTATATATTGGGTACAAGTATTAATATGAAGTATTAGCTCTATAATAATAAATACGAAATTTGCATACATTAAAATATCATAATTACGTGTATGTTATGACCGGGCAACGTCGAACAACCTTCTAGTTTTCATGGAACATGAGAAAAAATTCATCAAGCAAATATTATGCAATAACTGGAGTTTTGTGCATATTTATTCGTTCTTAAATATATTTTTTTTGGGGGGGGTATGAACATTTTTATATTCCTATGATACTCACAAAATCACATGCTAAAAAATATGGCAACGCGTTCGCTTCTATTTTTTAAAATCAAATTTGAAATAGAATGAAAACCATAGTTTATTTAATTACCAATTGTTATCTTCTTTGTAATATGAATGAACTAGCAGGGAGACACGATGTTGCCCGGGATTAATGAATCTTTTACACTTCCCTATTTTTATTGTTGTCAAAATCGGTGAAATCATCCATTTTTTAATCAAATTGATAGACTCCCCGCTCTAGCTGGGGGCGCATCGTGGTGCACTGGGTGGAAGCTTCACCTACTTCTCGTAGTGACTTGGTTCACAATACATTCTAATCTACATTGCAATGTAGAGAACGTACTGTTGATTTTATAAAATTATTTTTTATATATAATGTCTTGAATTTAAGTTTAAAATAAAAAATTCAAATATCATGAGGATTGTGCTTTAAACAGAAATATTCATTTCGAAAGCGTCCCTGTCATATCAAAATACCTACTGTTGAGCTTATAAGTTGGGCCTTTCAGCTTGTGTGGTAATATAACATCTCACATGCATTTATGGTGTTAGGCTGTGTAAGGTGTTGACTTTGGTCGAAACCGCCTATTCTTTCTTTCATCGTATTATTTTGATTAGTGATTAGCGATACTTATCAAAGACATTCCGATACAAAACGTAAGAACACTCGCAGGCATATAAAGTACCTTTGTGTGAAATTTCATAAAAATCGGGCCAGCTGTTTTCGAGCCCATAAGGAACAAAATCACACACACACACACACACACACACACACACACACACAGTGCCTTTAATATAATAGTAAAGATAAATCATTGCTAAATGAAATAACGAAACACGTGTGTGACATTGTTTAGTTTATTGATAATAGTTTTATTGCTGTTCATACAGTGTCTACCGTATCCATCTCTGAAGAAGTGTACTATCTGGTATTCTTATCGGTCCCGGAAGGTATGTTCCGAGACATTAAGCACTCCTTGGGGTGGTTAGGTTATTACTGATCGACTGAGGCGTCATCACTGGGAAGTGTTGACTAGACGCCACCGAAATACACCCTTGTGTTGGAAATTGATAACTTGATTCTCACTTATAAACTGTCCGTGTGTCTAACTTTGCGAAGACAACTAAGCAAAAGATCCTCCTAGAAAGCAAAAAATAAAAAATTAAAAAAAAAAAAACACGCACACGCGAAATTCCATAAGCATGCTGCTTGATTGCATAATGGTTGCATATTTATTATTTTGTAAACAAAATCTGCTCCACAATTTTTTTCCTACCGCACATCGACATGACGCACGTTAAGAATAAGAACAGAATGAAATATTACCCCCACCTCCCTCATCTCCGTCACCCTTTCTCTTTCTTATACAATGCAATCACAACAGGTATACACAACGCCTAAAATGTAATTTCATTTCAGACATGTTACATGATACCATATCGTTTTATATTGTTTTGCTTTGTCGCGTTTACTCTCTCTCTCTCTCTCTCTCTCTCTCTCTCTATCTCTCTCTCTCTCTCACAATCACACACACACTCACACATATATATCAAAAAAAAAAAAAAAAAAAATGGGTCCCAACTCTAATTAGGCCCTGTTTCTTAGTGTTTTGTCTGAATGCAATGAAACTTTGGTCATAACTAGTTTATTATATTCAAAACATCACATCAAAACACTAGGGTCTTTCGCCTTTTTTTCTCCGTTGACTGTAAAATGCTCAGAAAAACAATTGAATGTCCTCTGTTTTTTTTTTTGGGGGGGGGGGGTCACACTATATATATATATATATATATATATATATATATATATTTAAATATGAGAGATGATATTATTTCTAGAGTCAAACAACGTTGCAGTTCATATAATTCATGAAAGCCAACAAACCGCAATTCCAAGACTCTTGCTGGCTTTCATAAATTGTATGAGCTGCGACGTAGTTTGACTGTGGATATATATATATATATATATATATATATATATATATATATATATATATAAAAAAAATTTTAGTCATTCAATAAATTTATGACGTGAAATTGTTAAATTTCAAATCCAAAAATTTTTATTATTTCATGTAAGATAAAGAATACATTTGAAATATTATAACTCCTTTTATTTGCTCCATCTTGTATATTGAACAATTTTTATGTAGATGGGATTGTCCTTATAGAATATTACTGCCAATAATATTTTGTAAGACCTATAATTACAGGTTTCCATACCAGTTGATATATATTTTTTTTTTTTAACCTCCTCTCCGCTCTTACTCCATACCACTACCAAATATTCTAAAAAAATAATAATTTTCAGACCTATGACCCTTGAAAATGTTAGTCTGAACGAAAAGCGCTTCGGGTGTATTTTAACGATCTTGTTTTTAATCGACTTATTTATTTTATTGAATTGTACATGTGTTTTATATATATATATATATATATATGTATATATATACATACATATACAACATATATATATGTTATATATATATATATATACATATACAACATATATATATATATATATACATATACAACATATATATATACATATACAACATATATATATACATATACAACCCACACACACATACATATATACATATACAACATATATATATACAACATATATATATATATATATATACATAGACAACATATATATATATATACATATACAACATATATATATACATATACAATATATATATAATATATATATATAATATATATATATAATATATAATATAATATATAATATATGTATATATGTGTGTGTGTGTGTGTGTGTGTGTGTGTGTGTGTGTGTGTGTGTGTGTGTGTGTGTCTGAAATACTGAATTAATAAAACAAAAAGTAAAGTTTACAAGTTTATTATAATCACATATTTCAACAAAGAGTGAATTATAAAAGAATTGCATTTTCAATATATCTTACAATCCAGGAGAAAAAATTGCTAATTATTGATGAATAGTTATTTGAAAACTTTTCAGAACAATTTTGAATCATGCATAAAGCAAATGTTCACGTATTACATTTCTTTTCACAGTATAATTCGAAATTGTTTTCAAATTAATATTTACCAATAATTAGCCTCTTTTTTTCTCCTTTATTTTGTGTTCAAGCTAAATTCAACAAATTTAAAGTTACTTTTCAAATTTCACTTTTGTAATCACACTGTTAACAATTGCACTTAAAGGGACGGGTAGAATCTTAAAAAGATCTATCGGTTGGAATATATGTGACAGCGGGTGAATGTTTGGCATCCGGTGAGATGCTCTATCCTCAGCTTCAACAGCTGATACGAAAATTGAAAAAGAAAGAAGCAAACAATGTTATTGAAAGTAATTCTTTCCGTTTCTGACTTTTTTTAGATGTGGATTGATTATTCGTATTATTTCATTCTTCGGACTACTGGTCTCATCTTGAATAGTAGTTTCATAACGTTTCGGTCGATGCAACTTCCGACCTTCTTCGGGTCTTCAGGTGTATTTTGTTAAACTGTCAAATCGGGAATGTTTCTGTCAAACTCGGGAATCTGCAAGAAACTTCGAGTGGCACCCTTTATTTAATCCACGACAGTAGCATGCTCTTGTTCCGTCAGCCCTAACTAGGTAGCCATTCACAAGTGTATCTTGAATCTTATTCTTTCGACCTCCAAAAGAGTGTAACTTTACAACTGAATTTTACCAAGTACTTTTTTCCACTACGCCTCGGGTCCTTGCGAATAAATATTTTCTTTCTCATCACAAGAAAGTAAATTCTTTTTTTAAATCATACTTTAATTGTAACGTAATAAAAGGTGCATAAAATTAAAACATATTTTAATATTAGAAACTAATTGTATCTACAAGGAATAATTCAACCCATCTTTTTAAAACTATCAACAAAAGATTATAAAGACTAACGAAAAAACCCCCCAAAGTTTTCTGGTGGACTTAGTTTCGTTATTACATTTTTTTTACATACAATCTTTAAAAAATATATTTTATTTTGTTATTGCATTTTTTATTACAATAAATATTCGATTACTGCTATAAACAAATAAATAAATAAATAAATAAATAATAATAATAATAATAATAATAATAATAATAATTTGACATCAACTATTATTATTATTATTATTATTATTATTGTTATTATTGTTGTTATTATCACTATTATTATTATGATTATTATTATTATTATTATTAGCAGTAGTAGTAGTAGTAATGGGACGATTCCAATATTTTTCCCGATTCCAATACAATTACCGATTCTGTACTAAATTTCCGATTACGATAGAATTAACGATTCCAATTCCGATTCTTTATAAATCTCTAAATATTTAAGCATACAGTTGTTATTTATTCCGATTATCGTAAAAACACATTTTCTTCAAATGTAGAAATACTCGGGTGGGGGAGAGGATCTACAGATTTTAGTTTTACTAGTAGTTTAAAATCAACAAGTATTTATCATTTTATTATTACTGCCACTGAAAATTAAAATAAAACAATCGTTTCTGACATCAGAAAATTGGCACAAATTTTACTGATTCCGATACCAATTCCAATACCCTCAAAAGTTCCGATTTTTTTTCTGATTCTCGATTTCGATTCTGATTAATTATCCCAACACTGATTATCATCATCATCATCATCATCATCATCATCATTATTATTATTATTATTATTATTATTATTGGCTCACAAGGAACTTTCACACAGGTCATCAAAGATCTCATTGAATACAGCCTGTGGTGTTCCCTGGAAGCTGAGTGACAACAAGTCTCCCCAGATTTTTCAGTACTCTCCATCTCTTTCGATAATATTTGCAAATAAATTTGCATTATCGCAACATCTGCTTGCCATTGATTTCTCGTTGACAGAGGCCATGTGTCTTTACTGGAATTTGAGTGGCATTAAGCCTCCCCAAGGTCCCAGTTCTCTTCACAATTATACAGTGGAGGTCTGATCAGTGCTCACTCCTCGGTCTTTCCTTCCTCCTTGGCTACTTGGCTATTCGGTCTCACTCTTTTTTGGGGGGTAGGGGGACAGTGATATTGTAATGGGGGATGGGGGAGGTTAGAGAACTTATAGGTATGCAGCTTCAATGTTCTTGATTCCATGTAGCGCTTCATGTTTTGTCTCTGTAGTAGTTTGTCTGGTCTGCACTTGTGGTTCGTGTGTGTGTGTTGTTATTATTATTATTATTATTATTATTATTATTATTATTATGATTTATGCCTTCGCTCAGTTTCTAAAAACAGTGGATACTTCTTGTAAGAGTGGCTACGTGTGTAATTGTGAAGCATAGGTTGCGCAATCGTCTCCATCCCCAATTGCACTGCCCCTGTGTTGAAACTGCCTGATTCCAGCAGAAAAGAAAACTTTAGGACGACTGGAAACAATTCTGAGATAAGCAGAGAACACATACAGCACCTGGTGTTCCCAAATGGTTACCCATTTAGTACTGACCAGGTTAAACGTTGCTTAACTTCGGTTATATAAAAACTGAATCGGTGTGTCAACGTGATTATGCCGCATATTATTATTATTATTATTATTATTATTATTATTATTAACAACAACAACAACAACGACAACAACAACAACAACAACAACAATAATAATAATAATAATAATAATAATAATAATAATAATAATAATAATAATGTGCAAGTCACGTAGATGCAATGAATACGCACACG
Source organism: Euprymna scolopes (assembly GCF_053919585.1). Lineage (NCBI taxonomy): Eukaryota > Metazoa > Mollusca > Cephalopoda > Sepiida > Sepiolidae > Euprymna > Euprymna scolopes. Next base: position 173,194,225 of record NC_136482.1, read on the forward strand.
CACAGACACATGAGAAGTGGCTACACAATTTTATTAATATAAAGCTTACATCGAAAATTTAAGAGAAAAACAATGCGTTATTTGTTTATATTCATCGAAAATGAAAATGAAAATGAAAGTGAAAGTGAAAGTAGCAACGATACAAAGAAAATGTAATTTATAATGTGAGACGGCGGCGCATGTGTAATAGATTGTTTATTTATTAATTTACTCATGTTGTTATGGGAAATTATTTTCTTCTCAACAGGGTCAGTGACCAAGTGATGATTTTTGGGAAGTGGGATGGAGGGAGTAACTTGAACTAACAAAGAATTCTTTAAATTTATGTGATCACCGATTATCGAGGTTCAAAGGCCACTCGAGGATAAGAGTTAATGGGCTTGTCAGGTGGGTGATTAGGCACGCCTTGATTGGAGACGATGATTGAAACCGGATAGAAATTAATTATTTAAGAGGACCGCTCAAAAAGGCTTTGTTAACATTAGACTTGAAAACAACCGTGTTGTAGTAACCCGGGAAGCATCCCAGTGGTATTGTATTCCACAGACGGGTCGATTTTATTTTAAAGAAGAAATGATCAAAGTAAGATGTTACTTACCCATGGAAGAAAGCATTGCGCGAGATTTGAAGGTAATGTAAGATCCGAATGAACGACAAGAAGAAAGATTTGGTTTGGATGACGATGAAGAAGAAGAAGAGAAGAAAAGTAATCCGATCGCCATCGTTTTTTTTTTTTTTTTGCTTTGTTTTTTGTTTGTTGTTGTATGAAAAAGTAAAACTACAATGTTGTTAGTTGTTGTTCTGTCGTGCAAGAAAAAAAAAAGAAAAAAAGAAAAAGAAGGAGAAGAAACAAAAGGACTAATTACTCAATTCCTGTCGTGAAGAGCGATCCTCACGACTACACAAGAATCTGAAGATTGTTTTCAAAACAATCAAGAAAGAAAAACAACTGCTTAATCTGATCTTTCTTCATTAGGTTCACGTATAACATAAGACATACACGTAGAATCTCTCTGCACAGATGTGCAAACATCAGTACAGTAGTAACCAACACTTAAATACATAGATCCATGCACACATACACACGCAAAAGGGGGAAAAAATGAATGAATGAGTTTCGTAAGTCTATTGTACACAAACAGTAACATAATGCATACCGCTTGCGTAGCAGTAGTAGTAGTAGTAGTGTAGCCGTAGTTGTAGTAACAGTAGTAATAACAGTTGGAATAGCAGTAGTAATAGTAGAAGGGCACAAACTTAATTACGAACGTTGTGTAAACGTGTACGATATATACAAAGGCAGTGTAATCGTGTGCACTGTGCAGGTAATATTTACCCTTCTTTATGTATAGTGGATGTGACACAAGGTCAGTTTAATGTGGATGAATCCAGACCCCCACCCATCCACCCAAAAAGTGTGCACTTTGGGTAGTTACTAAAGTTGCCATGATCTAAGCTGTCAAGAAACCGACAATAAACGAATCCTTCCTACTAAAGGGGTAGGTAATGCTTGAGATAATACTCTTCTGAGACTGAACAGAACCCTTCTACACCCTGATATAAGTTTGTAATCTATATCATATTTCTCTTATTCTGCCTGATTGTCTGTCAGTCTGTCTGTCTGTCTGTTCATTCGGATTTTTTATCGAAACTACTGGATCGATCTTTTTTTTTACGCTCGCAATTTTCTTCTTTTTTCTTTTTTTTGCTCAACCAACACCCCTACACACACACACCTCCACTTTCTTTTCCGCTTCCACGACACGGGTTCGAGCCTGCCTGCCAACTACAACTTTTTTTTTTGCTCAACACACACGTACAAACACCCGGGCAATACCGGGCAATACCAGGCATCCAGGCTAGTTAGATCTAAATAGCATTGCATTTACCAAATCGATATTTGTTTCTGTCTGGCCAGTCAACTATGGAGCTTTTTAATCAGTGTTGTTCAGATATTGTAAAGATAATTCCAATCTATATAATCGAATGCAGAGTATATACGACTAGATACATTCTGCATGAAGAGAAACTACACGATAAACATTGTTTTTTGCGTTCATTATTTACGCATATGCGTTCATTAGCCGATTATATTGCTACAAACTTTTTACAAGAAGACAGCTAGTTATTATTAAAATATATGATTGCCTGAGTGCCTATAAGAATTCACAAAACACTCACATATACTTAAGGGAAAACGATTATATACATATGTATGTTTATTTTTTTTTTATTTACATTGACTGTTTAGTCAATACATAGTGAATTATAAATATGAGTGTCCGACCTTCAGGCTAGAATCAAAGTGTAGTATTTTATTTTCTTTGACGAATGCTAAGCCACACTGAAAAAACGTCTTTGGTCAAATGACCTTTCACAGTCTATATTACGATTTAGGAGAGAGATTCTGCTTAAGGAGCAGCTGAGATCGTAGATGGGTGTAAGGGTGGGTTGGACACCAGATTCAAGATATCTTGGCAACTCTATATGCAATCTTTATAGGTTTTATTTTTCTCTTTGTGAACTTTCTATGTCCCTACCCTCGTAGAATAAATAATGGCTTATTTAAAAACAGAATTACCAACGCAACAAAAGATAATAAAAATAAAACAATGTTATACACAACAGCTGAATACTCTCTCATTTGGCGATTAGTATAGAAAGCTTAACTCTTCAATGGCATCTTGTTCAAGTCACACATCGTGGAAATTCCTGCATGCTATATTTCAACAGTAATAAGAACAAAAAAGCTGCACACGTCTTCTACAGTAGCAAATTTCTGTTGTACTGGAACTTCTTTCAGCGAGATAATGTCTCACATTAAGCTCAAGCACAGATGTTGCATATATGATTTTAAATGTCGACCCATCTTGGACTTGGGAGAAACGAATGGTGTTTCTTGTGACCTTGGCCATAACTATACTGGCAGTGTGCATAACGCATCTGAAAGGATCGAATGGAATTCAATCGTTTCCCCATTAAAATCTGATTTTATACTTCAAGCATCAGCTTAAGGTTAAAATTAGATGTGACAAAAAGATTATTTTGTATTTCAACAAATTTGGGCACAAGCTGTGAAATTGTGAATATAAATGAGAATCATGTGTAGCACACGTTTCTTATCTGAACATGGAATGCATAGTTCGTAGTTTTTTTTAAATAGCCTATTAAGGTAGATCGTTATCTGTTAGTTAATTGAGTAAACGAGCCCTCTTCTCTTTTATTTATTTATTAATTTATAGAGATCGTCCAAGATGTCAACTCCCCACTTTTATTTTGCCCGCGGCCTTTCCAAATTGTATTTATCCACTCCCAAACTCTACGCCTGTTTCATTTCTTTCTATTAAAGTTCCACTCTCAATTTGTATTTATCCATGCCCAAATTCCACCTTTATTTCATTTCCTTCCACTGAAGTCACATCATTAAATAGAGATGGGACTGCTTGTTTATAGTCGTAACCAAACCAGAAAGCAGTGGACATTCTACATATGGAAACAGTTAAGAAGGTTGACATGATCCCTAGGAAGGGGAATATATCGTTTGAAGTTGCTGAATGGTCTTGCTTCAGTTCGAGTAATAAATCTAGTACGTCACAGTATGGACGGGTTCATAGTATGAAGCTTGTGTACCTTTCGACGTCTCTCACGGAATGATTCCATCAGCTGGTATGTATGGCTTAACCAACGAATCACAATATTGCAGGTGGAATGACCCGGATGTACTTATATTAATTAAAACAAAGGTAGTTCACCTCTGATTTTATTTACTTTGATTTTCTGTTTTTTGATTGTTTTTTTTTTGTTTTTTTGTTTGCTTGTTGTCTTTTTTTTGTTAAGTTTTTTTTGGTACTTATTTTTATAGTTTTTAATATGCTGAAAATTATAAGAACTTCATTTAGGGATATTTTAAGTTATGTTGTCTATGGGGTAAATGTGGTATTGTGGTAATTGTAGAAATGAAAGTGAAAAAAATGAAAAGTACAAAACTTGTACGAATGAATATACTATAATACTAAATAGAAAAGACAATGGACAAATAACCATACTATAATACTAAATAGAAAAGACAATGGACGCATGAACATACTATAATACTAAATAGAAAAGAAAATGGACGAATGAACATACTATAATACTAAATAGAAAAGAGAATGGACTATGAATATAATACTAAATAGAAAAGACAATGAACTATGAATATAATATAATACTAAATAGAAAAGACAATGGACAAATAACCATACTATAATACTAAATAGAAAAGACAATGGACTATGAATATAATACTAAATAGAAAAGACAATGAACTATGAATATAATATAATACTAAATTGAAAAGACAATGGACGAATGAATATACTATAATACTAAATTGAAAAGACAATGGACGAATGAATATACTATAATACTAAATTGAAAAGACAATGGACGAAAGAATATACTATAATACTAAATTGAAAAGACAATGGACGAATGAATATACTATAATACTAAATTTAAAAGACAATGGACGAAAGAATATACTATAATACTAAATTGAAAAGACAATGGACGAATGAACATACTATAATACTAAATTGAAAAGACAATGGACGAAAGAATATACTATAATACTAAATTGAAAAGACAATGGACGAAAGAATATACTATAATACTAAATTGAAAAGACAATGGACGAATGAATATACTATAATACTAAATTGAAAAGACAATGGACGAATGAATATAATATAATACTAAATTGAAAAGACAATGGACGAATGAATATACTATAATACTAAATTGAAAAGACAATGGACGAATGAATATAATATAATACTTAATGGAAAAGACAATGGACGAATGAATATACTATAATACTAAATTGAAAAGACAATGGACGAATGAATATACTATAATACTAAATTGAAAAGACAATGGACGAATGAATATACTATAATACTAAATTGAAAAGACAATGGACGAATGAATATACTATAATACTAAATTGAAAAGACAATGGACGAAAGAATATACTATAATACTAAATTGAAAAGACAATGGACGAAAGAATATACTATAATACTAAATTGAAAAGACAATGGACGAATGAATATAATATAATACTAAATGGAAAAGACAATGGACGAATGAATATACTATAATACTAAATTGAAAAGACAATGGACGAATGAATATAATATAATACTAAATTGAAAAGACAATGGACGAAAGAATATAATATAATACTAAATTGAAAAGACAATGGACGAATGAATATACTATAATACTAAATTGAAAAGACAATGGACGAAAGAATATACTATAATACTAAATTGAAAAGACAATGGACGAAAGAATATACTATAATACTAAATTGAAAAGACAATGGACGAAAGAATATACTATAATACTAAATAGAAAAGACAATGAACTATGAATATAATATAATACTAAATTGAAAAGACAATGGACTATGAATATAATATAATACTAAATTGAAAAGACAATGGACTATGAATATAATATAATACTAAATTGAAAAGACAATGGACTATGAATATAATATAATACTAAATAGAAAAGACAATGGACGCATGAACATACTATAATGCTAAATAGAAAAGAAAATGGACGAATGAACATACTATAATACTAAATAGAAAAGACAATGGACTATGAATATACTACTAAATAGAAAAGACAATGAACTATGAATATAATATAATACTAAATAGAAAAGACAATGGACAAATAACAATACTATAATACTAAATAGAAAAGACAATGGACTATGAACATAATACTAAATAGAAAAGACAATGAACTATGAATATAATATAATACTAAATAGAAAAGACAATGGACAAATAACCATACTATAATACTAAATAGAAAAGACAATGGACTATGAATATAATACTAAATAGAAAAGACAATGAACTATGAATATAATATAATACTAAATTGAAAAGACAATGGACGAATGAATATACTATAATACTAAATTGAAAAGACAATGGACGAATGAATATACTATAATACTAAATTGAAAAGACAATGGACGAAAGAATATACTATAATACTAAATTGAAAAGACAATGGACGAATGAATATACTATAATACTAAATTTAAAAGACAATGGACGAAAGAATATACTATAATACTAAATTGAAAAGACAATGGACGAATGAACATACTATAATACTAAATTGAAAAGACAATGGACGAAAGAATATACTATAATACTAAATTGAAAAGACAATGGACGAAAGAATATACTATAATACTAAATTGAAAAGACAATGGACGAATGAATATACTATAATACTAAATTGAAAAGACAATGGACGAATGAATATAATATAATACTAAATTGAAAAGACAATGGACGAATGAATATACTATAATACTAAATTGAAAAGACAATGGACGAATGAATATAATATAATACTTAATGGAAAAGACAATGGACGAATGAATATACTATAATACTAAATTGAAAAGACAATGGACGAATGAATATACTATAATACTAAATTGAAAAGACAATGGACGAATGAATATACTATAATACTAAATTGAAAAGACAATGGACGAATGAATATACTATAATACTAAATTGAAAAGACAATGGACGAAAGAATATACTATAATACTAAATTGAAAAGACAATGGACGAAAGAATATACTATAATACTAAATTGAAAAGACAATGGACGAATGAATATAATATAATACTAAATGGAAAAGACAATGGACGAATGAATATACTATAATACTAAATTGAAAAGACAATGGACGAATGAATATAATATAATACTAAATTGAAAAGACAATGGACGAAAGAATATAATATAATACTAAATTGAAAAGACAATGGACGAATGAATATACTATAATACTAAATTGAAAAGACAATGGACGAAAGAATATACTATAATACTAAATTGAAAAGACAATGGACGAAAGAATATACTATAATACTAAATTGAAAAGACAATGGACGAAAGAATATACTATAATACTAAATAGAAAAGACAATGAACTATGAATATAATATAATACTAAATTGAAAAGACAATGGACTATGAATATAATATAATACTAAATTGAAAAGACAATGGACTATGAATATAATATAATACTAAATTGAAAAGACAATGGACTATGAATATAATATAATACTAAATAGAAAAGACAATGGACGCATGAACATACTATAATGCTAAATAGAAAAGAAAATGGACGAATGAACATACTATAATACTAAATAGAAAAGACAATGGACTATGAATATACTACTAAATAGAAAAGACAATGAACTATGAATATAATATAATACTAAATAGAAAAGACAATGGACAAATAACAATACTATAATACTAAATAGAAAAGACAATGGACTATGAATATAATACTAAATAGAAAAGACAATGAACTATGAATATAATATAATACTAAATAGAAAAGACAATGGACTATGAATATAATATAATACTAAATTGAAAAGACAATGGAGAATGAATATAATATCATACTAAATTGAAAAGACAATGGACGAATGAATATAATATAATACTAAATAGAAAAGACAATGGACGAATGAACATACTATAATACTAAATTGAAAAGACAATGGACGAAAGAATATACTATAATACTAAATTGAAAAGACAATGGACTATGAATATAATATAATACTAAATTGAAAAGACAATGGACGAATGAATATACTATAATACTAAATTGAAAAGACAATGGACGAATGAATATACTATAATACTAAATTGAAAAGACAATGGACGAATGAATATACTATAATACTAAATTGAAAAGACAATGGACGAAAGAATATACTATAATACTAAATTGAAAAGACAATGGACTATGAGTATAATATAATACTAAATAGAAAAGACAATGGACGAATGAACATACTATAATACTAAATTGAAAAGACAATGGACGAAAGAATATACTATAATACTAAATTGAAAAGACAATAGACGAATGAATATACTATAATACTAAATTGAAAAGACAATGGACGAATGAATATAATATAATACTAAATTGAAAAGACAATGGACGAATGAATATACTATAATACTAAATTGAAAAGACAATGGACGAATGAATATACTATAATACTAAATTGAAAAGACAATGGACGAAAGAATATACTATAATACTAAATTGAAAAGACAATGGACGAAAGAATATACTATAATACTAAATTGAAAAGACAATGGACGAATGAATATACTATAATACTAAATTGAAAAGACAATGGACTATGAATATAATATAATACTAAATTGAAAAGACAATGGACTATGAATATAATATAATACTAAATTGAAAAGACAATGGACGAATGAATATACTATAATACTAAATTGAAAAGACAATGGACTATGAATATAATATAATACTAAATTGAAAAGACAATGGACGAATGAATATACTATAATACTAAATTGAAAAGACAATGGACGAAAGAATATACTATAATACTAAATTGAAAAGACAATGGACTATGAATATAATATAATACTAAATTGAAAAGACAATGGACGAAAGAATATACTATAATACTAAATTGAAAAGACAATGGACGAATGAATATACTATAATACTAAATTGAAAAGACAATGGACTATGAATATAATATTATACTAAATTGAAAAGACAATGGACTATGAATATAATATAATACTAAATTGAAAAGACAATGGACTATGAATATAATATAATACTAAATTGAAAAGACAATGGACGAATGAATATACTATAATACTAAATTGAAAAGACAATGGACTATGAATATAATATAATACTAAATTGAAAAGACAATGGACGAATGAATATACTATAATACTAAATTGAAAAGACAATGGACGAAAGAATATACTATAATACTAAATTGAAAAGACAATGGACGAAAGAATATACTATAATACTAAATTGAAAAGACAATGGACTATGAATATAATATAATACAAAATTGAAAAGACAATGGACTATGAATATAATATAATACTAAATTGAAAAGACAATGGACTATGAATATAATATAATACTAAATTGAAAAGACAATGGACGAATGAATATAATATAATACTAAATTGAAAAGACAATGGACGAATGAATATACTATAATACTAAATTGAAAAGACAATGGACGAATGAATATAATATAATACTAAATTGAAAAGACAATGGACGAATGAATATAATATAATACTAAATTGAAAAGACAATGGACGAATGAATATACTATAATACTAAATTGAAAAGACAATGGACGAATGAATATAATATAATACTAAATTGAAAAGACAATGGACGAATGAATATAATATAACACTAAATTGAAAAGACAATGGACGAAAGAATATACTATAATACTAAATTGAAAAGACAATGGACTATGAATATACTATAATACTAAATTGAAAAGACAATGGACGAATGAATATACTATAATACTAAATTGAAAAGACAATGGACGAATGAATATAATATAATACTAAATTGAAAAGACAATGGACGAATGAATATAATATAATACTAAATTGAAAAGACAATGGACGAATGAATATAATATAATACTAAATTGAAAAGACAATGGACGAATGAATATACTATAATACTAAATTGAAAAGACAATGGACGAATGAATATAATATAATACTAAATTGAAAAGACAATGGACGAATGAATATACTATAATACTAAATTGAAAAGACAATGGACGAATGAATATACTATAATACTAAATTGAAAAGACAATGGACGAAAGAATATACTATAATACTAAATTGAAAAGACAATGGACTATGAATATAATATAATACTAAATAGAAAAGACAATGGACGAATGAACATACTATAATACTAAATTGAAAAGACAATGGACGAAAGAATATACTATAATACTAAATTGAAAAGACAATAGACGAATGAATATACTATAATACTAAATTGAAAAGACAATGGACGAATGAATATAATATAATACTAAATTGAAAAGACAATGGACGAATGAATATACTATAATACTAAATTGAAAAGACAATGGACGAATGAATATACTATAATACTAAATTGAAAAGACAATGGACGAAAGAATATACTATAATACTAAATTGAAAAGACAATGGACGAAAGAATATACTATAATACTAAATTGAAAAGACAATGGACGAATGAATATACTATAATACTAAATTGAAAAGACAATGGACTATGAATATAATATAATACTAAATTGAAAAGACAATGGACTATGAATATAATATAATACTAAATTGAAAAGACAATGGACGAATGAATATACTATAATACTAAATTGAAAAGACAATGGACTATGAATATAATATAATACTAAATTGAAAAGACAATGGACGAATGAATATACTATAATACTAAATTGAAAAGACAATGGACGAAAGAATATACTATAATACTAAATTGAAAAGACAATGGACTATGAATATAATATAATACTAAATTGAAAAGACAATGGACGAAAGAATATACTATAATACTAAATTGAAAAGACAATGGACGAATGAATATACTATAATACTAAATTGAAAAGACAATGGACTATGAATATAATATTATACTAAATTGAAAAGACAATGGACTATGAATATAATATAATACTAAATTGAAAAGACAATGGACTATGAATATAATATAATACTAAATTGAAAAGACAATGGACGAATGAATATACTATAATACTAAATTGAAAAGACAATGGACTATGAATATAATATAATACTAAATTGAAAAGACAATGGACGAATGAATATACTATAATACTAAATTGAAAAGACAATGGACGAAAGAATATACTATAATACTAAATTGAAAAGACAATGGACGAAAGAATATACTATAATACTAAATTGAAAAGACAATGGACTATGAATATAATATAATACAAAATTGAAAAGACAATGGACTATGAATATAATATAATACTAAATTGAAAAGACAATGGACTATGAATATAATATAATACTAAATTGAAAAGACAATGGACGAATGAATATAATATAATACTAAATTGAAAAGACAATGGACGAATGAATATACTATAATACTAAATTGAAAAGACAATGGACGAATGAATATAATATAATACTAAATTGAAAAGACAATGGACGAATGAATATAATATAATACTAAATTGAAAAGACAATGGACGAATGAATATACTATAATACTAAATTGAAAAGACAATGGACGAATGAATATAATATAATACTAAATTGAAAAGACAATGGACGAATGAATATAATATAACACTAAATTGAAAAGACAATGGACGAAAGAATATACTATAATACTAAATTGAAAAGACAATGGACTATGAATATACTATAATACTAAATTGAAAAGACAATGGACGAATGAATATACTATAATACTAAATTGAAAAGACAATGGACGAATGAATATAATATAATACTAAATTGAAAAGACAATGGACGAATGAATATAATATAATACTAAATTGAAAAGACAATGGACGAATGAATATAATATAATACTAAATTGAAAAGACAATGGACGAATGAATATACTATAATACTAAATTGAAAAGACAATGGACGAATGAATATAATATAATACTAAATTGAAAAGACAATGGACGAATGAATATAATATAATACTAAATTGAAAAGACAATGGACGAAAGAATATACTATAATACTAAATTGAAAAGACAATGGACGAAAGAATATACTATAATACTAAATTGAAAAGACAATGGACGAAAGAATATACTATAATACTAAATTGAAAAGACAATGGACGAATGAATATACTATAATACTAAATTGAAAAGACAATGGACTATGAATATAATATAATACTAAATTGAAAAGACAATGGACGAATGAATATAATATAATACTAAATTGAAAAGACAATGGACGAATGAATATAATATAATACTAAATTGAAAAGACAATGGACGAATGAGTATACTATAATACTAAATTGAAAAGACAATGGACGAAAGAATATACTATAATACTAAATTGAAAAGACAATGGACTATGAATATACTATAATACTAAATTGAAAAGACAATGGACGAATAAATATAATATAATACTAAATTGAAAAGACAATGGACGAATGAATATAATATAATACTAAATTGAAAAGACAATGGACGAATGAATATACTATAATACTAAATTGAAAAGACAATGGACGAATGAATATACTATAATACTAAATTGAAAAGACAATGGACGAATGAATATACTATAATACTAAATTGAAAAGACAATGGACTATGAATATAATATAATACTAAATTGAAAAGACAATGGACTATGAATATAATATAATACTAAATTGAAAAGACAATGGACTATGAATATAATATAATACTAAATTGAAAAGACAATGGACTATGAATATAATATTATACTAAATTGAAAAGACAATGGACTATGAATATAATATAATACTAAATTGAAAAGACAATGGACTATGAATATAATATAATACTAAATTGAAAAGACAATGGACGAATGAATATACTATAATACTAAATTGAAAAGACAATGGACTATGAATATAATATAATACTAAATTGAAAAGACAATGGACGAATGAATATACTATAATACTAAATTGAAAAGACAATGGACGAATGAATATAATATAATACTAAATTGAAAAGACAATGGACGAATGAATATACTATAATACCAAATTGAAAAGACAATGGACGAAAGAATATACTATAATACTAAATTGAAAAGACAATGGACTATGAATATAATATAATACTAAATTGAAAAGACAATGGACGAATGAATATACTATAATACTAAATTGAAAAGACAATGGACGAAAGAATATACTATAATACTAAATTGAAAAGACAATGGACGAATGAATATAATATAATACTAAATTGAAAAGACAATAGACTATGAATATAATATAATACTAAATTGAAAAGACAATGGACTATGAATATAATATAATACTAAATTGAAAAGACAATGGACTATGAATATAATATAATACTAAATTGAAAAGACAATGGACGAATGAATATAATATAATACTAAATTGAAAAGACAATGGACGAATGAATATACTATAATACTAAATTGAAAAGACAATGGACGAATGAACATAATATAATACTAAATTGAAAAGACAATGGACGAATGAATATAATATAATACTAAATTGAAAAGACAATGGACGAATGAATATACTATAATACTAAATTGAAAAGACAATGGACGAATGAATATAATATAATACTAAATTGAAAAGACAATGGACGAATGAATATAATATAACACTAAATTGAAAAGACAATGGACGAAAGAATATACTATAATACTAAATTGAAAAGACAATGGACTATGAATATACTATAATACTAAATTGAAAAGACAATGGACGAATGAATATACTATAATACAAAATTGAAAAGACAATGGACGAATGAATATAATATAATACTAAATTGAAAAGACAATGGACGAATGAATATAATATAATACTAAATTGAAAAGACAATGGACGAATGAATATAATATAATACTAAATTGAAAAGACAATGGACGAATGAATATACTATAATACTAAATTGAAAAGACAATGGACGAATGAATATAATATAATACTAAATTGAAAAGACAATGGACGAATGAATATAATATAATACTAAATTGAAAAGACAATGGACGAAAGAATATACTATAATACTAAATTGAAAAGACAATGGACGAAAGAATATACTATAATACTAAATTGAAAAGACAATGGACGAAAGAATATACTATAATACTAAATTGAAAAGACAATGGACGAATGAATATACTATAATACTAAATTGAAAAGACAATGGACTATCAATATAATATAATACTAAATTGAAAAGACAATGGACGAATGAATATAATATAATACTAAATTGAAAAGACAATGGACGAATGAATATAATATAATACTAAATTGAAAAGACAATGGACGAATGAGTATACTATAATACTAAATTGAAAAGACAATGGACGAAAGAATATACTATAATACTAAATTGAAAAGACAATGGACTATGAATATACTATAATACTAAATTGAAAAGACAATGGACGAATGAATATAATATAATACTAAATTGAAAAGACAATGGACGAATGAATATAATATAATACTAAATTGAAAAGACAATGGACGAATGAATATACTATAATACTAAATTGAAAAGACAATGGACGAATGAATATACTATAATACTAAATTGAAAAGACAATGGACGAATGAATATAATATAATACTAAATTGAAAAGACAATGGACGAAAGAATATACTATAATACTAAATTGAAAAGACAATGGACTATGAATATACTATAATACTAAATTGAAAAGACAATGGACGAATGAATATAATATAATACTAAATTGAAAAGACAATGGACGAATGAATATAATATAATACTAAATTGAAAAGACAATCGACGAATGAATATAATATAATACTAAATTGAAAAGACAATGGACGAATGAATATAATATAATACTAAATTGAAAAGACAATGGACGAATGAATATACAATAATACTAAATTGAAAAGACAATGGACGAATAAATATACTATAATACTAAATTGAAAAGACAATGGACGAATGAATATAATATAATACTAAATTGAAAAGACAATGGACGAAAGAATATACTATAATACTAAATTGAAAAGACAATGGACGAATGAATATAATATAATACTAAATTGAAAAGACAATGGACGAATGAATATACTATAATACTAAATTGAAAAGACAATGGACGAATGAATATACTATAATACTAAATTGAAAAGACAATGGACGAAAGAATATACTAAAATACTAAATTGAAAAGACAATGGACGAATGAATATACTATAATACTAAATTGAAAAGACAATGGACGAATGAATATAATATAATACTAAATTGAAAAGACAATGGACGAAAGAATATACTATAATACTAAATTGAAAAGACAATGGACGAATGAATATACTATAATACTAAATTGAAAAGAGAATGGACGAAAGAATATACTATAATACTAAATTGAAAAGACAATGGACGAAAGAATATACTATAATACTAAATTGAAAAGACAATGGACGAAAGAATATACTATAATACTAAATAGAAGAGACAATGAACTATGAATATAATATAATACTAAATTGAAAAGACAATGGACTATGAATATAATATAATACTAAATTGAAAAGACAATGGACTATGAATATAATATAATACTAAATTGAAAAGACAATGGACTATGAATATAATATAATACTAAATAGAAAAGACAATGGACGCATGAACATACTACATTACTAAATAGAAAAGAAAATGGACGAATGTACATACTATAATACTAAATAGAAAAGACAATGGACTATGAATATAATACTAAATAGAAAAGACAATGAACTATGAATATAATATAATACTAAATAGAAAAGACAATGGACAAATAACAATACTATAATACTAAATAGAAAAGACAATGGACTATGAATATAATACTAAATATAAAAGACAATGAACTATGAATATAATATAATACTAAATAGAAAAGACAATGGACTATGAATATAATATAATACTAAATTGAAAAGACAATGGACGAATGAATATAATATCATACTAAATTGAAAAGACAATGGACGAATGAATATAATATAATACTAAATAGAAAAGACAATGGACGAATGAACATACTATAATACTAAATTGAAAAGACAATGGACGAAAGAATATACTATAATACTAAATTGAAAAGACAATGGACGAATGAATATAATACAATACTAAATTGAAAAGACAATGGACGAATGAATATACTATAATACTAAATTGAAAAGACAATGGACGAATGAATATACTATAATACTAAATTGAAAAGACAATGGACGAATGAATATACTATAATACTAAATTGAAAAGACAATGGACGAAAGAATATACTATAATACTAAATTGAAAAGACAATGGACGAATGAATATACTATAATACTAAATTGAAAAGACAATGGACGAATGAACATACTATAATACTAAATTGAAAAGACAATGGACGAAAGAATATAATATAATACTAAATTGAAAAGACAATGGACGAATGAATATACTATAATACTAAATTGAAAAGACAATGGACGAATGAATATAATATAATACTAAATTGAAAAGACAATGGACGAATGAATATACTATAATACTAAATTGAAAAGACAATGGACGAATGAATATACTATAATACTAAATTGAAAAGACAATGGACGAAAGAATATACTATAATACTAAATTGAAAAGATAATGGACGAAAGAATATACTATAATACTAAATTGAAAAGACAATGGACGAATGAATATACTATAATACTAAATTGAAAAGACAATGGACTATGAATATAATATAATACTAAATTGAAAAGACAATGGACTATGAATATAATATAATACTAAATTGAAAAGACAATGGACGAATGAATATACTATAATACTAAATTGAAAAGACAATGGACTATGAATATAATATAATACTAAATTGAAAAGACAATGGACGAAAGAATATAATATAATACTAAATTGAAAAGACAATGGACGAAAGAATATACTATAATACTAAATTGAAAAGACAATGGACTATGAATATAATATAATACTAAATTGAAAAGACAATGGACGAATGAATATACTATAATACTAAATTGAAAAGACAATGGACGAAAGAATATACTATAATACTAAATTGAAAAGACAATGGACTATGAATATAATATAATACTAAATTGAAAAGACAATGGACTATGAATATAATATAATACTAAATTGAAAAGACAATGGACTATGAATATAATATAATACTAAATTGAAAAGACAATGGACGAATGAATATAATATAATACTAAATTGAAAAGACAATGGACGAATGAATATAATATAATACTAAATTGAAAAGACAATGGACGAATGAATATAATATAATACTAAATTGAAAAGACAATGGAAGAATGAATATAATATAATACTAAATTGAAAAGACAATGGACGAATGAATATACTATAATACTAAATTGAAAAGACAATGGACGAATGAATATAATATAATACTAAATTGAAAAGACAATGGACGACTGAATATAATATAACACTAAATTGAAAAGACAATGGACGAAAGAATATACTATAATACTAAATTGAAAAGACAATGGACTATTAATATACTATAATACTAAATTGAAAAGACAATGGACGAATGAATATACTATAATACTAAATTGAAAAGACAATGGACGAATGCATATAATATAATACTAAATTGAAAAGACAATGGACGAATGAATATAATATAATACTAAATTGAAAAGACAATGGACGAATGAATATAATATAATACTAAATTGAAAAGACAATGGACGAATGAATATACTATAATACTAAATTGAAAAGACAATGGACGAATGAATATAATATAATACTAAATTGAAAAGACAATGGACGAATGAATATAATATAATACTAAATTGAAAAGACAATGGACGAAAGAATATACTATAATACTAAATTGAAAAAACAATGGACAAAAGAATATACTATAATACTAAATTGAAAAGACAATGGACGAAAGAATATACTATAATACTAAATTGAAAAGACAATGGACGAATGAATATGCTATAATACTAAATTGAAAAGACAATGGACTATGAATATAATATAATACTAAATTGAAAAGACAATGGACGAATGAATATAATATAATACTAAATTGAAAAGACAATGGACGAATGAATATAATATAATACTAAATTGAAAAGACAATGGACGAATGAATATACTATAATACTAAATTGAAAAGACAATGGACGAATGAATATAATATAATACTAAATTGAAAAGACAATGGACGAAAGAATATAATATAATACTAAATTGAAAAGACAATGGACGAATAAATATACTATAATACTAAATTGAAAAGACAATGGACGAATGAATATAATATAGTACTAAATTGAAAAGACAATGGACGAATGAATATAATATAATACTAAATTGAAAAGACAATGGAGGAATGAATATAATATAATACTACATTGAAAAGACAATGGACGAATGAATATAATATAATACTAAATTGAAAAGACAATGGACGAAGGAATATACTATAATACTAAATTGAAAAGACAATGGACGAATGAATATAATATAATACTAAATTGAAAAGACAATGGACGAATGAATATGCTATAATACTAAATTGAAAAGACAATGGACGAATGAATATACTATAATACTAAATTGAAAAGACAATGGACGAAAGAATATACTATAATACTAAATTGAAAAGACAATGGACGAAAGAATATACTATAATACTAAATTGAAAAGACAATGGACGAATGAATATAATATAATACTAAATTGAAAAGACAATGGACTATGAATATAATATAATACTAAATTGAAAAGACAATGGACGAATGAATATACTATAATACTAAATTGAAAAGACAATGGACGAATGAATATACTATAATACTAAATTGAAAAGACAATGGACGAAAGAATATACTATAATACTAAATTGAAAAGACAATGGACGAAAGAATATACTATAATACTAAATTGAAAAGACAATGGACGAATGAATATAATATAATACTAAATTGAAAAGACAATGGACGAATGAATATAATATAATACTAAATTGAAAAGACAATGGACTATGAATATAATATAATACTAAATTGAAAAGACAATGGACGAATGAATATACTATAATACTAAATTGAAAAGACAATGGACGAATGAATATAATATAATACTAAATTGAAAAGACAATGGACGAATGAATATAATATAATACTAAATTGAAAAGACAATGGACGAAAGAATATACTATAATACTAAATTGAAAAGACAATGGACTATGAATATAATATAATACTAAATTGAAAAGACAATGGACGAACGATTATCTATAATACTAAATTGAAAAGACAATGGACGAATGAATATACTATAATACTAAATTGAAAAGACAATGGACTATGAATATAATATTATACTAAATTGAAAAGACAATGGACTATGAATATAATATAATACTAAATTGAAAAGACAATGGACTATGAATATAATATAATACTAAATTGAAAAGACAATGAACTATGAATATAATATAATACTAAATTGAAAAGACAATGGACGAATGAATATACTATAATACTAAATTGAAAAGACAATGGACTATGAATATAATATAATACTAAATTGAAAAGACAATGGACGAATGAATATACTATAATACTAAATTGAAAAGACAATGGACGAATGAATATAATATAATACTAAATTGAAAAGACAATGGACGAAAGAATATACTATAATACTAAATTGAAAAGACAATGGACGAAAGAATATACTATAATACTGAATTGAAAAGACAATGGACTATGAATATAATATAATACTAAATTGACAGGACAATGGACTATGAATATAATATAATACTAAATTGAAAAGACAATGGACTATGAATATAATATAATACTAAATTGAAAAGACAATGGACGAATGAATATAATATAATACTAAATTGAAAAGACAATGGACGAATGAATATACTATAATACTAAATTGAAAAGACAATGGACGAATGAATATAATATAATACTAAATTGAAAAGACAATGGAAGAATGAATATAATATAATACTAAATTGAAAAGACAATGGACGAATGAATATACTATAATACTAAATTGAAAAGACAATGGACGAATGAATATAATATAATACTAAATTGAAAAGACAATGGACGAATGAATATAATATAACACTAAATTGAAAAGACAATGGACGAAAGAATATACTATAATACTAAATTGAAAAGACAATGGACTATGAATATACTATAATACTAAATTGAAAAGACAATGGACGAAAGAATATACTATAATACTAAATTGAAAAGACAATGGACGAATGCATATCATATAATACTAAATTGAAAAGACAATGGACGAATGAATATAATATAATACTAAATTGAAAAGACAATGGACGAATGAATATAATATAATACTAAATTGAAAAGACAATGGACGAATGAATATACTATAATACTAAATTGAAAAGACAATGGACGAATGAATATAATATAATACTAAATGGAAAAGACAATGGACGAATGAATATAATATAATACTAAATTGAAAAGACAATGGACGAAAGAATATACTATAATACTAAATTGCAAAGACAATGGACTAAAGAATATACTATAATACTAAATTGAAAAGACAATGTACGAAAGAATATACTATAATACTTAATTGAAAAGACAATGGACGAATGAATATACTATAATACTAAATTGAAAAGACAATGGACTATGAATATAATATAATACTAAATTGAAAAGACAATGGACGAATGAATATAATATAATACTAAATTGAAAAGACAATGGACGAATGAATATAATATAATACTAAATTGAAAAGACAATGGACGAATGAATATACTATAATACTAAATTGAAAAGACAATGGACGAATGAATATACAATAATACTAAATTGAAAAGACAATGGACGAATGAATATAATATAATACTAAATTGAAAAGACAATGGACGAAAGAATATACTATAATACTAAATTGAAAAGACAATGGACTATGAATATAATATAATACTAAATTTAAAAGACAATGGACGAATGAATATAATATAATACTAAATTGAAAAGACAATGGACGAATGAATATACTATAATACTAAATTGAAAAGACAATGGACGAATGAATATAATATAATACTAAATTGAAAAGACAATGGACGAAAGAATATACTATAATACTAAATTGAAAAGACAATGGACTATGAATATAATATAATACTAAATTGAAAAGACAATGGACGAATGAATATACTATAATACTAAATTGAAAAGACAATGGACGAAAGAATATACTATAATACTAAATTGAAAAGACAATGGACGAAAGAATATACTATAATACTGAATTGAAAAGACAATGGACTATGAATATAATATAATACTAAATTGAAAAGACAATGGACTATGAATATAATATAATACTAAATTGAAAAGACAATGGACTATGAATATAATATAATACTAAATTGAAAAGACAATGGACGAATGAATATAATATAATACTAAATTGAAAAGACAATGGACGAATGAATATACTATAATACTAAATTGAAAAGACAATGGACGAATGAATATAATATAACACTAAATTGAAAAGACAATGGAAGAATGAATATAATATAATACTAAATTGAAAAGACAATGGACGAATGAATATACTATAATACTAAATTGAAAAGACAATGGACGAATGAATATAATATAATACTAAATTGAAAAGACAATGGACGACTGAATATAATATAACACTAAATTGAAAAGACAATGGACGAAAGAATATACTATAATACTAAATTGAAAAGACAATGGACGAATGAATATACTATAATACTAAATTGAAAAGACAATGGACGAAAGAATATACTATAATACTAAATTGAAAAGACAATGGACGAATGCATATAATATAATACTAAATTGAAAAGACAATGGACGAATGAATATAGTATAATACTAAATTGAAAAGACAATGGACGAATGAATATAATATAATACTAAATTGAAAAGACAATGGACGAATGAATATACTATAATACTAAATTGAAAAGACAATGGACGAATGAATATAATATAATACTAAATTGAAAAGACAATGGACGAATGAATATAATATAATACTAAATTGAAAAGACAATGGACGAAAGAATATACTATAATACTAAATTGAAAAGACAATGGACGAAAGAATATACTATAATACTAAATTGAAAAGACAATGGACGAAAGAATATACTATAATACTAAATTGAAAAGACAATGGACGAATGAATATACTATAATACTAAATTGAAAAGACAATGGACTATGAATATAATATAATACTAAATTGAAAAGACAATGGACGAATGAATATAATATAATACTAAATTGAAAAGACAATGGACGAATGAATATAATATAATACTAAATTGAAAAGACAATGGACGAATGAATATACTATAATACTAAATTGAAAAGACAATGGACGAATGAATATACAATAATACTAAATTGAAAAGACAATGGACGAATGAATATAATATAATACTAAATTGAAAAGACAATGGACGAAAGAATATACTATAATACTAAATTGAAAAGACAATGGACTATGAATATAATATAATACTAAATTGAAAAGACAATGGACGAATGAAATAATATAATACTAAATTGAAAAGACAATGGACGAATGAATATAATATAATACTAAATTGAAAAGACAATGGACGAATGAATATAATATAATACTAAATTGAAAAGACAATGGACGAATGAATATACTATAATACTAAATTGAAAAGACAATGGACGAATGAATATACTATAATACTAAATTGAAAAGACAATGGACGAATGAATATAATATAATACTAAATTGAAAAGACAATGGACGAAAGAATATACTATAATACTAAATTGAAAAGACAATGGACGAATGAATATAATATAATACTAAATTGAAAAGACAATGGACGAATGAATATACTATAATACTAAATTGAAAAGACAATGGACGAATGAATATACTATAATACTAAATTGAAAAGACAATGGACGAAAGAATATACTATAATACTAAATTGAAAAGACAATGGACGAATGAATATAATATAATACTAAATTGAAAAGACAATGGACGAAAGAATATAATATAATACTAAATTGAAAAGACAATGGACGAATGAATATAATATAATACTAAATTGAAAAGACAATGGACGAATGAATATAATATAGTACTAAATTGAAAAGACAATGGACGAATGAATATAATATAATACTAAATTGAAAAGACAATGGAGGAATGAATATAATATAATACTAAATTGAAAAGACAATGGACGAAAGAATATACTATAATACTAAATTGAAAAGACAATGGACGAAAGAATATACTATAATACTAAATTGAAAAGACAATGGACGAAAGAATATACTATGATACTAAATTTAAAAGACAATGGACGAAAGAATATACTATAATACTAAATTGAAAAGACAATGGACGAATGAATATACTATAATACTAAATTGAAAAGACAATGGACGAATGAATATACTATAATACTAAATTGAAAAGACAATGGACGAAAGAATATACTATAATACTAAATTGAAAAGACAATGGACGAAGGAATATACTATAATACTAAATTGAAAAGACAATGGACGAAAGAATATACTATAATACTAAATTGAAAAGACAATGGACGAAAGAATATAATATAATACAAAATTGAAAAGACAATGGACGAATGAATATAATATAATACTAAATTGAAAAGACAATGGACGAATGAATATAATATAATACTAAATTGAAAAGACAATGGACGAATGAATATAATATAATACTAAATTGAAAAGACAATGGACGAAAGAATATAATATAATACTTAATTGAAAAGACAATGGACGAATGAATATAATATAATACTAAATTGAAAAGACAATGGACGAAAGAATATACTATAATACTAAATTGAAAAGACAATGGACGAATGAATATAATATTATACTAAATTGAAAAGACAATGGACGAAAGAATATACTATAATACTAAATTGAAAAGACAATGGACGAAAGAATATACTATAATACTAAATTGAAAAGACAATGGACGAAAGAATATACTATAATACTAAATTGAAAAGACAATGGACGAAAGAATATACTATAATACTAAATTGAAAAGACAATGGACGAATGAATATAATATAATACTAAATTGAAAAGACAATGGACGAATGAATATAATATAATACTAAATTGAAAAGACAATGGACGAATGAATATAATATAATACTAAATTGAAAAGACAATGGACGAAAGAATATACTATAATACTAAATTGAAAAGACAATGGACGAAAGAATATACTATAATACTAAATTGAAAAGACAATGGACGAAAGAATATACTATAATACTAAATTGAAAAGACAATGGACGAAAGAATATACTATAATACTAAATTGAAAAGACAATGGACGAATGAATATAATATAGTACTAAATTGAAAAGACAATGGACTATGAATATAATATAATACTAAATTGAAAAGACAATGGACGAAAGAATATACTATAATACTAAATTGAAAAGACAATGGACGAAAGAATATACTATAATACTAAATTGAAAAGACAATGGACTATGAATATAATATAATACTAAATTGAAAAGACAATGGACGAAAGAATATACTATAATACTAAATTGAAAAGACAATGGACGAATGAATATAATATAATACTAAATTGAAAAGACAATGGACGAATGAATATACTATAATACTAAATTGAAAAGACAATGGACGAAAGAATATACTATAATACTAAATTGAAAAGACAATGGACGAAAGAATATACTATAATACTAAATTGAAAAGACAATGGACGAATGAATATACTATAATACTAAATTGAAAAGACAATGGACTATGAATATAATATAATACTAAATTGAAAAGACAATGGACTATGAATATAATATAATACTAAATTGAAAAGACAATGGACGAATGAATATAATATAATACTAAATTGAAAAGACAATGGACGAATGAATATAATATAATACTAAATTGAAAAGACAATGGACGAATGAATATACTATAATACTAAATTGAAAAGACAATGGACGAATGAATATACAATAATACTAAATTGAAAAGACAATGGACGAATGAATATAATATAATACTAAATTGAAAAGACAATGGACGAAAGAATATACTATAATACTAAATTGAAAAGACAATGGACTATGAATATAATATAATACTAAATTTAAAAGACAATGGACGAATGAATATAATATAATACTAAATTGAAAAGACAATGGACGAATGAATATACTATAATACTAAATTGAAAAGACAATGGACGAATGAATATAATATAATACTAAATTGAAAAGACAATGGACGAAAGAATATACTATAATACTAAATTGAAAAGACAATGGACTATGAATATAATATAATACTAAATTGAAAAGACAATGGACGAATGAATATACTATAATACTAAATTGAAAAGACAATGGACGAAAGAATATACTATAATACTAAATTGAAAAGACAATGGACGAAAGAATATACTATAATACTGAATTGAAAAGACAATGGACTATGAATATAATATAATACTAAATTGAAAAGACAATGGACTATGAATATAATATAATACTAAATTGAAAAGACAATGGACTATGAATATAATATAATACTAAATTGAAAAGACAATGGACGAATGAATATAATATAATACTAAATTGAAAAGACAATGGACGAATGAATATACTATAATACTAAATTGAAAAGACAATGGACGAATGAATATAATATAACACTAAATTGAAAAGACAATGGAAGAATGAATATAATATAATACTAAATTGAAAAGACAATGGACGAATGAATATACTATAATACTAAATTGAAAAGACAATGGACGAATGAATATAATATAATACTAAATTGAAAAGACAATGGACGACTGAATATAATATAACACTAAATTGAAAAGACAATGGACGAAAGAATATACTATAATACTAAATTGAAAAGACAATGGACGAATGAATATACTATAATACTAAATTGAAAAGACAATGGACGAAAGAATATACTATAATACTAAATTGAAAAGACAATGGACGAATGCATATAATATAATACTAAATTGAAAAGACAATGGACGAATGAATATAGTATAATACTAAATTGAAAAGACAATGGACGAATGAATATAATATAATACTAAATTGAAAAGACAATGGACGAATGAATATACTATAATACTAAATTGAAAAGACAATGGACGAATGAATATAATATAATACTAAATTGAAAAGACAATGGACGAATGAATATAATATAATACTAAATTGAAAAGACAATGGACGAAAGAATATACTATAATACTAAATTGAAAAGACAATGGACGAAAGAATATACTATAATACTAAATTGAAAAGACAATGGACGAAAGAATATACTATAATACTAAATTGAAAAGACAATGGACGAATGAATATACTATAATACTAAATTGAAAAGACAATGGACTATGAATATAATATAATACTAAATTGAAAAGACAATGGACGAATGAATATAATATAATACTAAATTGAAAAGACAATGGACGAATGAATATAATATAATACTAAATTGAAAAGACAATGGACGAATGAATATACTATAATACTAAATTGAAAAGACAATGGACGAATGAATATACAATAATACTAAATTGAAAAGACAATGGACGAATGAATATAATATAATACTAAATTGAAAAGACAATGGACGAAAGAATATACTATAATACTAAATTGAAAAGACAATGGACTATGAATATAATATAATACTAAATTGAAAAGACAATGGACGAATGAAATAATATAATACTAAATTGAAAAGACAATGGACGAATGAATATAATATAATACTAAATTGAAAAGACAATGGACGAATGAATATAATATAATACTAAATTGAAAAGACAATGGACGAATGAATATACTATAATACTAAATTGAAAAGACAATGGACGAATGAATATACTATAATACTAAATTGAAAAGACAATGGACGAATGAATATAATATAATACTAAATTGAAAAGACAATGGACGAAAGAATATACTATAATACTAAATTGAAAAGACAATGGACGAATGAATATAATATAATACTAAATTGAAAAGACAATGGACGAATGAATATACTATAATACTAAATTGAAAAGACAATGGACGAATGAATATACTATAATACTAAATTGAAAAGACAATGGACGAAAGAATATACTATAATACTAAATTGAAAAGACAATGGACGAATGAATATAATATAATACTAAATTGAAAAGACAATGGACGAAAGAATATAATATAATACTAAATTGAAAAGACAATGGACGAATGAATATAATATAATACTAAATTGAAAAGACAATGGACGAATGAATATAATATAGTACTAAATTGAAAAGACAATGGACGAATGAATATAATATAATACTAAATTGAAAAGACAATGGAGGAATGAATATAATATAATACTAAATTGAAAAGACAATGGACGAAAGAATATACTATAATACTAAATTGAAAAGACAATGGACGAAAGAATATACTATAATACTAAATTGAAAAGACAATGGACGAAAGAATATACTATGATACTAAATTTAAAAGACAATGGACGAAAGAATATACTATAATACTAAATTGAAAAGACAATGGACGAATGAATATACTATAATACTAAATTGAAAAGACAATGGACGAATGAATATACTATAATACTAAATTGAAAAGACAATGGACGAAAGAATATACTATAATACTAAATTGAAAAGACAATGGACGAAGGAATATACTATAATACTAAATTGAAAAGACAATGGACGAAAGAATATACTATAATACTAAATTGAAAAGACAATGGACGAAAGAATATAATATAATACAAAATTGAAAAGACAATGGACGAATGAATATAATATAATACTAAATTGAAAAGACAATGGACGAATGAATATAATATAATACTAAATTGAAAAGACAATGGACGAATGAATATAATATAATACTAAATTGAAAAGACAATGGACGAAAGAATATAATATAATACTTAATTGAAAAGACAATGGACGAATGAATATAATATAATACTAAATTGAAAAGACAATGGACGAAAGAATATACTATAATACTAAATTGAAAAGACAATGGACGAATGAATATAATATTATACTAAATTGAAAAGACAATGGACGAAAGAATATACTATAATACTAAATTGAAAAGACAATGGACGAAAGAATATACTATAATACTAAATTGAAAAGACAATGGACGAAAGAATATACTATAATACTAAATTGAAAAGACAATGGACGAAAGAATATACTATAATACTAAATTGAAAAGACAATGGACGAATGAATATAATATAATACTAAATTGAAAAGACAATGGACGAATGAATATAATATAATACTAAATTGAAAAGACAATGGACGAATGAATATAATATAATACTAAATTGAAAAGACAATGGACGAAAGAATATACTATAATACTAAATTGAAAAGACAATGGACGAAAGAATATACTATAATACTAAATTGAAAAGACAATGGACGAAAGAATATACTATAATACTAAATTGAAAAGACAATGGACGAAAGAATATACTATAATACTAAATTGAAAAGACAATGGACGAATGAATATAATATAGTACTAAATTGAAAAGACAATGGACTATGAATATAATATAATACTAAATTGAAAAGACAATGGACGAAAGAATATACTATAATACTAAATTGAAAAGACAATGGACGAAAGAATATACTATAATACTAAATTGAAAAGACAATGGACTATGAATATAATATAATACTAAATTGAAAAGACAATGGACGAAAGAATATACTATAATACTAAATTGAAAAGACAATGGACGAATGAATATAATATAATACTAAATTGAAAAGACAATGGACGAATGAATATACTATAATACTAAATTGAAAAGACAATGGACGAAAGAATATACTATAATACTAAATTGAAAAGACAATGGACGAAAGAATATACTATAATACTAAATTGAAAAGACAATGGACGAATGAATATACTATAATACTAAATTGAAAAGACAATGGACTATGAATATAATATAATACTAAATTGAAAAGACAATGGACTATGAATATACTATAATACTAAATTGAAAAGACATTGGACGACAAGAGATCCCACCCTATCAATGAAATTTTGGGGGTGCAATTCCTAATTATATTAATTTAATCTTTTTGCAAATAAATAATTCTGTGCTGACTTGATCATATGACATTCCTCGAATACGGACTATTTTTATGGGAATTGCTCCATAAAGCCATTTTATATTAAGAGCTAAAAATACGATTTCACAGTTAATCTCTTTCCAATGATAAGTGTTAAATGGATAAATTCCGACTCAGAAAACAGCAATCTTCGCCGATGGAATGTGGGGATTAAAAGACAAAATAAGAGAAGCAAGGGTTACGAATTTGCCAAAAGTAAATCTAAGGTCCAATTTCTGATTTACTATAACTAAAACAAGTCATTACACACACACGCAGGTACACACACGCAGATTCAATACAAGATACCGATCGGCCAACAATTGTCATAGGATGTATTCCATCGAAATATTTACACACATTTGCGAAGAAATAATTGCATGAAAATTAATCAACAAAAAAGATTAAATTCATGCATTTCAGCGCATTTATCACGCGGTCAGTGTTCCTATACACACATACGAGCGGCGTATAATAAGTAATACCCTTGACTCACTTCCCATAGTAGTAGAGCAACGAAACTTGGCACAGTTATTAGTCTTTCTCTACATAGGAACCACCCAGAGTTATGCATTTCTCCCATCGTTTGATGCAGCTCTGGAGACCGTTTTTGTAGAACATCCCAGGTTGATCCTCTAACCACGACATGACTTCAGGAATAAAGGCTGCATCGTCTGGGAAACGCTTTCCTTTCAAAAACAACTTCATGGCTGGGAAGAGGTGAAAGTCAGAGGGTGCAAGGTCAGGAGAGTAGGGAGAATGGGGAAAGGTTTCATAACCGCACGCCTGGGCTTCTGATCTGGCGACATGCGAGTTGTGGACCGGAGCGTTTTCCTGGAGGAAGAGGAGGAGGAGGAGGAGGAGGAGGAGGAGAGTACCTTTGCTGATCTTACCCCGCCTCTTGATTTTGATAGCTTCCCTTAATTTCCTCAAAAGTAAAGCATAACAGGCTCCTGTAATTATGGTACCCTTTGCCAGGAAATCTGTCATCACTACTCCGTCCTGGTCCTAGAAGACTGTGAGCATGACCTTGCCAGCGGAGGGCTGCACCCTTGCCTTTTTTGGAGGTGGTGAGTCCAAGTGCTTTCACTGCATTGAGTGGCCTTTGGTCTCTGGATCATAGTGATGAACCCAGGTTCATCCTGTGTAATCAGTCTTTTGAAAAATTTTGACTCATCTTCTTGTCACATCTCCAAATTCATCCTCGAGCACTCGACACGTTCTCGCTTCTGGAATGGTGTGAGCAACTTGGGAATCCATCTGGCAGACACCTTATGCATATGCAAATGGTCATGAATGATAGTTTCCACAGACCCTGTACTAATCTTGACATCTTGGGCGATTTGGCAAATAGTAATGTGCCGATCTTCCAAAATGGCAGCCTCAACTTGACGGACAGATGCCTCATCAAAGGCAGAATGGGGGCGACCAGGTCTGGGAGTTGTTTCCACAGACTTCCGGCCATGTTTGAATTCACAATGCCAGCGTTTTACAAGGTCATATGATGGGGCAATATCACCATAAGTTTCTTTCATTTCATCAAAAGTCTCCTGTGGTGTGCGTCCTTTCAAATACAAAAACCGGATCACTACTCGACATTCAGCAGGCTCCATTTCACACCTGACTCAGTTCAAACACCTGTAAAACAGAAACCACAATTAGTTCAGAGCTGTAATTTGCCACATAACCCGTAGAGATATAAATCATTTCACATGCAAAATTTCAGCTAGATCAGACAACTGAAAGTGGGTCAGGGGGCATTACTTATTGCACGCCCCTCGTAAATCAAGAAACTAGGCCTCACCTACTCTAACTTTTCACAGGTGTCAGTTTCCTGAACACAAGCAAGCCAGGGAAGCGGGTGTCTAATTCTTTCCAATCTCTCACTGAGATGAATTTTCTGCATTCATACAACGAAATACATACGAACTATGAAATGAGAACTAGATTTCATCGCCTTCAATTTCATGCTGAAGTCAGTTTTCTGCACATATGTAAAAGGTGTCTTATCTCCTCCAACCTATTGCTGAGTTCAGTTTCTTGCAAACATCAAGAAAACTTATAATGACGTTTCTTATCAAAGTTTGTTTACACAATAGTAATAATAAAAATACAATCTGATAAACATAAACAAAAAATAACAAACATATGTATATCTTCTTCATGTTATGACAAGACTTTCAAAAAACTCTATTTAAATAGGTCTATGACAACAGCATATTCTTTTCCTTGTTTTGATTCTCAGGTATATATCCATTGATATCTTATATGTTTTTATGTAGAGTGATGTGATTCTCGGTTGATTAATTGTGTCTAATGGTGTCGAATATATACTCGAGAGTCAAAACAATGAAAAGAATATGCTGTTGTCACAGCCATAGTTATAACATATTATTTTTTGTTTCATTTTACTTCAGCCGAAATTCTCAGAAATCAAGGACCCCTTTTTTGGGGCTAACACATAATCTCTATATAAGATACATAGATATTCGAAAAGTTAAGACTATCAATTTTCCGTTCCCCAATTGACCAGTTAAATATGTTATAGGAAATCTTTCTTGTGGTCGTTTAGTCTCACTGGGTTCTAGGAAAAAATTCATCTTGTCTGGTTGAGTATCCAGCATAGTGCTTTAACTATTGGCAACATCACTTGGAGAAAATGCACCATTCCTTGTAAAAGCCAGTGTGGGTTAGCCTTACCAAGCAGATCTTATTTGAGTTGCAAATATTATGTGATTTTGAATATTTAACCAGAGTTTACTTATAGGTACAAGTATCCTCGTGCCAGCTTGTCCTGACAAACCCCTTATACAAAGAGATGTTAGCCACTCGAGAATAGTGTCTTGTAGGTATTCAAATTTTCTCCAAGACAGAAATATGTTTGTTTGTGTACAATCTACCGTCCTCATCGCTTGACTAATCGGAGTCTAAATATAAATATCAAGGTCATGAAAAAGATTAAATATCAGACTTTTGATGATAACTTTAGTTATCTTTATCATAGGGAGAGAATCGCTACTTGGCCGATACTATAGCCAATGAAGTCCCACATCTTATAAGACCTTGACTTTGACCTTTAAAAAAAATTAGTTACGTTCGGATAGAATTTCAATTTTCAAAATTTAATAACCACTATGCAGGAATTCTGTTTGATCAGATAAATAGTTTTTGAGTTATAAACGTTTTCATGACATAACTTCGAAAATACTTTATACAAGGTTCCAAAAGTAATGACTCCTATTTTTTTTGCCAGAATCAGAGGAGATTGTAAGTTGCATTGTTATGATGACCGAACTTATGCATTCATGACCTGAAAGTTTCATCTCTCTGTTGCAGATATTGATGATGCGAGCGCCTAAGAAAGTAGCCTCTTTTGATGACGTGCATCAGAAGCCGAGATGCATCATTGAATTCCTTTGCAAAATTGCATCATTGAATTCCTTGCAAAATTACATTGAGAATGGTGATGACTATGTAGAAAAATAAATTCTGGGGCACAAAAGGTCGCTCGTTTTAATGGTACCACTCCCGTCTTCATAGACTTTCAACTTTTTCAGTTTAAAAAAAAGTATAACGTCGTCTGTGTATCAACACATGGTGTGTGCAGTTTTAGTTGCAAATGAGACCAAGATTATGAATAGGAAATAACTCCAACTCGCATGTTCTTTGTTGCTACAACATTTATTTTCTCGTTAGTACAGCCTTGACGTCAGCCACGTGATCTTGAACGTTCTCCACGTCTCTCAGGAGATCTCGAACGTTATCTCGACATTCACATAATCGTTCTTTTCCTTTTTATAGTCCCCCCAGCGGTGACGTCACTTTGCGTGTATTAAAATCCAAGCATTCATGCTATGTTAACAAACAAAATAGGAGGCTTTACTTTTGGACCGACCCGCGTACAATATGGAGAAGTAAGACCCAGTTTTAAATATTCATTTCAGACGGAGGTATGCAGACTCACGGCTGAATTATATTCCTGTTCTTTTATATTATTGTTCTTTTTTTTATCATGGTGTTTTAAATTAAAGCATAGCTTGTAATAAATGAATAACCTTCTTTAGATTTGAAATGTCTTTTATGGTATTCATTGTTCTCTATAAATCATTCAGAGATTTAAAAAAAAAAAAAAAAAAAAAAAAACTATCAAAGACAATTTTACCACCTATAAGTAAATATGTAATTCATTAAGTTGTCGTTTTAAGCACTAACTGCTATACATTGTAAAGTACGTGTAAGTGTTTGCAAAACCCTTGACACAGAATCCATTTTCTCACTGTATATTTAATAAAAGCGTTTCGTAACCTTTTGAATGGTGGCTGAAGGTTAATTAAAGTTAGATTGATAAATATCAGTGATAGCTAACAAAACATGTATGTTGAGAATGTGAGTAAGAAAAGGAAGTAACCCCACACATACAAAAGTGAAGCAAAGCAAATGCATGTACACAATATTTCGTCTTTATTCAACAAAATACCCCTTTAGCTTATGCTTCGTAAGAAAGAATGACTGAAGCGAGAATCATATACACTGTATAAAAATAAGGCATTCAGTGAGGGAGGGTGAAAGTGATACACAGGGATTTAGTAAGAGATGAGTTTAAAAAATAGAATTTTTTTTCAAGCATAAGTCAATCTCAAAACTAAAGAATATTTCTTTTTATTTGCAACTACGGGTTAAATAGTATTACAGCATGTAGTCATATTTCCTCTTGGTTATAATGGACTATTATAATTGTTTTATTCTTTCCTTCCTTCCTTCCTTCCTTCCTTTATTACCTACGAGCAGGACCCGTTAACTAGCGTTGCCTAGTAGTAGCATGCCCTTCCCTGCGTAAAAAATTAAAGTACACTTGTTGTTATTGTTGTTGTTGTTGTTGTTGTTGTTGTTGTTGCTGCTGCTGCTGCTGCTCAACCCCCAACCTCCTCAGAAAGACTTTTGGAATGAAAACTTCCAACACCCCCCTATGTTTAGAACGGCTTTCAGAATAGACACCCCATTTTGTGAGTGGGGTGGGGTTGTCAAAAAATTTGCCCAAAATGTAACTTTGATAATAGCTGTCAGGATTCACACACACAAAAAAACTATGAACGAACAAAAAAAAAAATGGTGGTTGCAGTGTCGTTTGGCTCGTGCGTACTAATCTGGTGGCCAGGGTATAGTTCAGGGTATGGTTCAGGGTATGGTATTTTTGTTGGTAAAACTGGAGTTTAGGTGGCAAAATACTCTCGAACCCTCTATCACTTCAAAGGAACTAAATTCCTGTAATCACTTGTACGTTATCATGCAAACATGTAAACGGTATATCAGAATGTGACAGTTTTAAATAAGCAGACAAAATATGAACAGAACATTTTCTTTAAATAATAAATGTTTATTATTTATTCCAAACAATATATACAGAATTTCGTTTATATTATAAACAATATAAATAGAACAGTTTATAATTTGAAACAATGTAAACCTTTTTAAATTTTAAGTGTAAGACAACAGAAACAGAATTTTTTAAATAATTTTGAAAGAAATCTTGTTTGCAGACATTTTTCAATATATATATATATATATATATATATATATATATATATATATATATATATATATATATATATATATATAAAAGTGAATAAAATTGAGGGAAATTAGGCAAAAACAATTTATTATGTTTTGTGACCTATTTGCGTTCCAAAATAAAAACAAAACATATAATAATAGTTATTACTGATGCGAGCCATAAGAAAAAGTTTATTTTTTTATTTATGCATCCCTCTAAAAAAAATGTAAATAGCAGAGAGTACCCACGCGAGTGCAAAAAAAAAAAAAAATTAGTCGCAGTAGGCAGGCTTGCTCACGTAATGCTAAGAGGAAAAGGTGGTGCAAAAAAAAAAAAAACAGAAAATGGCCAACTTATGACGTTACGACCCACAAAATAACGGCTTTAAAGATTTGCCTGGTCAACACTGGTAACTCGCTTAATGTAAACAGAAGTGTATCTACTGTAAAAGTAAACCAACATTTTATTCTTATTAATCAATGTGCTTTACTTTAGATTATAAAATCCAGAGGAAAATTTCTGCAAACACATAGATAGTTCAAAGGCTTCCAAATCACACAAAATTCGGGTCTTTACTTTAGTAATCGTGTAATCGTTTTTTGTTTTTTTTGTTTTTTTTTTATTTAGCATATAATATATTTAGTCTGTTGTACTTTAAGAAAAAAAGAAAGGTTTATCTAGATGTTTGAAAAGGAAGAAATCAAACGTTTTAGACAGTTTAAAGGCTTCGAAATCACAGAAACCCCTGGTCTTGATTTTAATAATCGTGTGATAGGTTGTTTAAAAATTTTAATCAGAGTATAAAGAAAGAATGTTAGTCAATCATAATTTAAAAAAAAGAAAAGTTTATCTAGATTTTAGAAAAGAAAGAAGAAATAATGGCTATCAGCATGTGACAATGTGTCGGTAGACAGTATTGGAAGACAGTATGTGTGGTGTATGTAAACACAAAAGATGTAGCACGGTAGCGTAACGATGTAAGAAAAGTTAATGTAAAAATGAAAGCAGTCTTAGCTTATGAACATGTTTCTATATGTTAATATGTTTTGTAATTGAATTATAGTATTTTATTTATAATGATTGCCTTTTGTGTAGAGGGAAGTCATGTTTGTAAATCTCTGGAATGAACGAATTCTCAGCTCTCAGCCCATAATATTTCATGGAATATAACAAGGGAGAAATAATTATTTTTGGAATCGGGAAAAGGAAAGATTATGTTATGTATATAAGTATATGAGCCAGATAATAAGGATGCAACCCCATATCTGATCAAATTGCAGAATACCTCCCGGTGCTGAGTGGGTGCGGTAGGAGTACTTTTTATTTAGAAGGGAAAATAGCAACTACTTCCACTATAGATGGTTGCGACTGTGAAGATGTTGCTCCTAAGATGTAATGTAGGATTTTAATATAACGAACAAGTGTGTGTAAGATGGCGTTCAAAAGTTATATAATATAGTGGATAATAGTCTAGACATAATAAATTTGTATGTGGCATCTGTTGAAACAAAACTAGTGTACTTTGGTCCAGAGGGGAATTTCTGCAATCAAACTATTATATATTGAGATTAGCTTTGACTTTTAATATACAGAGATAGATAAATAGATATAGAGAGAAGAGATGGAGACAGAGAGAGAGAGAGAGAGAGAGAGAAAGAGAGAAAGAGAGAGAGACAAAGACAGAGAGGGGGAGATGGGAGAAGAGAAAATAATGAAAGCAAGAGTACTACACAATATATGAAATAAAAGGAAGGTCCAAACAATATAAGGTGCGAGAGAGTGAAAGTGATAGATACAAAAGTGTGTCACGTGATAAGTTTTATTTTGAAAATTATGTCTAAGTAAAACAATAAAAATGGAAGCTTTTTCTTTCAAACATACCTCAATAAAAAAAATGATGAATATTTTAGCATGTATTTTGTGTGATGAAAATAACATAGCTAAAAAGCTTTAGGAAGAAACAGACTTTGATTAACTCAGCTTAAGTATAATAACAAGAAGAAACGTTAACTGTTGTGTAAATTATTAAACTGCAGTTAATTGGTTCAAACCAGAATAAGTGAGTTTGCAAAGCCAGTTAAAATTAAGAAAAATAAAAAGACAAAATTTAAAATTAGTCTGCTTGTATTCGTTATCTCTTTCCCCCATCCCCTTATCTCCCCAGCTACGTATTAAACAGTATTACTATCGTTGGCGGTATTTTTTTTAATTTATAATGGACTATTATGTTATTGGCTCTCGGAAAATACTAGTTAGCCTGGTTGTCAGTATTTAGGTTAGAAATATTTTGGATAACAGAAAGAATGTTTCAAGGCGAAATATTTTTTAAGATAAAAATATTTATGTTAGAAATTAACAGGAATGTTAGTTTTCATAACTAACACAAACTTACAAGAAGTGAAGTGGTTATAAAAAAAAAAGTTTCTGCATTTATGCATATTTTACGACCGGGCAAAACCGGGTTGCCTGCTAGTCAAAGAAAAATCTGTTTTTGAAGAATTGTATAATATATTGATTGGTCCTTTAAAATATGTTTTGTACCTCTGCATCGCAGAGAATGTGTGGACAGAAGAATGCGAAAGAAGAGAAGAGAATAGAAAGAAAACAGAAGAAAAGAAGACTAGACAGAGTCAGTGGAGTGAGTTTTTTTTTTCTTATATATGGTCAACACTTATCAAGGCTAAGAGACTACTCGAGGACAAGGGTTAAAGGGTATATAGTAGTCAATGGGAAGACAAATGTAATCGTTAGTAGCGGAGATTTGGTAAATTGGATCACTTAAGGGGAACGGTTCATCAAGAACTTGTTGAACTCAGATGGTACGTTCAATGCCGTATCCAAAACCTGCCTCGGAATTAATCCTTAAAAATCCCTAAAATAACAGTCGTTCAAAGAAAAAAAACAGAATTTGAAGCTGCCCTGACGAAACCCGCTCAAAAACGATGCCGTAGCAATCGAAAAAGAAAGCAAATAAAAGGAAAGAATTAAAATAAAACTAACCCCATCTTGATGCCACTTTGCTGCCAACGAGTTGATGAGTTCGTGATATATTGTTTTTTTCATTTAATATTTTTATTCTTTCTTTTTAATGTCGGCTCTGTTTTAATAAAGTGTTGCCACACGGTTGACATAATTTTCAACACAACCATTTTTACAAAAATCAAACTTGTGTCTGTTATTCATTTTCTCTTTTGACACGTTTATAACTCTTGCCTGATGCCAGCAGAAAGACGTATCAACTCGTCACATAGAAACTTCTTATATCGACTACATGCTTAAATACTAAGAGAACCATCGTGTGTACAATTGTAAATAAAGACTTTGGTTTATGATAGCACATCCACTTGGTGGGTTCGCATACACTAGATGACTGATCACATATTTTCTTTCTGAACTCTTACTTCTTACCATCTTTTGTATCTTGGTGATATTTTGAGCACTCGTAAGTGTCCTAATTGGTTGCCGCGACCAGTACCACCTTGGGAAGAGGCTTTCGTCATTATAACCAGAGATCACGATCAGGAAACAATCGACGCAAGGAAATCTGACCATGGCAGAAAGAAACACAACAAAGTGGACCGGAACAACCAATCACACGTGATTCAGGTAGGTGACCGTTATTTTATTTAGTGACCTTTCTTTCGTTTAATTTTCGGTTATTGTAGGTGTTTTTTTTTTATCTGACCTATTTCCCAATTATATCAACCACTCACCATTCTGAGTATAGCACAAGAAAATACATCCGGTTGTGAGACCTCAATTTGTGAGCTTTCTGGGGTGATCTTTTAACTCGTACTACTAGATTCACTCTGGCTGAAACAAGTATCTGTACGGGCACCTATCTATGAGTTCGATTAGAAACCATCATTCACAGACTATATATTTATGAAATATATGCTTACAAATTAATCAATAAAGTAATCGTATAAAAATGCCATTAAACATAATCAGCAATAGCTTGATAAATGTTTAAAATATTAATCAAACTTTTAAAATGATTTACAAGTAATTTATAAAACTCGCTATGTCTGTCTGTCTGTCTGTCTGTCTGTCTGTCTCCATATTTTCAAACTCTATCGCTTCCGAAACTAAAAGTCGCGGATCAGCGTTGGGGGCTTCAAATGATTGGTGTTTTTTTTTAACGTTTTTTTATGGGTCTTTTGCTGGTTAAAATAGTTTTTAAGGGGTCAAAAGGTGTCAAAGTTGAAAAATAAATCGTTACACATTTTGTACATTCATCCTAGTTTATGTTTAATCAGTCCATATGCGTGTCACTTTGGTACAGTGGTAACGTCACCAGCTTTGAATGCTACAGTTTTGTTTTCGGTTTCGATTCTAACTGATGGCACCCATATTTTTTTTTCTTTTTTACTTTTGAAATCACGGCTCTATAATAATATATACGAAATTTGGACAAATTAAAATATCATATTTAAGCGTATTTTACGACCGGGAAAGCCGGTTTTATATATATATATATATATATATATATATATATATATATATATATATATATATATATATATGAGCAAACAGTTAATGAAACATGTTAAAAAACACTTTGAAAAAGAGTTAAAAACATATTTAATCTGAAAAGGAAACACTTGATAAGTGGATAGTCCTTAATCCGCGGAGTTTCGAAGAAATACTTTCCTTCTCATCAGAGGATAGGAATTAGCAAAATGCGGGATCGGATTTTGCATACAAAGTATTTGATGAAACTACAAGTAAGTCAAAGATCTTACTTGATAACAAAAAGTGAAGCAGAGGGAATATGGTGAAGAAAAAGGTGACTTCACGTGAATGGATAGTCTGGTGAAAGGTAAATAATCGAATGACGGTAAAATCCAAAAATATAACTCCAAGAAAGTTAATTGAATTTCCATTTGCACAAGCAAAATCCAAGGAAATCATGTAATTGGAAGATGGTGCAAAATAATCCAAAAGGCCGAAATCCATGGAATACTTCACAAATATGTACAAAGAAAAGAAAAGGGGAAAATTCCAATAATATTAATAAAAGAAAAATAAGATATGCTTTTCACACGACTGCCGAGACATAATAAGAAAGATCAGGGAAGAAGAAGAGAGAAAAAAATTAAATGGTGATAGAATTAAATATAAGATAGAAAAGCAAATGTCAAAATGACCCAAACAAAAAAGATGTTAAAAGGCGCGAAAAAAATATAGGGCAAAAAAATAGGTCAACTGAAATGTACAGGTTGTTACTTAAGAAAATATCAGCAAGAGTTGTTAAAAGACACTAAATGGAATAAATAAATAAATTAATTAATAAATTAATAAATAAATAAAAATAAATAATGAATAAATAAATAATAAAATATAAAAATAAAAATAGGTAATCCTCCCATAACAGACACTAATATTTCGTCTTCAAGTTATCCTTCTTCCCATCCCCCATCTGATATATTTACTAATCCAATATACCACTCGAGCAGCCCCTCCATTTACAACGAGCAATAATAATAATAATAATAATAATAATAATAATAATAATAATAATAATAATGAGAATAATAATATTTCTCCTAACAGCCATCTTAACACTAACAACACTCATTATCCCCTCCAAAATAGTCCTCATACAATCATTGTCCCACAATTTGTTGAACACTATGAACAAAATTCAAACTATTTAACTCATACTAATCAGCAAATTAATATTAATATCAGACCTCGGGCTTTTAATAAAGTGCATACATATATTGGCGCTACTTCAACATTAATTAAGAAAAGAATATCAAACCACATTTCTTCTTTTAACAACCATAATTCTAATAATAAACAAGGAACTTCTCTAACCAATTTAATTAAAAAACTTAATGCTGGTTTGGGCATACATACATACACACATACATACATACATACATACATACATACATACATACATACGTACACATATATATGGAAAAAATAAATTAATTAATAAATAAATAAAAAATAAATA
Organism: Euprymna scolopes; assembly: GCF_053919585.1. Taxonomy (NCBI): domain Eukaryota; kingdom Metazoa; phylum Mollusca; class Cephalopoda; order Sepiida; family Sepiolidae; genus Euprymna; species Euprymna scolopes. Next base: position 173,234,840 of record NC_136482.1, read on the forward strand.
ATAAATCAATAAATAATAAAATATAAAAATATAAAAAATTTTAAGGGGAGAGGATGACCGGTATCTGCAAATTCAGGATAAAGCAAGTAAATGCATATAGTAAAATATAAGTAAATATACATGCAGGATATAGATGTGTGGGTAGATAGGAATATTTAAAGACTAAGACGGAAATTGTAGATCAAAAACCGGCCAATCAAAGAAGAAATAAAGAAATAAAATAAAGGATTATTAAGTTATAAAGTATTAAGAAAGTATGTAGAAAAAACGATAAAGTTAAAGAAGAATTATATATCTATCTGAAAGATTAAAGTATAACTATGTAATTTCAAAATTACCATAATTAAATGTGGACTTATGTTTACAAAAAGAGATCAGTTCGTTTTTAGAATTTATTATATTGTTACTTTGAGGGGAAGTAATTATAGTTATAGCTTCGGTTGTGCCGAGGCGACATGACGTAGAGCCTGGAGTATAAGACTTAACTTTTTTATGATAGTCCATTTGATTGAGAAGGAGGTAACGAGTTAAAAAAGAAGATCCATCCCGATATGACAGGAGAAGTGATTAAGGATCTATTTATCGACATAGTTATTGAGAAATACATCCTAAAAAAATACAAAAGAGTGACTCTAAAATTTTACGGTCCTGAGAATGAACTCGTTATTAGAGTTATTAACAAAAATAACTCTTTTCCATCTGTAAACCTCCCCCTCCTCTCTTTTCTCACCTTTCTCCACGTACAAATCCTATTGCCAATAAATCACGTCGTCACACGATTTCTGACAACAAATTCATAATGGAGGAAAATGCTAGGATGTTCTGAAAAAGCATGATAGAACCTTCGTTGTTTCTTTGGCGAGCTTGGGTTCTTGTGACCTCCAACGAAAATCACAAAAAAAGAATGGTCGTTGACTACAGTGATACCATAAATAGATTTACGGAACTGGATGCTTATCCTCTGCCTAACATCACTAAAATCGTTGACGACATAGCGCGGTATAGTATCTTTACTACACTCGAACTGAAATCTGCCTCTCACCAAATATCGATAATTCACATTGATCGGAAATACACAGCTTTTGAAATAAGTGGTAAACTTTGCCAATTCACTTGCCTCCCTTTTGGCGTTACTGATGGAATGTGTGCGTTCCAAAGATGTATCGATGATATTATAGATAAGGAAAACGCAACAGATACGTTAATTGTGTACGTAGACAACGTGGAAGACAATATGTGGAAGACACGAAAAAGAGCATGACCACAATCTTCAAAGATTCTATGATATAGCGAAAAGATATGACATTACCCTGAATGAAAGCCAGAGCATTATTTCAGCTAATACAATCACTCTACTTGGATACACTATACAAAACAACCAAATTGCTACCGACTATCAAAGACTGAAATCACTTCTCGAAATGCTACCACCTCTAAATTTCGCATCTCAAAAAGGAGTAGTCAGAATGTTTTCGTACTATATCAAGTTTATTCAAAACTTCTCCGACAAGATACTATTGCTCAATCATAACAAGGAATTTCCACTGCCTCTATCTGTTTTGAACTCTTTTCAAACTTTGAAAAAGAAACTTTAAAAACGCTACTCTAATAACAGTTGACCCAAATAAAGAATTTGAAGTAGAGACGGATGCAAGTAATTACTGCATAGCTGCTACATTAAACCAACAAGGTCGACCTGTTGCATTCTTTCACGGATGCTGAATCCGAAAGAAATCAAGCATCATGCTGTCGATCATTGAAGCTCTTCGAAAGTGGCACCACTTCTTGGCAGAAACTCCAAAGTCATTACGGATAAAAAAAAAATCCATTAGTTTTATGTTCAACAATAGTAGAAAATTGAAAACTAAAAATGACAAAATATGTCGATGGCGCGTTGAACTGTCACAGTTCAAATTCAGCATTGTCTACCATCCGGGAACGGAAAAATGCAGCTGCTGAAACATCTCAGCTCTCACTCACACTTTGCAAGACCTACGTGATTTGCATATTCGTTTATGCCATCCTGGTGTTACACAGCTCTGCCATTTTATCAGAACGAGGAATCTCCCGCTCTCTTTAGACCAGATAAAAAGCGTAACTACCTGCTCCTCCTGCCATTATCTGAAGCCCAAATTTGTCAGTAATAAAAAGGGAACACTCATAAAGGCCATATTGGCGATTGAACATCGATTTTAAAGGCTCATTACCAACTTCCTTACTAATAATCGATGAGTATTCTCGCTTTTCCTTATAAGGACACGGCAAGCAAAACAATCATCCATTGTCTAAACCAACTATTTTCTATTTTTGGGATGCCTGATATGATACATACTGACCAGGTTGCTGACTTCCTTGCGCGAGAAATTAGAGACTTTTTACATGGAAAAAGGATTGCTACCTCTAACTGATGAAGGCGCGATCGATGAGGAGGAGAAGAACCCTTTGCCCGCCCCTGAAGAAACCAGCACCTCCCAAGCAGTTAATGCAAAAGACCTTAATCCCTACGAATCAGTACGAAAATCGTCCAGAGTACAAAGACTCCCAAGTAAATTTAAGGATTTCATAACTTGATGCTGGACAGACAACCTTTACTGATCCCCTTCATACTCCCCCCCCCTTCCATAACAATTCTTGAAGGGGGAATGTTATGATTTTAAATTACCTTTGTCCACTTGCCGCTTTGGCTTTATCCCTTCCAAAGACCACTAGCGGTAATAAAATGACTTAGGTTATCCCTCTTGATCGGAGAAAGCCCTTCCGTCATTAAAACGCTGTATGAGAATCACAGCACATGTATTCTTTGTTAGTTAATTAATAAATAATATCAACGGTTTACCAGTTTCTTTTCAGTTCATCACATCAATTATCTACAAATTTTCCATTTCGTTTCTCGGTCAATAAAGTACGATATCCATCGTCTTTAAACGAATATCAGCGTCTGTCATTCTTCTTTGCTACCGCCGTTATCTTTTTGCCTTTGTGTTTACTTTGTCAATTGTGTTACGGCGGGTCGAGGGACGGTATGCAGATGAGCCAATCGACCGTACAACTATAAGGTAGACATATCCAAAAAGAGAACAGCAATAGCAAAAGAAGAACGCCAGACATTGAAATCTATTTAAAGACGACGGTTCGTCTTTTATTTACAACTAATGCCCGGATGTTTAGGGGTGTGTGTATAGGGGGGGGGGGAGAACTTCTTAAAAAATCGGAAAAACGCAAACAAAAAACAAAACAGCCAACGAACGTAAAACTTTTTTTTTTAAATCGGAAAAACAAACCCCCTCCCCCAAAAAAGGACGGCGTTGCCCGGGTTTTTTTGGAGGTCTGTATGTAAGGGGGGGGGGCAAAGAATAAGCGAATAATTAACACTGTTTAAACTTTTTTTTTTAAATCGGAAAAAACAAAACAAATAAAACAGTGAACGGACGTAAAACTTCTTTAAAACAATCGGATAAACAAAAACCAAAAAAAAAAAAAAAAAAAAAAACAGCTAAAAGCGAAAAAAATGGTATAAATAACCTCGTTTCAAAATTAAATGTTTAAAAATCGAGAGAAAAAAGTATATCTGATAACTAGGATAAAACCTGAAATCTTTAGATAACGACGCAGTCACTTAACCCATCGCGTAGATGAAAATATGTCGGTTTTTATAAGATTAAAAAACGAATTCAGTGTACAACGTCTTTTGCGCGTAACGACGCAGGCGTAAACCAATCTTGTCCTGAAGACACCATTTTTTTCACCCCTCCTTGTAAAAAAGAGAGCCGTTAAGGATGAAGGAATGAATGTTTTTGCACAATTTTTCGATATTTGTCGTCCAAGATGTGGAGCTTCAAAATGATACCGAACTCGTGAAAATCCGTGGCCAGTGTCGAAAGTTTTTGGCAGACGTACAAACACACATACACACACACACACACACACACACACATTTTTTCTTTTATATATTAGATAATAATAATAATAATAATAATAATAATAATAATAATAATAATAATAATAATAATAATAATAATAATGATAATAATAAATGTACGTGGAAAATTCGAAATGCCTGGAGATTGTGGTCAGTCCAAGTAAAACGATTAACCTCTGGAACGGGGCAGCTTGAGGTCAGTAGGCACTGGAGGAGGTAACCAAACTACAGTGGGTACTGGAACAGGTTTGCTGGACGTCAGTAGACACTGGGGGTAACCAGATGATAGTGGGTACTGAAACCAGACTGCTGGACGTCAGTAGGCACTAGAGGAGGTAACCAGATGAGAGTGGGTACTGGAACAGGACTGCTGGATGTCAGTAGACACTGGTATGGGTAGCCTGACGTCGACCGGCACTGGAACGAGTAGCCTAACGGGTAAAAGCAGTGGAACGCTGCTGAGGGCTGCGGGAGTTGCTGATGTTGCTGGATCAGGCTGCAGGAGGTGTTGGAAGGCTGCAGGAGGTGCTGGAAGGCTACAAGAGGCACTGAGGGCTGCAGGAGGCGCTAGAGATCGCAAGAGTGAGCCAGAGTCCGCTGGTTGTAGAAGGGAAGTTTCAGGAAGCAGGCAGGCAGTAAGTAGTTGTTTAGAAGTAGTTTGTTGTTCGCATAAGTAGTTTGTTGTTCGCATAAGTGGTGTGCAAAAAGGCTGGTTGAACTACTGTTACTGTTGAGACCCTTCGGCTGCTAGGCTCGTCGACTTGTCAAGGAGCGTCCAAGTCGCATTCGGGAGGCTTCCTACTCCTTAGCCGCGTTAAAGGTTTTTTTTTTTTTGCCGCAGATTTGCTGTATTCATGAAAGAGTGTTGTTACAGAAGACGTCGCTCTTAGTAAAAAAATTTTAAAAAAACGAAAAAAAAAAAATGAATAGAATTAATTCATTACCGAATCTGTCACAATCAAAAGAGTTTCAAATGTACATTGATTGTGTTTATGTTCGATTCGGTTTAGAATCAAAAGTCTAATCCGTGTTAAATAGAGAAGTAGTCAACCATCTCAGTAAAAACAACCTTCTTAGTAACGTGAATTATGGTTTCCGTTCTGCTAAATCTACATTAGACGTGCTTACAGTTTTAGGATTAACGAATCTCTCAACAGAGGCTTCTTCTCTAGGGCAATCGCTCTTGACATATCAAAGGCCTTTGATAAGGTATGACATAAAGGACTATTTCACAAGATTTCCAGCTATACCATAGCTGGAAATGTCTTCTCTATTATTAAATTATTTCTCTCTGATAGGTTCATAAGAGTAGTGTTTGATGGACAGAAATCAGAAGCTCTCAGTATTAATGCTGTAGTCCCTCAGGGGCTCATCCTGGGCCCAACTCTCTTCCTGATCTACATAAAATGATCTTCCAAATCACATCCTTACATCATTCGTAGACATTTATGCTGATGACGCTACAATATATGGTAGCACATCAAAAACTGTAAACGACCAAGTTCTCTCTGATTTTCTCTCCTCTGATCTTGAGCATGTGTGTGTGTGTGTGTGCAGTCAGCACCAACCCTATTCAGGGTATAACCAGCTTCCTCCGAAGGAGGAAGTTTCATGGGAGTATGAAATTCACAAGTGGTCCCCAGTCGCATGTATATCCCCGTTAGGGGAGATGACGATGTTAGGTTTTTGTAACTTTTTGCAGGAAGGTGTTGACATCCTCCTACATACAGCACCTGGTATTCTCAAATTGGTAACCCATTTTAGTAATGACCAGGCTCAACGTTGCTTAACTTCAGTGTTGTTTGCATAAGTGGTTTGTTGTTCGCATAATCATGAGGGTTTGTTGTTCGTATGATCTTGAGCATGTGGTACAATGGGGAAAGAAGTGGTTGGTTACTTTTAATGCATCTAAAACTAAGCTTCTATCTACATCATCTATGCTCTTATGCCAATCTGGCAACGGTTGAAATGAATGGCTCTCGTCTTGGGGAGACTTCATGTTTTGACAAGCTTGTGGGCTTGACCTTTACTCCTGACATGAAATGGAACACGTATATCAAATCCATTGCCAAGGTTGCTGGAAAAATCATGAGATCCTTCTACCGCTCCAGTGGATATTTCACTTCTGATGCAATTCTCTACGTACGGCTCAGGTACGGCCAACGATAAGAATACTGTTGCTACATCTGGGCAGGAGCTGCTAGAAGCAGCTTATCCTGCCTTGACAGAGTTCAAAATAGACTTTGTAGCTTAGTGGAGGATGCCCTTTTCTCTTCCCTGCAACCTCTTTCCCACAGAAGAGACGTTGCAAGCTTGTCTCTGCTTTATCATTATGTTCATGGCAAGTGCTCAGCTGAGTTTCAATCTATAGTACCCCCTCGCCAAACTTTCACGAAAAGCACTCGTCTAGCCAGAACCACTATCAATAATTTCCCACACTCTTTTTCTGTACCTAAACCTAAATGCAGATTCCATAAACAAAGCTTCTTTCTTAGAACTGCACGCCTGTGGAACTCTCTTCCGATTGCCTGCTTTCCAGCTGATTACAATCTGATTGTCTTCAAGTCCAATGTAAACAAGTTCTTGATGAACCGTCCCCCTAAGTAATCCAAGTTACAAAATTCCCACTACTTATGTTTACTACGCTATAATTACATTGACTAATGTATACCCATTAATCATTATTCTCGAGTGGCCTCCGGGCCTTGATAAGTAATGATTGCTGTGTAAAAAAAAAAAAATATTTGAAAAAAAAATTAAATTGTATGTTTTTTTTCCGTTTGCGGATAAAACGAAAAAAATCAACATAACAGACACCCACGCGAAAACGCCTACACGCATAGACGCACGTGAGTTGCACGTGCTAGTTGCTGACTTTTTGGTACGAGACGCCGCCATTATGTGTTTTCTTTATTCGAGTGAAAAATGCCGGTGTTCTGAAACACACCGCGACAGTTGTGTGGTTGACTGGCATCTTCACACCTTCGCAACCGTATTAATCACATACAGCTTAATTTTGTCTAAACTATGTTTTAGTAAAAATATATCTATATATCTATAAAAGTGAAAAATGTGTGTGTATGTGTGTGTGTATGTGTGTGTGTGTGTGCGTGCGTGCGTGTGTACATTTCCCTACCAAATAACTCTGTCAATTTTCGGTCTACAGACTCGAGATTTGACATAAGGAGTATTGAGATTTGGAGAAATATTTTTAATCGGTTTTCGGCCAGAAATTTGACTGTCAAAGGGTCAAACTTCAACGATTTGACCTTTGAAAACTCTACCTAACTCCTCCGCCAATTTTGGGTCTAAACACTTGAAATTTTAAATGTAGGTTACTTGGACATGGATCAAAAATGACCTTTGCGGTCTCTACCAAATTACTCAGCCAATTTTTGGTCTAAACATTTGAAATTTTACATAAAGTGTATTCAGACATAGGGCAAGCTTTTAAATCAGTTTTGGCCTGAAAATTTGTCTGCCAAGGGGTCGAACCTCAAAAGATTTTACCGTTGCGGTCACTAGCAAACTATTAATAACTAAATAAATATATATATATATCTATATCTATATATATATATATATATATTTGTCATCCACATACGGTACTGTTTCGTTGTATCACAACTCATCAGTGCAGCTAGATATACACCTTTCCCCAGCCGTGGATCGAACCTACAACCGTCGCATTGACAATTGACAGCTCTAACCATCGGACCACGAATCAGTGCCGTAAATATTTCTCCTCGAGTGTGTATTAAAATCAAAATCACGTCTGTCGCAGACAGTGCTTGAACCACCATTTGTTTACAAACAAATAAAGAGTGGGCTTCACTTAATTGCTCAAATATGGGTGTGGGGAAGCAGACAGAGGGAGACATACAGAGAGACATGGAAGGACATCCACACTCAGATGTTTCATCCTAGTACGACTCTTCAGTGTGGTCAGACAAAGCAAGTATATCCACTCTGAAACTCGAAAATCTATCGTCTGGTAACTTTCAACGTCTCATTCATTTTCGCATCTTTTTTTAATTATCTTCTTTCTTGTTTTTTTTTATTATCATTATTCCCTTTTTCCATCTTATTCCAAGTATCTTACAACCCTCGTTCACCTTCTCTTCTTCCTATCAATTTCTCATTACTTCTTTCCCTTTCACATTTTCATTCTACTTTTTTCTTTTATAATCCACATAAACTTCCTTCTTTTTTCAGAACGTTCTCCTTGTGGAAAGCTTTTGCTGATTGAGCCCGCAATTTCATTATCCAATAAAAATAGCAAATGCCACTGTGTGTTTATATTAAGGAATTCAACTTGATTATATGAAAACTATTGGCAAAAGGGAGATAATCCTCACTTTCGAGAACAGCAGGCTAATTACAGTGTCCTTGATGAAATTCTTGACATTATTAAATGTTTGTCTATTTTCAGACTGCAGACTTATCTTCTGCTGTAATTAAGATATACTGTATTCCAATTGGCCAAGTTCCAATCTTTAGACAATTTTTGCGGAAAGTACCGATGGAAATACAGGGTGGTCAAAAAGTCAGGTAACATGTTAAAGGTAGAAAAAACAATATCATCCATTATAATCTCTATTCGTTTAATATTATTTGTTTAAATATTTGAGTGTAATATATAAACTACCCCTCCTGATTTCTGGCTTTGGGGTTATGTAAAGGATAGCGTTTATGGCAAGAAGCCTGATACAATAGCGTCTTTAAAGTTATTTATTGAAGAGGAGATTGCGCGGATATCAGCTGACATGATTACACGTGTTACACAATCAGTGGTTAATCGCTTCCAGCGATTGATAGAGAGAAATGGACGACAATTAACAAAATAAACATATTTCATGTTTGTTTCATTTTATATTTCAATGTATGGTACTTAAATATACGTGTATTGCTAATATCGTTTTTCTTTAAAATGTTACCTGACTTTTTGACCACCCTGTAGTTTGGAAAATTCAATATAGTGAAGCTGTCTAGGATTCATAATCAAGGATCACAGGAACTTTCTTATAATGATTTTAAGAAGATTTTTTTTATTTCATATTTTTGGTGGTTCGTTTTTTATAAGATCTGTGTTTAATCTCGTCAAGGTCACCATTTATTAGTGCTTGTCTTCACAGAGAATATTAAAACCAACTTCTATATTATTTGTAAGTAATGAAAACGGTTGCATGAAATGAAAAACAAATCCTTTTTTATAATGAAAGGGTTTACTCAATTATTTACACCGATTGTCCGAGTGTGAAAAAGGAAAGTTAGAAATACCAAGCTATAAGCAGAATGACGTCACAGTAAGGAAAATGAAGACTATAAAAAGGAGAGAGCACATTCAAGAAGATGATCACGTGAGAGACGTCACAGCCGTAATGAGAAGTCATGTGTGGCAGGAGAAGGAGGAAGTAAATAAATGCTGTACAACAAAAAAAGCGAGTTTGTTCTTTTCTATTCTGTGAGACTGAGGCCACAATGTGTTGGGTGTACTACATCACAGAAAGTCCTTTGGATTGCTGAAAGTTTGTGAGTGAAGACAGTCAGTGCTTGGGCGTCCAATGAATAGGGTCAGAAGAGAGAAAGAAGACGTCGGTCCTCAAGGCTTCCAGAAATTACTTTGATGACTGAACGTGGTTCCCAAAGGGCTTGAAGAAGTCCTTCTTGGGACTCATGAATTAAATGAGCCATGCAAGATGATTGTATCCAAATCAGCTAATAGGGACATTTCTCCAAGAGAGAAAATAAGTCATTATATATGACTGCTGAAAGATTTATAACATTAGAAACACGGATAGGGTTTTTTATCCTCAGTCACCAAAATCGACACAGATTAGTCCATTCCTGTAATGATCCCATCCCTGATGATTTTGCGGTGGGAGTTTAGTTCTGTGCAGTTCTAGGAAGTCTACCCTCCCAGGCCTTGCCTTCTCCCTTTGAAAAGGAGCTAGTTTATTGGTAATTGCTTGAGTCGCCCTTACCGGGAAATGCCGACGGGGCTGTTCAGGCAAGCTAAAATGTGTAAGGAAGAGGTCTTAACACCATTTTACTTTTCTCAAATGCTGACTGACACTCGGTAGTTCATTCCCAACGTTAATCCTTTTGCAAAAGCTTGTTCAAAGATGCCCACAGTTCATATATTCTTGGAATGAAGCAGGTCAGAGTGCTCCTCCTCAGGGGCGCTGACTTCTCAATCACACTTTTTAACCCTGGTGTCTTTAGTTCTTGCAGTGGAAGAGAACGAAAAACCTCTATAGAATTGGAAACATCAGTCGATGTAAAAAATGCAGATATTCCTAACATGCACCGATTCACTCTGTGCATTTAACACTGGGAAATGGAAAATGCGGGTATTTTCAAGTGCAAATAACAAAAAATATATGAGACAACAAATATGCAACAAATGTTACAAAAACCTAGGTAGGTTGAGTTTTTGTCTGTTTTAACTTATTTTAAAACGTTTTATACTTTAATACACAGCTAATATCAACTCTGTTAACTTAGAACGAGAAAAAAAAACATGTCTGACATTCAACAATCACATGGAGTCTCGATAATCGCTCAAAAATCGAAAATCAAACAGAATCCCAACTAATAACTGTCATCAATCATGCAAAAAAATGCAATTGTTTAACCGAAGTGAATATTTCTATTATCCGTATTTTTGTTTAATTTTAGATTTTTAAGCGATTATCAAGACTGCATGTGATTGTCTAATGACAACTATTTTTTTTTTCATCCTAACGTAACAAAGTTGACACTAGCAGTATATGAGACTACATGGTATAGCCCTGTTAAAGGGTTACAAAAAAAACAGAACACCAAAATAAAATAACATGTATTGCAAAGCATACAATAGGTAGGTTGTTCGTCGTAGGTGACAAACGACTTAGGTTGGTCCATCAGACATCAACTGACACCTTAGAGCCTTCTGGTATTTATTGAGATTGGGGTAAGCCTATAGGTCAGTCGTTGGCGTGAGACCGACCCACGTGTTACAGTAAATGTCTTGGAAATGGTGACATACTGTGACAATTAGCCAGCCAATAGTATCTGTCGGTTAGACGTCTTTTTGTCTAGGTGAAGATTAAAGGCATACCTGGGATGTTGAGTGTGGCTGGCTCCTTCACTCAGGACTATTTCTTTGCTTTAGCGGCATTCTAGCTGGAATCATCTTCGTCTTCGGGCCCGTTTCGTTAATTAAGGTAGACACAGGTTGCAATATATATGAGAAATCATCTTACCTATTTATTTTACAAACAAAATATTACAATATATTACAAAACAATTTACAGATCTTACAATTAACTTAACACAATAAGCTCCTTAAAATTAACTAACCTTACCTAGTGCTGAGAGAGGTGTTGCCCCTCTCCTCTCATTTACAGAGGGGCAGAAAACACATGCTCACCTCATGGCTATCCGGACAAAAGAGATCGAGAAAAGGGAGGGAATCGTGGGATTGCCTTCTGGCTGCTTATTTCGGTGTATCCCTCCACTTACAGCCAAATAACCCCCTAAGCAGAAATAGTGCCACATTGGAATAGTCTATTAGTAGGTAACATAGGTTAGTTCTGCCACAACACCCCCCCCTCACACACCTCCAACTGATAATTCCTGGGGTGGACCATGAATAGCCTGGTGGTTTTCCTTTTCCTTCCCAAACGTTGTGGTTCTGGTGTGATTTGGGGAGGCTCAATATGAAACATGTCGTAGACGGTTTCAGTAGGCTCTAGTTCTTCATGAGGCAACTATTCTAGGTCCTCAGTCAAACATGTACGTATTTGATTCACATGCCTTTTGTGTATGAATTTTGGTCCCTGGATTATGTAGATTACATTTTCGATCCTTTGTATTACCTTTCCCAGTTCCCAAAATCAAACATTATTTTTCAAATGCTTGAAGTACACTTCATCTCCAAGATTGTATTCTTTTAGTGGTGCCCTAAAGGTTCTCCTATGTGTGGTTTGTCTTGGTAGCAACTTCTCAAATATTGATCTGATTTTTATGGCCAAACTTCAACTCTACTGGTGATTTGCCTGCTGGAGTGTTAGGGTTTGCTGTAATCCTCTATACTTGAAGAAACTGCTGTAAAACTTTTTTCTGTGGTTGATCCATAAGCCTTCCTTAAAGTGCTTGTAAGGCTTGGCCTTACTTCGGATGATATTGTGGACTTGTAAAATGTTTTACCTGATATTTCTTGCAAAATTTTTAGAACTCTGAAAAAGTGAATTACTAACCAATCAACAACACCAAAACGAGCAAAAAGCTCATGTAAGAAATTAATGGTTGCCGCTGTGGTGGTTTTCCTGCATCTTAGCACCTCTGTCCATTCAGAAAAATTATCCACCACCATCACGTAATAGAATTCACTCAGTAGTCCCGCAAAGTCTATATGTATCCTGGATCACGGTTGTTCAGACTTTGGCCAGGGTTTGTGGATAATCGGTGGTGCCTTTGCAGCCATGGCACAACCTTTACATGTTTTAACCATATTAGTTATATCTTGGCCCATGAAATGCCAGTAAACAATGCTATGCATCAGGTATTTCATTCTGCTGATGCAAAGATGATCCATATGGAAATTTTTTAATATTCTCTTTTGCAGCACTTTTGGATTGATGACTCTCTTACTAGTAATTAGTAGAACGTTGTCACAGACAGGGTTCATGTTAAAAGTAAATTCTTCTTGTTCCAATATGCACTGTGTGCTTTTTATAAATTCATCATTTACCGTTTCAGTCTTAATTTCTTGAAAAGTCACTGGTAATTCCCAAATTGTATTACGAATCATCATCTTTATCTCACTATTTATCTGCAATGCAATGATTAATGAGTCCTCAAGAGATTCCTTTTGAGTTAGGATTAGCTTACACAGCCCATCTGCATGCACAATATGCTTTGACACTAAGAATTTCAGTTTAAAATCATAATTTAATAAACTGATTCCCCATCTTAATAAACAGTTAGCCGTAAATGTGGATAGCCCTTTTTTTTACCCAAAAACTGTTAGAAGAGGCCTATGGTCTGTTTGCAGAATTCGCATTTGTTTTTCTTGATTTTGAATCGAAAATCCTGTATCTTTACTGCTGGCTATAATAATATCGTCCAGATATGCAATGGCAAAGTCAAGGCCGCCTAGCATTGTGTCTATAACCTGTTGAAAAATGGCAGGTGCGACTTTGACTCCAAACGCTAATCCTTCATATCTGTAAAGACCTCGATGGATATTTATGCAGAGTAATTTTGCACTCTCATTTTCAACTGGAATCTGTAGATATGTGGAATCTGTAGATATGTGGAATCTGTAGATATGTGGAATCTGTAGATATGTGGAATTTGTAGATATGTGGAATTTGTAGATATGTGGAATTTGTAGATATGTGGAATCTGTAGATATGTGGAATATGTAGATATGTGGAATCTGTAGATATGTGGAATCTGTAGATATGTGGAATATGTAGATATGTGGAATATGTAGATATGTGGAATCTGTAGATATGTGGAATTTGTAGATATGTGGAATCTGTAGATATGTGGAATCTGTAGATATGTGGAATCTGTAGATATGTGGAATCTGTAGATATATGGAATCTGTAGATATGTGGAATATGTAGATACGTGGAATATGTAGATACGTGGAATCTGTAGATATGTGGAATCTGTAGATATGTGGAATCTGTAGATATGTGGAATATGTAGATATGTTGAATCTGTAGATATGTGGAATCTGTAGATATGTGGAATCTGTAGATATGTGGAATATGTAGATATGTGGAATATGTAGATATGTGGAATCTGTAGATATGTGGAATCTGTAGATATGTGGAATCTGTAGATATGTGGAATATGTAGATATGTGGAATATGTAGATATGTGGAATCTGTAGATATGTGGAATATGTAGATATGTGGAATCTGTAGATATGTGGAATCTGTAGATATGTGGAATATGTAGATATGTGAAATCTGTAGATATGTGGAATATGTAGATATGTGGAATCTGTAGATATGTGGAATATGTAGATATGTGGAATCTGTAGATATGTGGAATATGTAGATATGTGGAATCTGTAGATATGTGGAATATGTAGATATGTGGAATCTGTAGATATGTGGAATTTGTAGATATGTGGAATATGTAGATATGTGGAATCTGTAGATATGTGGAATTTGTAGATATGTGGAATCTGTAGATATGTGGAATCTGTAGATATGTGGAATCTGTAGATATGTGTCGCTTAAATTGAATTTTGAGAAAATCTGACCACCGTTTAGTCTTATAAAACTTCCTCCGGAAAAGTGGCTGGTTACTTTTAATGCATCTAAAACCAAGCTTCTATCTTTACATCATCAACGCTCTGTTGTCCAGCTGCCATCAATCGAAATGAATGGCTCTCGTCTTGGAGAGGCTTCATGTTTTGACAAGCTTCTGAGCTTGACCTTTACTCCCAATCTGAAAGGGAACACATATATATCAAATCCATTGCCAAATTCGCTGGAAAAATAGTGGGATCCTTCTACCAGTCCAGTAGATATCTCACTCCTGATGCAATTCTCTACCTATATAAAAGCCAGATTCGGCCAACGATGGAATACTGTTGCCACATCTGGGCAGGAGCTATTAGAAGCAGCTTATCCTGTCTTGAAAGAGTTTAAAATAGACTTCGTAGCTTAGTGAGGGATGCCCTTTTCTCTTCCCTTCAACATCTTTCCCACAGAAGAGACGTAGCGAGCCTGTCTCTGCTTTATCATTATTTTCATGGCAGGTGATCATCTGAACTTCAATCTATGGTCCCCCCTCGCCAGACTTTCACAAAAAAACACTCGTCTAGCCAGAACCACTATCAATAATTTCCCACATTCTTTATCTGTGCCTAAACCTAAATGTAGATTCCATGAAAAAAACTTCTTTCTTAGAAATGCACGCCAGTGAAATTCTCTTCCAATTGCCTGCTTTCAAGCTGACTACAATCTGATTGTCTTCAAGTCCAATGTGAACAAGTTCTTATTGAACCGTCCCCCCTAAGTAATCCAAGTTACAAAATTCCCACAAATGTTTACTATGCTAAAATCACAATTACTAATGTATACCCATTAACCTTTATCCTCGAGTGGCCTCTGGGCCTTGATAAGTGGTGACCCCCCTCCCACCATGTAAAAAAAAAATTTTTTAAACTAAGCAGGGGATAGTGGAAGCCCTCCAAAGACGCATTCAGCCCCATCGAAAAATCTGCCGTAACATGGATTTTCACATAGACCATGGGGCCAACCCACTGACTTTATTCTATTTTCAATAGAATTCCCACATTTTCTAATCTGTCGAGCGCCTGGTCAATTATTTCCAGCGATGCAAATGGCACGTTGCGTTTTCTTTTGAAAACTAGTTGTACAGTCTGCTTTAATTTTAATTCGGTGGCCATTTTTGTACATTTTCCAAGACCCTGTACGAATACTTCCATAAATTCATTTTTCAAATTTGCAATTAACGTCTCCGTTTCTGCTGGCATTAATTCTGCTTTTCTGCAGAATTTAGATATTGGCAGATCCCCAAAATTAAATTCATGCATCCAGTCCGACTCGAGTAGGTTAATGGTATTCCTTAATACATAAAATTTATTTTGTCTTTCCCAATAATGTGACGTTCGCTAAAAATTCACCTTGAAAGTTAATTTGCATACCATTAACGGCCTTTGCTCTTTTGTGTGTTCTCAGCGTTGTGAGTTTATTCAACTTCTTCCTGGCATTTAAATTTACTATGGAAAGGTCTAGAACCTGAATCAAGTTGTATTTTTATTTGCTCATCATGAATTTTATTGTCACATATTTTCACAATCCTTCTTTGTTATTTTCAGTCTCTGCCAAACACACTCGGGTTTTGTATTTAATTTTATTTCTGCAATAAGTATGTTTGTGTCCTATTTTTTATACATATTAAACATTTTCTTGATAAATATGGGCAGTCCTTAACCCAATGCAAATTACAACATCAATTACACAGAGTCGGGCTTTTCTTTCTTCAAATTCTGTTTTTAGCTATGTGTGTCATTTTTCCCTTACTTGTGTTTGATTTTTACGTGTTTTTAAAAATTGCCTTTCTGCTTTTTTATTAGCCGACTGCAGCTTCAATATCCATGGAATCATTTTTAATAATTTCTATTTTCTGGCAGTCTTCTGTTAACTTTTGTAGGATTAGGTTTGGTTCATTTTCTAATTTTGTTAGGACACGTCTCCTAATTTTCACATCTCGATCAGAAGTCAATCTGTCGTTTGCGTGACACTGCTGTCCGAACTTTCACTTTCTGGTCACCACTTGACGCGTCTTCTCTCCACTCCAAAACGAACTTCTGCAACTTTAGCTTTTCTCTCTCCGAATCCGACTTTTCTCTTCTACAAATACAACTTCTCTGCTCGCAATCTAACTTCAGAATGCCTTCCTTCCCCAAATCACTCCTCTTTTATCTCCAATCAGGAGCATCTCATTTGCATACCTCATGGTCACCCTGTAGGCATATAAAGAAACAGGGCAGCCATTTTTGTTTCTTTCTTCTTCATTATGAACACGAGGTAAGCCACACAAAAACGCGGTCGGTCGTTCTTGTTTCTTTTTTCTTCATTTACACCACACAATCCTTGTGCAAATACTAAATATTTAAAATTGTCTGCATTAAAGCCTGCAAGTTAGGATCTATCGCAATGCTTATTTACCATGGCTGAGTACATTGCGAAATCATCTTTGTTATTCTTCTGCAAATTCAAAGTTTTGTAAGAAGTTCAACCGTCTCAGCAAAAGATAATTCCGACGTTTTACATGGTAAAATAAAATCCACAAACTTATCATGCTTGGCCATCTCTAGTTTCCGTAATAATAAACAAACCTTTTTCTGGTCCGACCACTAGTTGCAGTTGATACTAAAAAAAACCTTTATACCGACGGAAATGAGCTTCAAATTTACCTTCTTTAGGTTCATAGCAAAACGTGTCAATCGCATTCCATATAAAATCTTGTGACAATGCGGTAATATTATCGGTGGACGTATTATTTTTTATGACTTGAGAAAGCAGCTCTTTTATGTGCTATTGATTTTCATATTGTTTGGCCTCTAACCTCATTAGTTGTTCATGCTGTCTTTCATCTGAACGCTTCTGGAGTTCAAATAATTGTTGTTGATGTTTTCTTTCATCTGAACGCTTCTGGGGTTCAAATAATTGTTGTTGATTTTGTCTTTAATCTGAACGCTTCTGGAGTTCAAATAATTGTTGTTGATGTTGTCTTTCATCTGAACGCTTCTGGAGTTCAAATAATTGTTGTTGATGTTGTCTTTTATCTGGACGCTTCTGGAGTTCAAATAATTGCTGTTGATGTTGTCTTTCATCTGAACGCTTCTGGAGTTCAAATAATTATTGTTGATGTTGTCTTCCATCTGTACGCTTCTGGAGTTCAAATAATTGTTGTTGATGTTGTCTTTCATCTGAACGCTTCTGGAGTTCAAATAATTATTGTTGATGTTGTCTTTCATCTGGACGCTTCTGGAGTTCAAATAATTATTGTTGATGTTGTCTTTCATTTGAACGCTTCTGGAGTTCAAATAATTGTTGTTGTTGTTGTTGTTGTTGTTGTTGTTGTTGTTGTTGTTGCCTTTCTCTGTGCACTGTTGTTGTTCAATCTGGAGTTTTAATAATTGTTTCGATGTACTTTGTAAGAAGTCCATTTTTGTATGATGGATGAAATACCGAATTTACGGGAATTGAAAAAACCGCGTTCACATTAACCAGGTTTTAGTATTTTAGCACAACTGGGGGAAATAGAACAGTATTTAGTTTCCTTTAATAACTTTTCAAATGACCGTTGAACATACAGTTTTAAATTCCTTGGAAAGAATATTTCTTCCAAAAAGAATGTCCTTTTCATTGACGAGGAAAAATATATATGTTAACAGAAATATTCAATATTTTTTCAAAGTAATGTCTTTTCCAATAGAACAGAAAAAATGTTGATCGTGACGAAAAAGTCGAAAACCATATGTATTTTTTTTTTTTAGTAAGCCAAGAAAAGTTTGCTGACACACTTATTTAATGACGTGATAAAAAGAAACCATAAATAATTCCTATTTCTCTTTATTTCGTATTTATGGGTGCGTCAAGATGTCGTGATAGTCCCGAGCAAAGAGAATGAAAAAAAAATGAAAATATTCTTACTTTCTACGAGTTTGCAATTCAAACTTTTCAACTTTCAATGGTTTCCACAAGTTCTTATCTTTCTTCTTTCTTGAGTGTTTTCTAAACACTTGCTTAGTTTGAGTCAGCTTTCTGCCGTGAGTTCTTTTGAATTCTGGGGGTATTTTAAATTCGAGTGACCTCTGTGAGTTCTAAATCCGACGTCGCCACTGTTATAGCTCTGTTAAAGGGTTACAAAGAAAAACAGAACGCTCGAATTACGTAACAACATGTATTGCAAAGCACACAATAAGTGGTTGTACGTCTTGGGTGACGAACGACCTAGGTTGGTCCATCAGATATCGACTGGCTATTTATTTGTTTCCCAGGAAACAAAATGTGACACAAGGTCGGTTTAATGCGAGATATAACCAGCTCCCCTCAAGAGGGGATTCTGCAAAAATAAAATTGCCTTGGTATAGAAAGGTTTCGCCCCTCCATTGACTGAAGACAATTAATTTGAACGCAGCATCTAAGCAGACACCACACTTCAACCACCCGTCCAGTACGAGTACTGGGTGTTGGCTGGTTATTTATTTGTTTCTTACGAAACAAAATGTGACACAAGGTCGGTTTAATGTGGGAGATAACCAGCTTCCCTCAAAAGGGGATTCTGCAAAAATAGAATTGTCTCAGTATAAAAAGGTTTCCCCCTCCATTAACTGAGGACAATTAATTTGAGTGCAGCATCTGCGCAGACACCACACTTCAGTGACCATCCCATTACAAGTACCGGATGTCGACTGACATCTTACAGCTTAATCTTCCAGCATTTATTGAGATTGGAATAGTCTATTAGTAGGTAAAATAGCTTAGTTCTGCCACGACACTACAAGACGCTTTAAAATAATAACTTAGAATACAAAAAAACATCTAGGTAGAAGAGTAACTCACCTTGCCTTTGGTAACATTTATTTGTTGCATATTTGTCTTTTTATCCATTTATTGTTCTTTTAAACATACCCGAAAATGCTATTTAAAACTTTAGAAAAAAAGACTAACAGACGAATGGACCAATTTAATGACAAACTAATCAAGATGTGTGGAACAGTGACAAACAATTTAGAAACTATTTCTTTGTGTGGAGAGTTATTACACTGGGCTAATTTTGATCATATATTGAACAATCAGGTGACACAGCATAGTAACACTCTAGCAAACCTTTTACAACTTTTTGCTGACAGCAGGGGACAGATTCTTTATTGCCAGCGATGAGAGAATATTTCCCTTCTTCCACTTGGTAGCCTACAAGCAAGGGGATAGCCAAAAAGTGAGCAAGGAGCGAAATTCAAACTTTCGTAGCAAAACTTTAAAAAAATATGTTTCATTCGTTTCGTTTCGTTTTTATATTACAATTACGGCAATTTAAAAATTGCAATTAATGCTCACTGAATGTTCTTATGACGTAAAATTTAAATATTTTGATTGATTTATGAAAATTTTTTATATAATTACTTTGTCAAATTACTCAACCTGATTAATGAATGCAATTTTTGGGTTGCCTTAATTATAACTTTTCATGTTTCATAGTTTCTGTTAAGCTTTGGTACCTTTTGCCACATTCTGGTTGTAATTAAATTATTATAGACGTATGAAGCAAAACAAAAAATGAACTCAAAACGTTTTATTTCGTTTTTTAACAAAACAAAAAAAATGAAAATATATTAGTAAATATTTTGAATGGAAAAAACCAAAACGAATCCAACCCTGCAAAGTTCTCCTATAGGTAGGTAAACTTTAAGGTGTCATTGTGAAATGGTAGGCAAAATCGATTTGCAAGTGGTAAATAATTTCCACATCAGCAGGCAAATTATTTACGGAAAGGCAAATGCCTGCCTATCTCTGGCTGCCCTACTGGCACTTTAAATTAGGGAAATCAATTTTGTTCGACTTCTCCAAGAGGAAGGTCCAAAAAGTATGGTTGCCTACAATCACTCACATGGTGAAGAAAAGAGAAAGGGAAGGCTGTTCTGTGTGATTTTTCTTGTTTCCGATCCGTATTTTAATGCAACTTTACAATTTTAACACTTTACGCAGATGATTCTCTCGTGGTTTCTATGATCCTTTTATAGTGATTGCTGGCAGTTCTGAAGCCGACTTTAGTTTCAAAACATCTATTATGTTGAAAGCAATTGAAGTAGTAGTTTCTGAGTGCAATGGCGGCAGTACATTCAGGGGTGTCCCGGTGATGTGAAAATGAAAACTGTAAGGGAGTATAGTGGGGTTCCTGACCATGTAACTGATGAAAATACTCTGCACATTTTGATTGAAAAAATGATAGAACAACAAACACAAACTTTAAAATGTAATTTCTATATTAGAACTAATATTGTCATTTCTATTATTAGTGCAAGATGAGTCATTTAAATATTGCAATTATATTCATATATGAACTAATAAACATAATAACACTGAATAAGGTTAATTATTAGCTAGCCACGATTAGACAGTGTCACTCACGTGATAAAGAGAAGAGAAAGAGAAGACAAAGACCCACATAGGCTGTTTCGCATGATCTTTCTCGTTTCCAATACTTCTAATGCAACTTGACAGTTTTAACACTTTATGCAGACGATCTTTCTACTCTATGGCAGCATCAGTACTCTAATGAATAATAAAAAAAAAGATTGAATTAATAAACAATCATGTTGTGACAGTCAGGTCAAATCCGAGGTCAGCTGATTGAATTGCTATTAAGCATCAAATTAGAATAAAGAATAGAAAAATATTTTTCTAAACCAAAAATAATTCTTCAATGTTAAGCAAAGCAAAGGCAAGAAGCTAAAATTGCGTTTCTCGTTTCAACATTGGCATCATGACTGAAGGTCGGATCAGGAAGCTTTCAAGTCATCCTTTGAGGTTGTAGGAATCTCAAAATTAAATATTTCTTAAGTAAAACAATGGCTTTCTTCTTCTCTTAACATGCATTGCTGTATAAATAGTTTCATAAATAACATTATTAACTTTGATCCAAATTATAATTTTAAATATTTATTTAAAACTATAATTTTAAATATTTATTAAAAATTATAATTTAAAATATTTATTCAAAATTATAATTTTAAATATTTATTTAAAATCAATTTATAATTTCTTTAACTTTTAACAATGTCTTTTGTTTCGTTTCCATTGAAATGCCCACATCTGTTAAGAAGTATTCGACCAGCAAGCATCTTTTCTATGCAGATATTATAATCTATAACTATATGATGTATAGCTATATAATCTATGGATTTATAATCCATGGATTTATAATCTATGGCTATAGAGACGTTGGCAACCTTCATGTGGTTCCTCTTCTAATTACCCAATATCCTACTAAAAAGAAATCTTAACAGAAAGATATCAGTTAAATGAATGCCAAATAAAATGGTCATGCCTGATGTTTAGCGGCAGCAACAAAAACAACAACAACAATGACGACAACGATGACTACCACCACCACTACCACCACCACCACCACCACCACCACCACCACCACCACAACAACAACAGCAACTGCTGTGACAACTCAGTTTTCAATTTTGACTCTGAACTTAATTTCTAAGCTTGGCGCTGATTAGTACAGGCAATCAACTTCTATTTTGGCTAAACAAAGATTCTACATATATGAATACTTTTCCTTTCCTTATAAACAAGAAATTCATCTTCCTTTTTCATATATTAAATCTTTTTCTTCTTTACTAATCGTTCACCTTCACCTTCCCATGATGGTTGCCGTTGGGACGCTACAGATGACCTGTCAATCAGTCCTCTCTATCCTTCCCTATCCTTTGTACATTTGACAGCCTTGCTCAGTTCCAATCCTGTCCATTCTGTAATGTTGCCATCCCATCTCTTCTACTTTCCTCTTTTTTTCCTCCTCTGACTGTTCCTTGGAGCACTGTCTTGGCAAGCCTCTCTCCTCTTGTTACGTTGCTGAACATTTTAGTTTGCGCCTCCTGATTATGGTGAGAAGATCTTCATAGGGACCAATGGTTTGCCTTATTCTGTTTTTGACTTCCTCATTGGTTGTGTGGTCTTTGTAAGAAATGCCAAGCAGTCTTCTGAAGCATCTCATTTCTAAGTCCAGAATCCTCTTCTCTAATTTTGCAGTAAGGGTTCATGTTTCGCAATACAATAATGGTGCCTAAACAAGTGTCCTGCTATCATAACTAAAAAAGGCAGACTGATCATTATTGGCATTGCTAGATACTATTGACTTTATTCCTAAACAAAACTATTTGTTACATTAAAATCCAAGCAATTTTTTTAATTAAAAAAAAAAAAAACAAAAAAAAAAAAAACGAAGAATAGTTAATAGTGATGAGACGATTCCAATATTTTTACCGATTCCGTACTAAATTACTGATTCCGATTCTTTATAACTATCTAAATATTTAACTGTAGAGTTGTTATTTTTTTCCTGGTTACCAATAATTCTCTTCTTTAATTTTGCTACTCGTGATTGTGTTCTTTAACTTAGGCTCTTCTCTTTTATTTCTCCTTTTTATTTATACAGGATGAGTCACGGGAAACGGACTTTTTTTTTTTAAAGAAAAGCAATTCAAAATCAATGACTAAAACAAAATTTAAGGTAAAATGATAAAAAAATAAAAACAAACTAAACGGCATCTTAAGCAGGTTTAAAGACTAGCTTCCTCACTCCCTATCCCTTACTCAAGGGGAGCAAGGAGCGGTCTAAAAACATTCATTTCCTGTGACTCAACCTTTTCCTGTGACTCACCTGTATGTTAATAAAGGCGACTGAAGAGGTCTCTAGTTGCTAAACACTAGAAGACCAAAACATGTTCATGACTGTGTAGCAACAGATTACTGCTTATGTAAAGACTTTTATGGCTAAACAAAGATTCTACATATATGAACACTTTTCCTTTCCTTATAAACAGGAAATTCATCTTGAAAATGTAACTTGCTCTGCTTCCATATTGATCACTCTTGTATTAACCTCGTTATATTTCACTGGTTAACCTACCTTTGAAAAACAGCTACCTCAAACAATATATATATATATATATATATATTAGTGTTGGGCGATTAATCGGAATCGGGAATCGGAAAGATCGTAGCTTTTTGGGGTATCGGAATCGGTGTCTGAATCGACAAAAATTTGAACCTATTTTCCGATGCCAAAACCGATTCCTTAAATTATCTGTTTTTTTATTTGATTTTGGTTTAAGAAACATCTTCCACTGCTTGTATTAATCATAAAATAATAAATATTTATTGATTTAAACTTCCAGTAAGACTAAGATCTCCCCCTCACAAGTGTGTTTTTACGTTTGAGAAAATATAAGCACATTTAAGATGGTAATCGGGACGAAATAGCAATTTTATAGTTAAATATTTTGACATTTATAAAGAATCGGAATCGGAATCGGTAATTGTATCGGAATCTGGAAAAATATTGGAATCGTCCCATCACTGATATATATATGTATATACGTAAAATATGTAGTAAAAAAAAAGGAATTACATTATTAGTTAAATAAATCAAGAGCGAAAATAGTGCACAATATCTTGTTGTTTGAGTCATTGATACTCCTGTGTTTGGTATCCAATAAAGGCATGCATTGATCAATCAATGGCTGACATTGGACGCTGAATAGATGATCTAAAAACAACTTTGGATGAGAAGAATGTCTGGTGAGAGTAAATCAAAATGGTCCATCTTAGAACAAAAAGAATAATAAAAAAAAAAGAATGTATTACTCATCAAACATAATATCTTCTTTAATATGTTATTATTAGGGCTGTGACAACAGCATATTCTTTTCATTGTTTTGACTCTTCAGTATATATCCATTAATATATGTTTTTATATAGACGGATGTGGTTCTCGGTTGATTAAGTGTGTCTAACTGTGTCGAATATATATCCGAGAGTCAAAAGAATGAAAAGAATATTCTGTCATCGCAGCCCTAATTGTTATGTAAGTAAATTATGAATATATGCTTGCCGCAATCTTTCATTTTCTATCATCGTGAGCTGCAGACTATAATTTGCATCTTACTAAGTAATATATTTGAAGAAGAAATAATAACGACAGATAAAATACTAACATTAGTGACTTTGCGAATAATTTGAACCACACTTAAATCTTAAAACTTACTTTAGATCAAGATTTAAAAAGTGTATGCGTGTATGTGTCTGTATACTTACTTATATCTATATATCTATAAAAGTGAACGTGTCTGTGTGTGTGTCTGTGTGCATTTCCCTAGCAATAACTCTGTCAATTTTCAAGTCTACAGACTCGAAATTTGATATACATGTTACTGAGATTTGGGAGAATCTATGTGATCGGTTTTCTGCCAGAAATTTGGCTGTTAAGGGGTCAAAGTTCAACGATTTGACATTTGAGAACTCTACCAAACTCCTTCGACAATTTGGGGTCTAGACACTTGAAATTTTAGATATAGGTTCCCTGGACATGGATCTAACTTAATAACTTGATTTGAGACGAAAACAATAAATTTTAAGGGGTCATAATAGGGGTAAAAAAATTTTTAATTTACCGCTTTTCTTTTTTTCTTTTTTTGCTTAACATACATCTCCAAACACTCAGGCAACGCCGGGCTGAAATGCTAGTATATATATATATATATATATATATATATATATATATAAACTAGCAGGGAGACCTAGCATTGCCCAGGATTGAATAATGATCAAAGAATGTTTTACACTTCCATATTTTTATTGTCATCGAAATTTCTGAAATCGCCCATTTTTCAATCAAATGAATTGATTGCTTGTTCTAGTTGCTGACTCATCGTGGTGCGTCAGGAGGAAGCTTCACATGCCTCCCCACAGTGACTTAGTCCACAATAGATTGTAGTCTACATTGCACTGTAGAGAACCTACTGTTGATTTTATAAAAGATTTTTTTAATATATATAACGGCTTTAATTAAACTTTAAAATGTAAAAGTCAAGTATCATGCTTCAGTTGTGTTCCAAATAAAAACATTCATTTTAAACGCGCCCTTGTTACATCAAAGAACCTACTGTTGATTTTATATGCCTGACCTTAGTGCTTGTGCAATGATAATGGCCTGAATTTAAGTTTAAGGTAAAAAGTTCAAGTATCATTAATTCAAACGTGCCCCTGTCATATCAAAGAACCTACTGTTAATTTTATATATCGAGACTTTTGGCTTGTGTGGTAATAAAACTTCTGAAATGTACTTGTGATGTTAGGCTGTGTAAGGTGTTAACTTTGTTCAAAATGACCTGTACTTCTTCTATCAGATTGTTTCGATTATTGATTACCGATACTTCTTGAATACATTTCAATGCAAAACCTAATTTAAGAACACTGCCAAGCACATAAAGTACCTTCGTATGAAATTTCATTAAAATCGCCCAGCCGTTTTGGAGTCCATAGGGAACTCCCTCCAATACACACACACACACACACACACACACACACACACACACACACACACAAGATTCCTTTTATATAATAGTAGAGACATTTGACATTTTTTATATATACATAAACAAATCTAAATCTTGTACTCTATGAATA
Organism: Euprymna scolopes; assembly: GCF_053919585.1. Taxonomy (NCBI): domain Eukaryota; kingdom Metazoa; phylum Mollusca; class Cephalopoda; order Sepiida; family Sepiolidae; genus Euprymna; species Euprymna scolopes. Next base: position 173,260,511 of record NC_136482.1, read on the forward strand.
AAATCTCTAGCCACCTAAGATTCATATTTAACTTCTTCATTTCTAATATCTCTAGGATATCATCTAAGAAACACATACCCAACCAAAATGAGAACTACTATCAGAATGCACTGAAAAATTTGGGATAAACTGATAAAATTCGATCCCAAAATAATACCAACTTCTCTACTACTACTACTACTACTACTACTACTGCTGCTGCTGCTGCTGCTAATAATAATAATAATAATAATAATAATAATAATAAATTGTACAACCATAAGCCGGCAACAGTACTTGAAAACGAGAATCACAAAATCACATGGGACATGGACATACAAACTGATAAACCCATCCAAGCAAGAAGACCGGATGTGATAATAATTAACAAGAAAGAAAAGTCCTGTCAAATCGTAGACTTTGCTGTCCCAGCCGACCACTGGGTGAATATCAAAGAAAAGGAGAAACGGAGCAAATACACAGAGCTAGCCAGAGAGCTGAAAGGGATATGGAAGATGAAGAAAATCAAAATAATACCTATAATAGTAGGATCACTAGGAACAATTCCGAAAAACTTTGAAAAAAGAATGGGAGAAATTGGAATCAGAGGAATGACTGGGAAAATACAACGAACAACAATAATGAAAACAGCTGAAATATTAAGGAATACCCTTGAATGTGGAGACCAACGCACATATGCAACAAGCGCAGACCAGACGAGCTGCTTCAGAGGATGCCACATGGAACTAAGAACACTGAAGCCGCATATCTATAAATTCTTTAACCTCCTCCCCATTACCACATAACTGACCCCCCCCCCCAAAAAAAAAGTGAGAACAAACAACCAAGTAGAGTCAAGGAGGAAAGAAAGACAGAGGAGAGGTACTGACCAGATCTCTGCTGAATAAGTGATAAAAGAACTGGGACCTTGGGAGGCTTATTGTCACTCAAATTCTAGTGAAGACCAATAGCCGCTGCCAACGAGAAATCAATAGCAAGTAGCTGTTGCGATAATGCAAATTTATTTGCAAATGTTATCGAAAGAGGTGGAGAATGCTGGAAATCTGGGGAGACTTGTTGTTACTCAACTTCCAGGGAACACCACAGGCTGGTTTCAAGGAATCATCTTTTATAACCTGTGTGAAAGCTTCTTGTGAGCCAATAATAATAATAATTATGACATCAGAAATAAACTTAATACAATACCCATAAAATGGTACTGATGATTAACTCAAACAAACAAACCACAACTGCAACAATTAAACCATGATACTTGACTTTTGAATTTTAAACTTTAATTGAAGCCATTATATATACAAAATAATTGTATAAAATCAACATTAGGTTCTCTACAGTGCAATGTAGACTACAATATATTTTAGACTAAGTCACTGTGGGGAGGCATGTGAAGCATTGAGTCCCCAACCAACCAATCAATCAACCAATCAACCAATAAATCAACCAATCAACCAATCAATCAACCAATCAACCAATCAATCAACCAATCAATCAATCAATCAATCTCAATCAATCAATCAACCAATCAATCAACCAATCAATCGATCAATCAATCAACCAATCAACCAATCAATCAACCAATCAATCAATCAATCAATCAATTTGATTGAAAAACGGGCGATTTCACCGATTTCAATGACCATACAAATATTAGAGAGTGAAACATTCGTTCATCATCACTCAATCCCGGGCAACGTCGGGTCTTGCTGATAGTTTTGTAATAAAAACCATACAAAAAGACAAATAAAGCTATTAGGTTGATGCAAAAATAATGTTGTTTTTTTTTTTACTTGAAGCTGAACGTCAAAAAAGCGACATAATTTTTGCACCAACCTAATATATAAATTTCAATTAAACAGGTCTTGATAACCATATTTAAAAATTCCAGATCCCAACCTTATACTATTGAATTACTTGCTGCTTATGGGTGTCTGGCGTGAACACAAACCTAATGTAACGTAAAACAGTTAGAAAGGGGTACTTGACACCTAGACTTATGGGGGATGTTTAATTGCTGACCCAGACTCAAGGAGCGATTTCCACACACACACACACAAAAAAAAAAAAAAAGCTTGAGAAGCCGCCAGCAAGAATAATAGAACTAAAGTGTGATCTACGTTTTCTACCTGTACCAAGCATATATATTTGAGGGAAATAAGACTGTTAAAAGTCAATTTCAACCAAATGAAGCATTCGTAAAGCAAATTAATATATATCTTTTTTTTTTAATCCTTACTTTTTTGATTATCGTGAAGCTATTGGTCTTCACTAGAATTTGAGTGACAATAAGCCTCCCAAGGTCCCAGTTCTCTTCGCATTTATCCAGCAATTTGGACACCTCTGATAGAGAGAGAGAAAACCTTGAATAACAACATAGGTTTAACATTAACAAAAACCAACTAAGAATTATCCTAGTGACATATGGCCGAGTGGTCCTAGACGTTGTATCAAAGTTTACAGTTACCCAAAGGTGCTAAGTTAAATTCTGAACGAAGGCAGTAAAAAGTAACATTCAAAACAGAGAATCAGCAACTATGTCCCAGAGCCTAGCTGGAGTCCGAACACGGTACCCCCGTAATAATAATAAAGGGTTGGGTTCGAGACTCCAAACAAACGGTTCCCCAGTTCGATACAAAACACCTGATGAAGGCCGGAGGGCAAAACGGCCGAAACATTGTGACAATAACAACCAAGATGAGGAAGTCAGTCCGACAATCTCAATCAATGAAAACACCTCATCTCAAAAAAATAAAATACAGACAATTACTATCGTGAGTACTATTTTCATTTTGGCTGTTATATTCACACCGTTTTGGTCGATGCAACCGTCAAGCGTTTTAGGTGTGTTGTTTCCGAATTGTGGAATATTCTGTTCAAACATAAATACTGCAGTGACATCATCAGACACGTTGTCAAATGAAAACTGAAAACGAGAAGTATAAAAGATCAATAATTATTAAAACGATTTCGAAACTTGTTTTTATTTATTTATTTATTAAAGAATATACCTCAATGCTGAAAAGTAAATAAAAGAAAAAACTGTATGTTTTACGGGAATGTTTCTATAAAAGTACACTTTGTAATGATCAATCAAATGTATGTATCACTAAACTTAAAACAAATTCTTTGAAAAGTTTACCCGAATAGGCATCTGTTGAATATTTGTGTAATCGAAGTGGCCTAAGTAGCTGACAATAAATTATCATATAAAGATCTTTTGATTGAAAGCTATAATGATCAATGAAATAGGGTGAAAATTGAATTTACTTTATTATATAGAACACATAGGGCACTTGAATTTTTTTTTTCTGTGTATTTCACCAAATAACATCCACACTTTTCACACTTTAATTATATAAGAAATCATTGTTCTCGGAATTTGTAGGAGATTATTGTTTGGACATTTCCTATTTTGCTAACTTCCTTAGCGCTTTGAAAATATAAACTCTTGAATTCATAAACATACCTCAATCCATAATTCACATTTACCCTGTTAGATATGTAGGGGACTAGGATATATAAATACCCCAATCCCGTTACAAAAGAATAATGAAACGAATGAGGAATTGAAGGAAACAAAGACTCAATTAATGGATAAGATAAACGTCGTTTATTTGCTGTTGAAAGAAATGAACGTTTTAGTTATAACATGTCCACGCGTATGTAACCAATGTTCGTTGCAGGACTGGTGTTGTAGCAAGAAAAGGAAATGTGTTTTCATCTCAAGTTCTAGTCACTATTGTTTGTTCGCGCGTGGGAAGAGAAATAAATGTTGTAGGAAAATTGAGAATGGTAGTCCAGCGTGTGTATGCATTGATAAGGAATGAACTTTTGTAGGGTAGTATAATTAAACAAAGCGTACTTATCTTTTCAGACGACGGGGTGGTAAGTGGGCGGCCGGTCGTGCTACTTCGGTGATATGTGTCCAGGCTTTTAACTTGAGAGCGGCGACTACATTTATCAACAACTAGCAGCGCGGCGTCTTCGCCTCCTGTGTTTTTCTTCTTCTTCTTTTTCTTTGGTTTGTGTGAAATAGGCATTATTAAAATTGAAGGCGTCTTGGCCCATAACGTGAGGGCGGAGTTGGCTTCAGTTCACTGGTGCCTTATTTCTTCTTCTTCTTCTTCTTCTTCTTCTTCTTCTTCATCTCTTTAGGTCGGGTGGGAGAATCTCCCCGTGCATTCACTGACGCAGCCCGGCGAATCTCTTTTTTCTTTTCTTTTTCTTCTTCATTTCTTTAGGTCGGGTGGAAGAATGTCCGTGAGTATACTGACGCGGCTGGGCGAATCTCTCTCTCTTTTCTTTCTGGTTCCCTCATTTTATAGTCGTAAACCGGCTCCCAGCGGCTGTGATATTTTAGGCCTTTATTTTCAGCGGGGAGCTCTGCCATTGGTTGATAATTCTTTTATGGTTTCTTATTTTTCTTTTTCCAAACGGAAACGATGCGTGGAGCCATGTGCAAACGACGATTTTTTATTTTGTCTCTTATGCTGGAGACGTTAGCATCCGGTTGGCATGTTCCCACAGATATTTTATGTTTTGTTGTCCTCAATAAATTGAATAAGAATTAATTGCTTATTTGTTGGAATTTAACTTCTCATTTTTTTTTTTTTTTTTTTTTGCCTTCAATCTATTTATGTTAAATGTCATGCCACTAGGGTCATAACAATATTCTTCCAACTATATTAAATCCAATAGTATTTGAACCGGGCAGCCATTCCCATAGTCTGTGATAGTGTTGAATACTGACTCTTAGTGCAGTAAAGGGATTACATAAACTTAGTATAATGGAAATAAAATTTTTTATTACATTTTTAACGTCTGTCTTCATTAATCTGTGTCCAGAACACACGCACGGAGAGAGAGAAAGAGAGAGAGAGAGAGAGAGAGGGAGGGAGGGAGAGAGAGCAGATATCTATACCTGATCTAACCTTACGCTCAGAGAGAAAAGAAACCCATTCTATTTTCTTCTTTTTTTTTTAACATATACAACCTGATTGTCACTTGACATTCAAATATGTCTGTTTTGTCTCTTGGAAATCGTTTCAGACTAGACATGAAGCCACTTAATGTAAGAGCTAAACGATAATGCTTCAAGGTTGAAAACTAGCCATCAATAAGTGTTAGATGAATAGGTTCTATCCCAGAAAACATAATTCTTCCTTTTTGTCAGAAACGTTACTCGACAAAAAATGTGAGGACTAAAGGACAAAATAAGAGAAGCCAAAAGTAAATGTGTTTACTTTCCACTCTCCTTAAATTTGTGTGTTTGTGCACTCTGTGACTTTATGTTCATATCCTACTGTCAATAATTTTCCCCACTCTTTATCTGTGCCTAAATCCAAACGTAGATTCCATGAGCAAAGCTTCTTTCTTAGAACTGCACGCCAGTGGAACTCTCTGCCGCTTGCCTGTTTCCCACCTGACTACAACTTGGACGTCTTCAAGTCCAATATAAACAAACTCCTGACAAATCGCCCCCTTAAGTAAGACACTCTATCAAAACCCCCAATACTAATGATTACTACAATACTATCTCATTGATTACTGTACACACAATAACCCTTATCCCTGAGTGGCCTTCGGGCCTTGATAAGTGGTGACCCCGATGTAAAAAAAAAAAAATCCTGTCTTAAAAGTTAATTTGATCTAGGCTAGTTTGATACTTTGAGCGCTCACCTCAATGTATATGTTACATAACAACATTATTCAGTGTGTCAATCATGCACTGATATTTTTTTTCAATTTATTTTGTCATCAATTTTTTTTTATTTATTGTAAAAATTCAATTCCAAGTCAGCTTCAGTAAGCTCTTTACTATTTATGTGAAAGAGGTTGAAGATATATGAAATTGAATCATTTCCGCTCTAATGTTTTTTATATAACAACACTTCCCCATTGCACCAACCGAGAAGGATCAACATCAATCCCTAGGAGAGTATTTGATGTGATTTATGGATATATTCGTTACTGTAACATGGCAATTAAGTAGAAACCATTGATTTGCCTTGAAATTCAATATTAAACATTTCGAATTTCGCTCAGGTGCACAAAAAATAAATGCAATTTCTTGCCATATTTCAAGGAAGGTAATTTAGTATCATTTATTTAAAGATTGGTCTGCAGGAGTTAAATCATATGAAGAGGAAACTTCTCCTGTCGAGTTTGTAGAAAGGGAGTTGGAAGCAACTCATGTTTTGTGATACTCATACGTCTTGGGTACATACAAATTGCAATGAAATTACAGGTGATGATGATGATGATGATGAGGATGAGGATGAGGATGAGGAGGAGGAGGAGGGGGATGTCCAGAAGCTTTATTACAATGCTGTTGATGATGATGTTATGTTAGGTCATAAGCATCATTCATTCATTTTGTATGAGTCAGATGATTAGTATTGGCAGTCGTTTTCCCGGTATCTTTTTAGTTAGAATTCTTTCTAGAAAAGCATTAGATATTTACGGGAGGGGGGGGGGGGGTCACGTAAAAGTTGCTAGTATCTCTAAGTGAAAGTGTTTCTATGAGACAAACTGGATTCGAACTCAGCACACCCAGACTGTTATTCCATTGCATTCCTGTTGATGATTTTGTTTGTTTGTTTGTTTGTTTGCAGAGCATCCGTATTCACAGGTGGATAAGTTGTGTAATTCAAACCCCGCGAGGATATTAAATCCGTACATGACGCCATATTTGAATCAATAGTCAATTCATTTTAACATTACTTATCCTTTTCAATCCAAGGGGGGAAAAAAGAACTATATTTTTTTGTAAGAAATACATGTAAATCTGATAATTTGTTCGGTATATTTATGCCATTCAATGAAACACGTGGAAGATGCAGCAATAAAACAATATGAATATGAATTAAGTAAATACTTCTGTGACTTCAGAACGTTTAATAAAATTATATATATATATATATATATATATATATATATATATATATATATATATATATATATAGATAGATAGATAGATAGATAGATAGATAGATAGATAGATAGAGATATATTTCTGTGGAAATATACCTTATTTCCTTATAATATATACCAATCCTTATTTAAGAAGCTCAATGTAATTACAGAGCAATATAGTGAATTAATGACAAAAGTCTACATTCCAAAGTTCATAATGTTGACCATCTTATTATTTATTTCTTTTAATTCATCTTGTAGAATTAAAGGAATAAATTATATATATATATATATATATATATATATATATATATATATATATATATATATATATATATATATATATGCTCGCTGGCCGCTCAGTGTTGGCCAGTCGTACAATATGCTTAAACATAATATTTTACTTTATGCAGATTACGTATGTATTATTATATAATCCATCCTCTATTGATTATTATATATTACGAGAAATAATAAAATGGACTAACTTGGAAAAAAAAAAAAATAATAATAATAATAATGATAATGTCGTCCATCAAATTCCGTCCGTGTTTGTATATAATATCATGTCAGCTAATATTTGGGCTTGACGAAGAATGCCCTGGAAAAGTCAGTTCTGATTAATGCTTAGTTTTAAAATATGCAAACAAAGAAATGATTTGTGGCGATTTTAAATGGTACCTCTTCTTTTATTTTAAATTGAAATCATTAATAAAAAAAAAAAAAATAAATAAAAAGGTGAGGTACACCTGAGCTTGAACAGGGGTCATTCTACCATTGAGCTATATCTGTAGATGACAATAAATCTGGGGTTTTTTTTAAAGAAAAAATGATTTGCTGAGATTTTATTATTTCCCTTGTCCGGTGTAACATAAAATACTCCCCTGTAGAAATTCTTCTTTTTTATCTATCAGAGAGAAAGACTATTTTTAAGATCGGATTTTTTCGATTTTTAATACTTATCGGATGAATATCTGTACAAAACATATCTAAGAACACTGCCAGACATATAAATTTTCCTTGTGTGAAATTTGCAAACAACAGGCTCAGCTATTTTGGAACCTATGAGGAAAGAACACACACACACACAAAAGGACTTTTAGATTTATATATATATATATATATATATATATATATATATATATATATGAAATAAAATGGAGGTGGAAGGACTTGGATACTCAACGGCGCATAAATCGGGCGAAACGTTGAGTATCCAGGTCCTTCCACCGCCATTTTATTTCATATCGTCGGATTTAATCCAGCTCAACAATCATATATCTATATATATATATATATATATATATATATATATATATATATATATATATATATATATATATATGATTGTTGAGCTGGATTAAATTATATATATATAAAATCTCGCATTGTTCTTGGCTTTTAATTTTACCTTATAATTTTCTTCATCAATGCTTCAAGCAAACTACAATCTACTTATATATATATATATATATATATATATATATATATATATATATATATATATATATATTGTTTTTGAATACTTTTTTATTTATTAAATACATTTATTTTATTTTTTTTTTAATAATCAAAAAAAAATATTTTTATTTAGAAACAGTAATTTGTAATCTTTACTCATTTACTCATTGTCCCAAGGGTGGTAACTCTGTTCTACTAAAGTAGTTGAAAAAAAAAAAAAATTTTTCTTACAATTACTCAAATGTTTTGTTAAAGATCGTTACACTTTACATTTTTTTTTTTTTGTTATTAATGTTGTAAAACTTTGTTACATTAAATGAAGTAGTTGAACCAAAAAAAACAAAAACAGTTTTTCTAAACATTCTTAGTAAAATAGAATTTCCTCCCTTAGAACAATGAGTTAAGATTCTAAATTGCCAACATTACTTTAGTCCAGGAGGATTTCTGCTGTGGCTGTGGACAGAACAAGCATCGCACCTTAATCCTGGCGCAATAGCTTTTTAAAATGTAAATCATATAATTTCCCGATTTCTGTGTGTGTGTGTGTGTGTGTGTGTGTGTGTGTGTGTGTGTGTGAAAGTGCGTGTTGGTTGGTTGGTTGGTTGTTTTTGTTTTACGGCATATAAACCCTTTTCGGGTTATTTAATGCCGAATCCAAAGATTTTGAAGAAAATTCTTTTAATAGAATATATTTGTTGTTTTCAAGTCTGTTTCTATTTAACTAATAGTTGGGACCCTAACAGGTACTACCACTCCGGGTCAGAGTGGACCTGGGAGCAATGGTAATTAAAGGGTGGCTCCACACTCCCCAAAGCCCGCAAGCTGGGGCCTCACCACTGGATATAGTTTAAGGTCATATCCAGGACCATGAAAATGCGTGTGTGAGTATGTAAATGTGTGCGTGCGCGCACGCGCGTGTGTGTGTGTATGTGTGTGTTTCCGTAGGGGTTAATATCGGTATTTAATTGCTTCCTCACGAGAGTAATATGTGACACAAGGTCGTTTTTAATGTGATGTGGGGAAAACCAGCTCCCAAAAAAGGGGCACTCTGGCAAAAATAAAAAATTGCCTTAGTATATAGAAGAGTTGACTTTATATTGGCTAAGGACAAATTAACTTGAGTGTAGCATACTCGGATCGCAGGGGGTAATACTGGTATTTTTTTTTCGCTTCCTCACGAAAGCAAAATGTCACACAAGGTCGTTTTTAATATGGGAGAAAACCAGCTCACCAAAAAAGAGCACTCTGGAAAGTAGGCAAAAATAAGAATTCTCTTAATATAGAAGGGTTTATCCTACATTTATTAAGGACAAAATAAACTTTAGTGCAGCAACAGAATAGATACTACACTGTCCGAAGGCCAGGAGGTAGATATTTCAAATTACCCGCTCTGAGTTTCAATTTATAGATATCTCGTAATGAGCATGGATTAAAAATGTTAAGATTGAGTTATTTCCCTTCCGTAGTCTGCAGCAACAGGTGTAACGAAGAATAACAATACTAAAAAATGAAGTCGATGAATAAATAATCTATCCGGTGTGAAAACACACCAATGAAATATTGTACTTTTTTTTTCTTTTTAATATTACAACTTGAATAATTAATAAATAAAATGTCCTGAATGATGTTTAAAGCGACTGTAAATATGTTTTATTGCTTTAGCTTAAAAAATAACAAAAAAAAAAAAACAAATAAAAAACACGGCGTAAAAATACAACGAAACTAAGGAAAATATAATATCGATAAAAGTTAAGATCAGAGTGAATGAATTCATTTGTTTCTTTTGTTATCATTTCGGGGTCAATTGAATTCATACACACATTATTTTCTTCTTCTTCTTTTTAATGTTTGTTGTCGTTAAATGACTGGTTTTGTTGTTGTTGCTTATTGTGTAGGAGGAGGATTGCGACTCTGTGTGTCTGTGTGTTGGTCGTTCCTGCTCAACAACTTACGAGCACCTGTAAAAATACAATCACTAACATATCAACAGCCTTGCGTAAAAGCCAGTGTCGAACCGACGTTGGCTCTCACCTTCCTTCCTTTCGTCACACAGCTTATCAACCTGTGAATATGGAATGATTTTAATTCAATTAACTACTGATTTCTCTTTAATTTCCTTTAAAAGCTAATTCTTAGCTCACCTTATGGTGAGTGTTTAAAAAACAAACCCGGGTGGGTCTCTCCTACTCGCTTCAGTTTTATTCCTTCGTCGCGTGAGCTAAGTTTTAGCTATTTATCCGGCTGGACATCGTCATTGTTGTTGTCAGTGTCCACTCCACTACTTCCTCTGTCGGACTCCAATCCAACCTTCTTTCTTCCCAACTTTAACATTTATCAACAGCACAATGTTTTCCCGATTGCTTAAATTTCGAAAAGGCGACAATTACGAAGACTTGAGCGGAGATGTGAAAATTCCGATTGAAAAAAAGAGCGTGAAGGAATTACACACCGCGACATCACCGATTTCGAAGAATCTCGGCGATGACAGCTACACAGGTAAGGACACAATATACATTTCAGTTTGGAAGGGATCTTAAAAATAAAAGTAAATTTTGAACAAATAATTAACAGAAGAAAGGGGGGGGCAGAATGATAACCAACGCTGACATCGGGTTCTGCTTCAGCTTTTCATTCCAAAGACCAACATATGTTCAGATTTAGTTTGAGTATATCATTGGAATCTCTCGTCTTTCACATTTTTTAAAACTTAATCTGTGTTCTTTACATTTTAGTTTCGGTGCTTCTACAGAATTTGAACCGAACCAAACTAACTACTGCTGAACTAAATCTAAAACTTGGGTTAGAGTTAATGGGGAGGGGTATATATATATATATATATATATATATATATATATATATATATATATATATAACAGCTCGGTTCAAATTCTGTAGAAATAACCTAATTCTTTCTTTAGGCTTGTTTTACTTTAATCTATTTCAAGTAAAATTTTTAGTATTTTATAAAATCCACGGTCGTCAATTGGTGGCTTTATTTCTTACAGGTTCTATTTACCCGGGCAACGTCGGATAAATACGTATTACCGAGTAGAGAGCTTAAAGAGAGAGAAAATCAAAATGTAGCTATAAATTTACAATATATATATATATATATATATATATATATATATATATATATATATATATATATATATATATAAGATACTTATGCACTTATGTTGTTGTGCTGAAATAATTATTTAGAAAACCGTTCTTTACAGGGGGAGGGGAGGGTGTTTTGTAATTATGTACTTCCACCTAACAATTTAATAAAAAAGATATAGTAAAACTTGAATATAAGTTGAAAACGCTATTTAAAAAAAAAATAGTACGGTAACATAAATGCATAAGCACAGAAATGAAATAAGGTTAAAAGAAATTATTTTAGTTTTCTCCTATTTCGTTTTTTATGCCAATGTAAATATTTGACACTCATGGAGAATAGGGACCGTACTATTTATAGATGGGATTTTCAATTTAAATTCAATTTTTACGGTTTGGGCCAAGAACAAAGTGTAGTGTCTGTTCTGGTACTACACTTCACCTTTTCTGTCCTCGGTCAGTGGAAGAGAAATCCTTCATGATCGAGACAATTTTTTTATTTTTTTCCTATCAAGAGTGCCCCTTTTTGGGGGGAGCTGGATTTTTCCCACATCAAAAACCTACTTTATGTCTAACTCTGCCCTCGTGGGGAGGCAAGTAAATAAGAAATTGTTAGGTGAAAGTACAGAATAGTTTTTTTTAAGTCCCCACCCCCTCACCATGGTAAAAATGATTTCTAAATAATAACGTTATTATTTCATCACGGCCCGTATTTCTGCATAAGTATCAATCAAATATTTGATTAATAGTAAATAAAGTGTGTGTTTATCAAAGTTATATAGACAAGAATCACACACACACATAAATAGCCACGATCGTGTTTAATAATTTTATTGCTAGGGAGATCAAGTATGTGCAATGAAAACAAATTTAAAAGAAAAAAAAAGTAGAACTTCTTAAATAATAAGCGTTTTACAGCAGCAAGATATGGCTCGAAAAATGAGGGTAATGCCTGGGAGATAGCATCCTTGGACCAAACCGAACAATATGCCAATCTAAAAAAGTCCCTTGGCAGCCAGAATGATACGAAGGCTAGTTTGAAAAAGGCGACAATCTTTTTTTATTATTCGAATTAGGTTATTCAAACTATTTTTAAAAAAGAAAGAAAAAATTTCTGTTGAAATTGACATGGCCAGAAGTTTTATTATTATTTATTATTTTATTTTTTTGTTGTTTAACGTCTCTTTACGTTTTATTATCTGTGGGCTAGGTCAATAAGAACAATATAATTGCTATGCCTAACCAATTTATATGAACGAGTTATTAAAGCAAGGCAAAAAAAAAAATGGTTAAACATTTTTTTTTACATAAACTTTAAAAAGATTTAATTTGAAATTTATCAATTTTTAAAGTACACTTTTATTAAGTTTACAAAATAAAATTTCTTCAAATTTTAAATGGAATCTAAAAATTACTTGGATTTATTTTATGTTGTGTATATATTATTGCACTTTTTAAAATCAAATTTGTCTATTATTTAGCAGTTAATGATATATATATATATATATATATATATATATATATATATATATATATATATATATATATATATAGATATAATGTTCAGCTTTAATTTTTTATAAAAAGTACAACAAAATGCACATAAAAAAATAAATCCAAGGTAATTTTTAGATTCAATTTAAATTAAATTTTTATACTACTTTGTAAAGTGTATCAACGTTAACTTTGGGAAATTGATTTCAAATTAAATCTTGTATTTTATTTTTAAAGTTTATAAAAAAAAAACATTTCTTTTAACCATTTTCATGCCTTTCAAGAAATGTTTTTCTAACTTGTACCTCATTTTGTATGATTATATTTAAAGTTTTTAAATCTAAATTAAAATAAAATGAATATGCTTTTGCATGCCTGTAACAAACTGAAATTATTTGTAGTTTCAATTTTCTACTTGGGTGAAAAAGTATTTTTTTTTTGTAATAAAAAATGATATATCAAACAAAAGAAAAAAAAGCATATATAATGAAATAATTTTCTACTTGGGTGAAAAAGTTATTTTTTTTTGTGTAATAAAAAATAGTGAAAATTTTATATCAAACAAAAAAAAGAACGAAAATAATATATAATTTTATATTAAATAAAAAAAGAAAGAAAAGCATATATAATTTTATATCAAATAAAAAAATAAAAGCATATATAATTTTATATAAAAAAAATAAAAGCATATATAATTTTATATAAAAAAAAGGAAAGCATATATAATTTTATATCAAATAAAAAAAGAAATAAAAGCATATATAATTTTATATCAAACAAAAAAAAGAAAGAAAAGCATATATAATTTTATATCAAATAAAAACAGAAATAAAAGCATATATAATTTTATATCAAACAAAAAAGAAAGAAAAGCATATATAATTTTATATCAAACAAAAAAAGAAAGAAAAGCATATATAATTTTATATCAAACAAAAAAAGAAAGAAAAGCATATATAATTTTATATCAAATAAAAAAGAAAAGCATATATAATTTTATATCAAACAAAAAAGAAAGAAAAGCATATATAATTTTATATCAAATAAAAAAGAAAGAAAAGCATATATAATTTTATATCAAATAAAAAAGAAAAGCATATATAATTTTATATCAAATAAAAAAGAAAAGCATATATAATTTTATATAAAAAAAAAGAAAAGCATACATAATTTTATATAAAAAAAAAGAAAAGCATATAGAATTTTATATAAAAAAAGCATATATAATTTTATATCAAACAAAAAAGAAAGAAAAGCATATATAATTTTATATCAAATAAAAAAGAAAAGTATATATAATTTTATATCAAACAAAAAAAAAAGAAAAGCATATATAATTTTATATCAAACAAAAAAGAAAGAAAAGCATATATAATTTTATATCAAATAAAAAAAAGAAAAGCATATATAATTTTATATCAAATAAAAAAGAAAGAAAAGCATATATAATTTTATATCAAATAAAAAAGAAAAGCATATATAATTTTATATAAAAAGCATATATAATTTTATATCAAATAAAAAAGAAAGAAAAGCATATATAATTTTATATAAAAAAAAGCATATATAATTTTATATCAAATAAAAAAGAAAGAAAAGCATATATAATTTTATATCAAATAAAAAAGAAAAGCATATATAATTTTATATCAAATAAAAAAGAAAAGCATATATAATTTTATATCAAATAATAAAAAAAGAAAAGCATATATAATTTTATATCAAATAAAAAAGAAAAGCATATATAATTTTATATAAAAAAAAGAAAAGCATACATAATTTTATATAAAAAAAAGAAAAGCATATAGAATTTTATATAAAAAAAAGCATATATAATTTTATATCAAATAAAAAAGAAAGAAAAGCATATATAATTTTATATTAAATAAAAAAAGAAACAAAATAATATATAATTTTATATCAAACAAAAAAGAAAGAAAAGCATATATAATTTTATATCAAATAAAAAAGAAAAGTATATATAATTTTATATCAAACAAAAAAGAAAGAAAAGCATATATAATTTTATATCAAATAAAAAAGAAAAGCATATATAATTTCATATCAAATAAAAAAGAAAGAAAAGCATATATAATTTTATATCAAATAAAAAAGAAAAGCATATATAATTTTATATCAAATAAAAAAAAAGAAAAGCATATATAATTTTATATCAAATAAAAAAGAAAGAAAAGCATATATAATTTTATATCAAATAAAAAAGAAAAGCATATATAATTTTATATCAAATAAAAAAGAAAGAAAAGCATATATAATTTTATATCAAATAAAAAAGAAAAGCATATATAATTTTATATAAAAAAAGCATATATAATTTTATATCAAATAAAAAAGAAAGAAAAGCATATATAATTTTATATATAAAAAAAAAGCATATATAATTTTATATCAAATAAAAAAGAAAGAAAAGCATATATAATTTTATATCAAATAAAAAAGAAAAGCATATATAATTTTATATCAAATAAAAAAGAAAAGCATATATAATTTTATATCAAATAAAAAAAAGAAAAGCATATATAATTTTATATCAAATAAAAAAGAAAAGCATATATAATTTTATATCAAATAAAAAAAGAAAAGCATATATAATTTTATATCAAATAAAAAAAAGAAAAGCATATATAATTTTATATCAAATAAAAAAGAAAGAAAAGCATATATAATTTTATATCAAATAAAAAAGAAAAGCATATATAATTTTATATCAAATAAAAAAAAGAAAAGCATATATAATTTTATATCAAATAAAAAAGAAAGAAAAGCATATATAATTTTATATCAAATAAAAAAGAAAAGCATATATAATTTTATATAAAAAAAAGCATATATAATTTTATATCAAATAAAAAAGAAAGAAAAGCATATATAATTTTATATTAAATAAAAAAGAAACTAAATAATATATAATTTTATATCAAACAAAAAAGAAAGAAAAGCATATATAATTTTATATCAAATAAAAAAGAAAAGTATATATAATTTTATATCAAACAAAAAAGAAAGAAAAGCATATATAATTTTATATCAAATAAAAAAGAAAAGCATATATAATTTCATATCAAATAAAAAAGAAAGAAAAGCATATATAATTTTATATCAAATAAAAAAGAAAAGCATATATAAT
Organism: Euprymna scolopes; assembly: GCF_053919585.1. Taxonomy (NCBI): domain Eukaryota; kingdom Metazoa; phylum Mollusca; class Cephalopoda; order Sepiida; family Sepiolidae; genus Euprymna; species Euprymna scolopes. Next base: position 173,276,628 of record NC_136482.1, read on the forward strand.
TTTATATCAAATAAAAAAGAAAGAAAAGCATATATAATTTTATATCAAATAAAAAAGAAAAGCATATATAATTTTATATCAAATAAAAAAAAAGAAAAGCATATATAATTTTATATCAAATAAAAAAGAAAAGTATATATAATTTTATATCAAATAAAAAAAAAGAAAAGCATATATAATTTTATATCAAATAAAAAAGAAAAGCATATATAATGTTATATCAAATAAAAAAGAAAGAAAAGCATATATAATTTTATATCAAATAAAAAAGAAAGAAAATAATGTATAATTTTATATCAAATAAAAAAGAAAAGCATATATAATTTTATATCAAATAAAAAAAAAGAAAAGCATATATAATTTTATATCAAATAAAAAAGAAAGAAAAGCATATATAATTTTATATCAAATAAAAAAGAAAGAAAAGTATATATAATTTTATATCAAATAAAAAAGAAAAGCATATATAATTTTATATCAAACAAAAAAGAAAAGCATATATAATTTTATATCAAATAAAAAAGAAAAGCATATATAATTTTATATCAAATAAAAAAGAAAGAAAAGCATATATAATTTTATATCAAATAAAAAAGAAAGAAAAGTATATATAATTTTATATCAAATAAAAAAGAAAAGCATATATAATTTTATATCAAATAAAAAAAAAGAAAAGCATATATAATTTTATATCAAATAAAAAAGAAAGAAAAGCATATATAATTTTATATCAAATAAAAAAAGAAAGAAAATAATGTATAATTTTATATCAAATAAAAAAGAAAAGCATATATAATTTTATATCAAATAAAAAAAAAGAAAAGCATATATAATTTTATATCAAATAAAAAAGAAAGAAAAGCATATATAATTTTATATTAAATAAAAAAAGAAAGAAAATAATATATAATTTTATTTCAAACAAAAGAAAAAAGAAAAGTTTATATAATTTTATATCAAATAAAAAAAGTATAATCAATAAAGCAAAAACAATTTCATAAATAAGTATAATCAATAAAGCAAAAACAATTTCATAAATAAGTATAATCAATAAAACAAAAAACAATTTCATAAATAAGTATAATCAATAAAACAAAACAAAAAAACAATTTCATAAATAAGTATAATCAATAAAACAAAAAAAAACAATTTCATAAGTAACCAATAAAAAAAAATAGATAGACAGGGGCTTCCAGAGTGATACTGAAAGTACTGAATTAAGGAGGCCTTCAAAGCACTACTAAAATCAAGTTTCTAACCCCTCCCCCGAACAGAAATTAATTTTTATGTGAGCACTGAAAAAAAGTAATATTCAAGAGCCATCCGGAGCATTACTGAAAGCACTTAATAAAAGTAGAAAGAGAACTAATAAAACCAAGCTTTTACACCCCTTCCCCCCCCACACACACACACTCCCGCAAAGAAAAAAATATTTTTTAAGTGAGCAGTGGAAAAAAAAAAAATAAAACTCAAGAGGCCTCCATAGTGCTACTAAAAGCACTAATTAAAATTAAGGAAGCCTTAAGAGAACTACTAGAAACAATTTTCTACCCCACCCCCAACAGAAATTATTTTTAAGTGAGCACTAAAAAGAAAATACTCAGGAAACCTCCAGAGCTCTACAGAAAGCACTAAATACAAGTAAGGAGGACTCCAGAGCACTATTAAAATCCTATTTTACCCCATCCTCCCACCCTAAGAAGAGAAATTATTATTATTTTTCTTTTTTTTTTTTATGAAACAAATATAAAACTCAAGAAGCACCCACAATGATATGTAATCACTCGGGCTATGACAACAGCATATTCTTTTCATTGTTTTGACTTGAGAGTATATATCCGACACAGTTAGAAACAGTTAATCAACCGAGAACCACATCACTCTATATAAAAACATATAAGATCTCAATGGATACACCAGAGAGTTAAAACAACGAAAAGAATATGCTGTTGTCATAGCCCTAGTAATCACTAATTAAAATTAAGCAAGCACCCAGTGCACTGCTAAAATTATTTTTTTAAGTACCTTATTTTTTATTTAAAAATAACAGATGCCACACCAAGCGAAATGAGCAAAATATTCCAACTGTCTCTATAGTATAATTGAATCCAAATTTGTTTTTCTGTACGAGTTTTTAAACACTGTTTTTTTTTTAGCCTTAAAAGAAAATAAAGAAAAAAAAACATTATTTTAGTTAGTATTATTAACATTTCAACAATTTAAGATGCATAACCAGCCAGCCATAAGGAAAAGCTCTGCTTATTTTTCATTTACTATTCTACATTTCTTTATACCTGATGTCATCAATCTAAAGAAGAAAAAAACTCTGAGAAATCTTATATATATATATATATATATATATATATATATATATATATATATATATATATATATATATATATATATATACACTTGTGCCCGATATTATTCATACCCCTCGGATCTTTGAGATTTCTATAAGAATATTGCTCAAACCAGAAGGTAGACAATATTAAAGGGATTTCAAACAATTAATCAAGCATAAGCATTTAATTTAAACTCAACAAATAAATAAATTATGCAAGTTTGAAACAGTATACAAAGAAAAACAATAATGGCACTAGTTCAAAATTATTCATACCTCTCTTACTAATAGTCAATAGCATGCCCTTTATTCTTAATAACTGCCTGTAACCGTTTTGGATATTTATCAACAAGGTTTTTACAAGCATCAACACTGATTTTTTTACCATTCTTCAATGCAGTAGTTCTCCAAATCCCTCAAATTTTTAGGTTTCCGCTTTTTAACATTAGTTTTCAATATGTGCCAGAGGTTTTCGATAGGGTTCAGGTCGGGACTCTGGCTAGGCCATTCCAAAATATTAATTTGATTATCCTCAAACCATTTCTTGACTATTTTGGCAGTATGTTTTGGATCATTATCCTGTTGAAGGACCCAGTTTGGTCCTAAATGGAGCTTCTCCGCATCCTGTCTAATGTTTTTCTGGAGTATCTCCAAATATTGCTCCTTCTTCATGGTTCAATCTATCTTGACCAAACTACCTGGACCACTAGCCGAAAAGGAGCCCCAAAACATTAGGCTACCACCACCATGTTTCACCGTGGGTATGGTGTTCTTTGGGTTGTAAGCTTCTCCTTTCTTCGTCCAAACGTAAGAAGCATCCATATGGCCAAACAATTCAATTTTTGTTTCGTCAGTCCACAAAATACTTGAGAAAACGGACTCTGAAGAATTCACATGGGTCCTAGCAAACTTTAGACGTGCTGCAAGGTGTTTTCCGGTGTGCAATGGAGTCCTTCTTGGTCTTCTTCCTTTCAGACCATTTTCATGCAGAGTCCTTTGCAATGTTTGCCTTGATATTTTTATGCCAGAAGACTCCAGATTTTCTAAAATGTCCTTAGTAGTGGTGGTTGGATTTGCATTAACACTGCTTACAATATCCCTGGTGGCTCTAGCAGACAGTTTCCTTTTCCTTCCTCTACCAATCAAGTTGTTTGTTGTGTGGTGGCTCTGGAATTTTTTGATGATGCTCTGTACTGTTGCTGTAGGGACCTCAAATTTCTTGGAAATTGACTTGTAACCTAAACCATCCTTATGTGAATTCACAATTTTAGTCCTAAGATCATTACTAAGCTCTTTTTTCTTCCCCATTCTAATAATTTTTATTCTTTTATTGGTTTTCAGTTGATATCATTTTAATTTCTGAAAAATGCAAAAAACGAAATGAAATTAATCAAAGGTTGTATAAAAGCATTCAAAATAAGAATCAAACAGGAAACAAACAGTCAGAAACTCGATTAATACTGAAAAAATAAGGGGGTATGATTATTTTTGAACATTGCAGATTTTATAAATAGCTGTATATTTCTTTTATTACAAGTATCCCGAGATTTTAAAATGACGAAAATGATCAGAAGAGGTTTATTAAGAATATGTATCAATATGGACGTAAACAATAAATTCTTACAAAGTTACACCTAATAAACTCAATTTTCAAGGAGGGGTATGAATAATATCGGGCACAAGTGTATATATATATATATACATACAGTATATAGGAAATTTATTACTGTGAGTCCAGAATGAGTTTACATATTGTTTCAGCTAGAGGAAGATCCTCAAAAAGAGGAAATATCCAACTAGCATTGACGATATATATATATATATATATATATATTATATATATATATATTGTCCCCTATTTCAATGTGCATTATAGCTTTCAAACTAAAACCTGCTTTTGAATTGAAAGCCATTTTTGATTTCAGAAGAAAAGAAAAAAATCTTTTTCCAAGCAAAATTGCAGTCGCCAGGCTTTGAATTTGTATCAGCCAAGATGAAGAATAGGGTTTTCCATTGGGTAGTCGATCTGTACAAGTGTCGGATTGTAAAAGTCTACAGACGACAAGCCAATTCCTTCTCATGTTGCACATGGAAAAATCATGTGCAGGAATTCTGAAAGATTCAATATTTTTATGGAGCAATTCTGGTTTCTGATTGGTTTCAAGTAGAACGTGGCTCCATTTGATTGGTCAGTTCCTATCGCCAGTGTCTATAATTAGAACCTTCTAACTTTCCGTAATCATATCATTATATTAGAAATATTGCAACACCTGCATATGCTAATCTGCCATAACTTTCCCATGTTGCTGAGGTGCCCTGACTGAGGAATGCTGATAGCACTGTCAAGGCAATTTTTGCTGGGCCAAAGTTTTCCTTCTTTAGAGATGCCAGCTTGATTCTCCTCACCTTCCAACCTTGTGTCACATCTTCCCATAGTGAGAAGGAAGTAACTGTCCTCTTCACATGCTGAAAATATTGATGCATAAACCATTGATGATAGACTTGAGGGTGCATTAAAAAATATTAATTTATTTACGAGGATAAATGGATGTTATGTTAATGAGGTTTAAATGACTTACGAAGACGCATGTTCATAAGTCATTTATTTTCTCATGTAGTGTCCTCAAACGCATGTAGTGTCCTCTTAAAACTGCAAGTGCTCTCTTCCAGTGTCCACTCCCTTTACCAATATTTGCTCAACCACTATATTACAGGGCGTTAAACAAATGTACGAGTTATTTTTTTTAAAATATTTTTAATTGCCTATTTTATGGATTTGAGTCGGAATGTATTATTAGATAGAAACATGATCTTTTGAAATTATCACAGATCTCATTTGGATATCTTTACAAGTATATGGAGGCATAATTTAGTATGAAGTCCTTGAAGCAGAAGGGGATCTGTCTTCGAGTAGTTCTTCTTGGACTTGTGTAAGCAACTCTGTATGATAGGGAGACATACTAGTTGAAAAATGGGATGCTTCAGCTATCTTGGGAATTGGTGTGTCATGTGTAATGTGTTTTTGTCTTGGTATCAGGTGACATATGTGTGTATGATGAATACAGTCTATTTTGCCATTTTTCATTTCTTACTTGCACTACCATGTTATTGGTCTTGAGGACCTCGAAATTACCAATCCAAGACAGGTGAGAGGAATGGGCAATACTTAATTAAGGATGAGGCAACGATACCCTATTTTGATTTCATCTTTATAGGCTATCTTATTGAGTCTTTTGTCAGTTTTGTGGTCTGCCTCATTATTGACAAGGGATACTCATTGATGCATATGATTTGCATTCCGTATGCCATAGAATTAGTGTTCACAATATTCTGGTCTTGGATCATTGGCAAACCTATCATTGGGTGTCGTCTGGTGATAACGTAATATGGAGATGATCCTGTCACCGTATTAACAGTTATGTTCATCGATTAAACTACTAATTCTAGTATGTTGGTCCATGTGCAGTTTTTGTCTTCACAAATCATGTATTTTTTAAGCATGATGTCACCTCTGTTTCCTGAGATAAGTGGCCTTCAGGGGCAATGAAGTTCCTGCTTAATCAATGTCATTTCACAGAATTTTGTCTACATTTTTGCCAGTGAAGTGAGTATTTTGGTCTGAGAACATTATGTGTGGTATTTCCCTATGCTGCAAAAAGATGATTTAGTCCCGAAACTGCATCAATGGCACAATTTCTTGTGCACGGTATTGCTGAAAGATGCCTGTTAAAGATGTCTAAGCAGTATAAAATGGGTAAAATATACTGCTTTCCTTTTGATATTGGCATTATGATAAAGTCAATATATACAACATCTGCCATAATTACCCCTTTTCTGTGTGCATGTTACACATGCCTTTGTATCATTGTTCTTAAACTCGCACCAATAACTTGACAAATGCTGTTGCATGTGACTGAAACCACAGCAGATAAAGCAGTAATGTACTTGATGTAGGTATTTAGTTCAAAGCACGTAATGTACCAACAGCTGCAGCAAATGATTTTTGTCTCTTCTCATGAGAACTAATGTGCTAGGTTTGAGGTAGAATTGGTGCAGTACTTTTGTGAATGTAGGAGTACTTTTGTACTACTTGTAGGAGTATGGTGGTCCATAGGGTCTAGGTTGAATTCCTTGTCGAGTGTGTCTGTTTGAAGAGCTTTGATGATTCTTTCTAGTAGTTTAGTAGAAGGCTGTCTTGTGACAATCACGCACGTCAATGGCAATATCCATTGCACAAATCTAGTGGCAAATAGCTATTTCCTTCACCAATTTTGTGGAAGATTTGGTTTATCTTAGGTATCCTGTATGAGTCAAGGTCAATTAACACCTTATTGAGACTTCTTGAAGTTGGTGACCACTCGTACTATCCCAGTCTTTTTCTGCATGGCAAACGCTGGGTTATTGAAGCTTTTGGGGTCATCACATGGTTCAATACTGCCTCCAGCCGCCATCGACATCAGTCTCCAATGCTTGAACTATTTGATATAGTTTTTGGTCCCGGGATTGGTCATTGGTTGATATGACAATGTTTCTGATAGACATGCTTTGTTTGGCAGCTATATACACGTAGTCACTAAAATTTTTGATTGGGATCGATGATGGTATGTGTCAACCATTTTCTTGTGTAGTTCAGGTTTTTGGTGAGTGATTGACATGGGATGTTAGTTGTAAGTTGTTTATTTTAGCAGCACACCAAGATGGGATTTATATTCAAAGGTTTGAGCATGGGAACCCCAACATTTTTCCCATAGGTTCACATCAGCTATTAGCCTATTTTCTTATTGGCCCTGGCTTCTGCTTGATATGTCAGCACAGACATTGGATTCACCTTTAATATATTCAAGGCTGAATTTATAACATGCTATTTCATCCTACCAGCATTGGATTTTTGCATTGTTAAAACTGTGTTGATTTAAGTATGTTAATGCCTTGCGATCTGTAAAAATGACAATGGTGCGATTGTTCAGGAAATAGTCAAATTTCTGTGTTGCCCATTTTATGGAATATGTCTCGTACTCTGGTTGACCACTTTTGTTCAGTAGGGCTGAATGTGTGGGAGTCTACTGCAATTATCTTTTTCAGTCCGTTTTCAGCCTCCTGTATCAGGATGGCTCCACACACTACGTTGCTGGCATTAGTTGTGAGTGTGAATGATCGCTCAAAGTCAGGTAAAGATATGATTGATAGTGACGATCACCGTTTTTTGATTTTCTCAAAGGCCTTGTAAGCCTGATTGATCCAATTAAAGAGCCTGTTATCTCTACTGAGTTCAAGGACGAGTGCCATTATATTGACAAAGGAGTGTGACCTGATGGGTTCAAATGGTTGTTTCCAAGAACTGACATATCCATACTAAACATTCAATGACTATGAAGTTCTTTTTTGGATGTTGGGGGTTCCATATCAAGCATTGTTGGGAGTTCCATATCAAGTATTGTTGGGGGTTCCATATCAAGTATTGTTGGGGGGTTCCATATCAAGTATTGTTGGGGGGTTTCATATCAAGTATTGTTGGAGGGGTTCATATCAAGTATTGTTGGGGGGTTTCATATCAAGTATTGTTGGGGGGTTTCATATCAAGTATTGTTGGGGGGTTTCATATCAAGTATTGTTGGGGGGTTTCATATCAAGTATTGTTGGGGGGTTTCATATCAAGTATTGTTGGGGGGTTTCATATCAAGTATTGTTGGGGGGTTTCATATCAAGTATTGTTGGGGGGTTTCATATCAAGTATTGTTGGGGGGTTTCATATCAAGTATTGTTGGGGGGTTTCATATCAAGTATTGTTGGGGGGTTTCATATCAAGTATTGTTGGGGGGTTTCATATCAAGTATTGTGCAGACATATTCAGGATCTGCCCTGAGACCGTTGCTAAAGCCTCTGCAATGCAATGGGAAAATATCTCACCTGTGAATGCAAAACCAAATGCAAGGTGTGTATACTGATAACATTTATCTCTCCATGTGAAGGCTGTCTTGTGACAATCACACACATCAATGGCAATATCCATTGCACAAATCTAGTGTGGCAAATAGCTATTTCCTTCACCAATTTTGTGGAAGATTTGGTTTATCTTAGGTATCCTGTATGAGTCAAGGTCAATTAACACCTTATTGAGACTTCTCGCAGTTGGCGACCACTCATACTATTCCATTCTTTTTCTGTATGGCAAATGCTGGTTTATTGAAGCTTTTGGGGTCATCAACTTTGGTGTTGATTTTCAAGCCGAATTCAAAGATGTGAGGTGGCATGATGTGGCCCACACTTGAAACCATACCAAAGACCATAACCGTGGCGGAAATTTTGAGTTGTGCCCTCAAGCATTGAACCGTCCAGATTTGCATTTTAAGAGTGCTGGCAATGGTCCTGTTGTCATAACTTGGATCAGTAGAGAGCATGAGTTGTACAGTGGCACATCACTGATCTTGCTCGCTGAACATTGTGTCACTTTCAGACATGATAGAAGGCTTCTATCACTCTTTGGATTTGTATACAACTGACCAAGTAGTAGATGGTCGGCAACAAAAAAAGAAAACCGGTTTTTATCAAACGGAAATGGAATCATATCGTTTTTTTTTCTATGGCAACAATTTTATTGTTACACCCTGTATATGCTTATGATTCTTTGTTTGTGATTCTTTATATGCTTACCGTTCTTTGTTTGTGATTCTTTCCATCTTTGTTCCACCCATAACAGGGACATGAATTCGCCGACAGCAACTCCATGCAGAATAGTAAAGAATGATTACATAAATTGTCATGTGATTTGCTTCCGTCCTTACTTCAACTTGACGGGCGAAATCATCATGCTCTAGTATCCATACTGCCTCCAGCCGCCATCGACATCAGTCTCCAATGCTTGAACTATTTGATATAGTTTTTGGCCCCGGGATTGGTCATTGGTTGATATGATAATGTTTCTGATAGACATGCTTTGTTCATCATCCTCTGTACCTAAAATGTCAACATATTCGATTGGTATATTAGTTAAGCTGTTCAACTTGTCTTGATTAGGTTGACAGGTGTAAGCTGTGTTGTGTAAGCCTTTGATTTCAGCCATTATAGCTTCTGTTCTAATGATCGACCATCAGCTGCCATGTAGTCAGTATTTTGTGTCTTATATGACGAGCTTTGGTCTCTAAGCTGAATAAGTAGGCAGCTCTGATTTTACATAGCTGGTTTAAGCCATATGCAGATCAGCAATGAACATATGTACATCATGTCTAGGTTTGTAGGATATTACAAGGTGGAGGGATAAATTTGTTGCCCTAACGGAAACAACACTACAATTTTATTTTAAAAGTTTTATTGAAAAAATCAATTCAGGTAATGTGATTATGTAATAGAGCTGATATCTATTCAATGTAGTCGCCTTCTGCCTCAATCATCGCCTTGATGTAGGTTCAGGACTGGAAGCATGCCTTTTCCACAAGCACAGCAGGAGCTTGGCGAACACTCGGCAAATAGTGGCGATCAGGCTGGCTTTAATGTTGTGGGAGGTAATGTTGGTGATGTTCTCAACGTATGACCAAAGGAAGTAGTCCAACGATTTCAGGTCAGGAGAAGAGGAGGGCTAGTGAGAGAAGGGTACAAAGGTGTAGCATTTCTTTTGAAGCCAAGCCTGGGTCTCTTTGGACTTATGGACCAGCGCCAAATCCTGCTGCCACACTCAGGGTCTGCCAGCGGCCACCTGATTGCACCAGATCACCACACTCTTCAGCACATCCAGGTAAACTTAGGTGTTGACTTTCAAGCTGACTTTGAAAATGTGAGGTGTCATGATGTGGTCCTCACTTGAAACCCTACCAAAGACCATAACCCTGGCCAGAAACTTCGCTGAACCATGCCGAACTGTCCGAATTTGCATTTTGAGGGAACTGGCAATGGTCCTGTTGTCATAACTGGGATCGGCAGAGAGCATGAGTTGTAGAGTGGTGCATTTCCGATCTCGCTCATTGAACATTGTGTCACTTTCAGAATTGATAGAAGGCTTCTATTGCTCTTGATATTTGTACACAACTTGCCAACTAGTAGATGATCTGCAACAAAAAAAGAAAACCGGTTTTCATCAAACGGAAATGGAATCATGTCGTTTTTGCTAGAGCGACAATTTTATCGTTACGCCCTGTATATGTTTATGATTCTTTGTGATTCTCTCTTTGTCACTCTCTATACTGTTCCACCCTGTATATCCATCACTGTACCACAAAATGCTTGCAGACGTATCATTAATTGGTAGTTGTTTTCTGGTACCATGGTATGTGGGTCTGTTGTTACTTAGATAGTTCGTAATAAGTTTGTTATATCTGCAGTTCATGTATTGTTTCGTCATCAGGTCAGGAGGGACTGGTTCTTCATTGTAGAAGAGCCGTCTTTTGTTGTTTTAACAAGTCCATGACATCTGCTCGTGCGAGACGCGAATAGTTTGCTTTCAGATCTTTCTTGCCACACGCACTGACACCAGTGTTATATTTTTTTGCATATGGAAGTAAGAATTGGAAAACATAGGTGAAATATATTTAAAATTATTTATTTTCAAGGATAAATGGGAAATCTTACAGGGGTATTCTCATATGACGAGCTTGTTCATAAGTCTTTTATTTCCTTGCTGCGTCAAATGCATGTGGTGTCCCCTTAAAACTGCAAGCGCTCTCTTCCGGTGTTCAAAAACCCACTTCCATTTACAGGCATTCACTCGACCACTATATTACAGGGCGTTACATGAATGTACCAGTTATTTTTTTTATTATTTTTTTTTTAATTCATTTTTTTGTGGATTGAGTCGAAACGTATTATTAGATAGACAAATATGATCTTTTGAAATTATCACATTTTCGTAATGAGTTTGAATAATTCTTTCACTCTGCATGTTGAGTTGCCATTCAACACGTTTTTATTTATTAAATGTTAAAAAGAAGTTGCTTCACACCTTTTCCAGCAGCATAGTAATGCAATGTCCCAGAGAGTTTCAATTTGATCCATTAATTCGGATCACATCATTTCATTAACTATGAAGACACTCATTCGCATATGTTGCACTAAATACAAAGCAAATATGTCATATAAATCATCTAATATGAAACGTATCTGGTTTACATTGATTTCCTACAAAAATTCGCCCATTTTTAAGTGTGTTATGTCGGTGCATATTGAACATATGGTGTAATTCCTATGTCCTATGACAAAACATTACTGACAACGATTTACACTTCAATGTAAAAATAAGTGTATTTTGATAAATGGCATGAAATGTTTTAACAACCGAAATCTAAATTAATTGAAAGATGTCCATTAGTAAAATGAATGCAGAAGCGCCATAAACCGCTGCTGTGAAATAACACCCCTTTATTTTTTATTGCTTTTCTTCATTAAGCTTACAAAAAAAAAAATAAATAAATAAATCTGATCATTTCTCATAATTTTTACTTTGTTGCTTTACAATTTTTTTTTTTTTTTTTCAGTTTTATTATTTTTTCTGTGATTTCTACAGGGTGGAACGATAAATTTGTCGCCCTAAAGAAAACAACACTACAGCTTTATTTTCAAACTTTAATCGAAAAAATCAATTCAATTAACTTGATTATGTAGTAGAGCTGACATCTATTCAATGTAGTCACCTTCTGCTTCAATTACCGCCTCAATATGGGTCCAAAACTGGGAGCATATCCTTTCTACAAGCGCTAGCAGGAGCTCAGCGAATAGTCGGCAAATGGTGGTGATCAGACTGGCTTTGGTGTTGAAGTATGTCATGTTGGTGATGTTCTCCACGTATGACCAAACGGGAGGAGGCTAATGGGTTCAGCCTCTATCCCATCGACGTAATGTAGCATCCCTCTGCCTGTTCTACAAGTATTTCAATGGTGAATGCTCTGACGAACTGCAAGCACTTGTGCCCCCTCGACGTAAATACCCGTGACAAACCCGACAAGCAGCAAAATCCCACTCCTTCACAGTTGATATCCCTAGATGTAAGAGAGCCTTCTACTCCAATAGTTTCTTCCCCAGAACCGCTGAACTTTGGAATTCCCTTCAGAGTTTCTACTTCCCCAACTGTACTGACATGCAGAAGTTCAAGTGTAACGTGAACCGACATCTTGCTGTCCAACTCCCCACATAGTACCCTTGTAGCTTATGTTCCCTAATAGTAGCCACCTACAGCAAAGTGGCAATGTGCCTTGTTTGGGGTGAAATTGCAATAAAAAATAAATAAATAAATAAATAAAAAAAGTAGTCAAGTGGGTTCAGGTCAGGAGAAGAGAAGTTCAGTAAGAAAAGGGTACAAAGTTGTAGCACTCCTTCTGAAGCAAAGTCTGGGTCTCTTTAGACTTGTGGGCCAGCACCGAGTCCTGCTGCCGCACCCAAGGTCTGCCAGCGACCACTTGATTGCACCAGGAGATCACCACATTCTTCAGCACATCCAGGTAAACTTTGGTGTTGATTTTCAAGCCGATTTCGAAGATGTGAGGTGGCATGATGTGGCCCACACTTGAAACCACACCAAAGACCATAACCATGGCGGAAATTTTGAGTTGTGCTCTCAAGCATTGAACCGTCCAGATTTGCATTTTAAGAGTGCTGTCAATGGTCCTGTTGTCATAACTTGGATCAGTAGAGAGCATGAGAGCATGAGTTGTACAGTGGCGCATCACTGATCTTGCTCGCTGAACATTGTGTCACTTTCAGACATGATAGAAGGCTTCTATCACTCTTTGGATTTGTATACAACTGACCAAGTAGTAGATGGTCGGCAACAAAAAAAAGAAAACCGGTTTTTATCAAACGGAAATGGAATCATATCGTTTTTTTTCTATGGCAACAATTTTATTGTTACACCCTGTATATGCTTATGATTCTTTGTTTGTGATTCTTTATATGCTTACCGTTCTTTGTTTGTGATTCTTTCCATCTTTGTCCCACCCATAACAGGGACATGAATTCGCCGACAGCAACTCCATGCAGAATAGTAAAGAATAATTACATAAATTGTCATGTGATTTGCTTCCGTCCTTACTTCAACTAGACGGGCAAAATCTGATCAATTCGCTGATCACATCATGCTCTAGTATCCATAAGTTTATTCTCAACCATATTATTTAACTTGATTCTTCTATAAATTAAAACCTTACTTCTTTTTGTTACCCCCCTCACCACCAAATTGATACTAGAAAGCAGTACTTAGGGCAACTGTGTTGAAAACGAAGATTACGATTGCTGAGTTTCTATACTTGCAGTTTGTGTTCTGGAAAAGAAATAGTAGAGTCTAATTCAGGCCTACTCAATGCAAGGACGAGGAGCGTTCCAAAAGTAATGCCTCCTATTTTTTTATTCCGCCTAAATGGATCAGAGGGTATTGCAAATTGCCTTATGATGACTGAACTTATGCATTCATGACCTGAAAGTTTCATCTCTCTGTTGTAGATATTAACGGTGTGATACGTGTGCCAGAAGCAGAGATACGCCATTTAATTCCTGGCAAAAGTGCACTGAGAATGACGGTGACTATGTAGAAAAGTAAATTCTAAAGCAGAAAATGACACTCATTTTAATAGCATGACTCCCGTCTTCGTAGCTCTTCCGCTTTTTTAATTAAAATAACGGAGGCTTTACTTTTGGAATGACCCTCGTATAAGGATCAAAGTATCCCTGTCTCAACGAGGTCATTTAGATGAGGTAAATTCTCAACTTCGTGATGGGTGGTGGAATTGTACTCTGTTATTACAATCAACATCAAACGTGACATATTGAACATCATGTGTGTGGCCACTTGTTGCACGATAGAGATTAATCTATTAGACGTTACACCTCTAATAGATTACGACAAGCAGGTGCACACTGCATGTGTCACATGTCACGTGTCACGAACCTATTTGAATGAAAGTAATTTTTATCTATTGATGTAATTGATATTTTGATATTGTATAAGAAATCCAGTTGTAAGATACGCGTAAATATGACCTTTAAATTGATACAGATTTCGTGTTTATTATTATAAAGCCAATTCTCTATTGATTATTATATTGTACCCAATATATAATAGTGGCCGCCTGGAATCAGGAATATAGGAAACCAAAAATAAACGGTAAATACAATAATAAAAAAAAATATTAGATTCTTCTGACAATGACGCAAACAATGGCTTTCTAAGATTTATTGTAATTGAATCTCTGTAGGATACACCTCTTGCTAAACTGTCGCCTTTCTTATTGGAAAGGTGATAAGCATCAAGACAAGTGCTACGAATGTAAAAAGCAATCAAAATGATAAACCTCTAGCGGGGTAAACGGGCAACAAATCTATTTGAATTAAATCCCTTCTACAATATCAAATGTAAGGCTTATGCCCATGAGAAATTGAATACGTCCAGAGGAATTATTCGAAGTTGGAACCTTAATCTGGCGACAGAAAAGAAGATCGATATGACACTGCATAAGCAGGGGGTCACTTATCAAAGAAGAATATTGATAAAAATTGGTGAAAAAAAATAATGAAGATAAATGCATCTTCCTTTAATTTCGCAACAATCTGAAATGAGGTGGAAATTGGTTATTGTGATGAAAGAGTTGACCTCTACGTACTAAACCTCTTAAATGCCAGAAATTTGGCTATAATATAGATGTATGTAGGAGATAGCAGGTATGTGGTGAAAAATTGTTGAAATGCTTGAAAAAGTGGGAGTTGAGCGGTCTGGATAGTATGGTAGATGAGGCAGTTTCATAGCCCAATTAGTTTAACTTTTGCAGGGTCGGTTTAGCAACGTGCAATTAGGAAATTGTGTGAATTTGTTTTTTTTTTTTCCATCTTGTATACAACTTTCTGAAAAGAAGACATAATTGTTTTAAAACGATTGTAATTTAAACGATTAGATAGAGAAGAAAAATCACTCTTTAAAATAATATATAAAGTAAGGATATTATAATGAAAATTTATTTAGAAAAATTTTGAAATCAAAATTAAAAATTCCACAAGAGCTTTCGCATCAACCTTCGGTTATCATATTCAGTGTGTCTTTTTGGGAGCTGGATTCTCCCACATTAAAAACCGACCTTGTATCTAACTTAGCCCTTGTAAGGCAAGTAAATAGGAACATTACACAAGACCAAGCTTCTCTACCAGTTTATCTGCCACCAGGTTGGATCACAGTTGAATCTGAGCTGAATAACGTAATAAAACAGCTTCCAAACCATTTATACTGTATGTGCAGTAAAAACACGAATAAAACGAAAATAGCCTCAAACAATAAAATCAACACATATCTGCAACAGGAACACATGATCTGACAATATTCATGCGCTACAACTGGAAGATACACAATAAGTTAGGACCTTGCAATTATTCTTGAAAATATAAGCTCTCAACTCGTAGAAAGAGTATCATGATGGAATTTGCAGAAACCCAGTTATGGGAGATTCCAAGCCTTATATCAAGAAAACTGACAACCAATTTCAATGAAAAAGCTTTTAGAAATTTTTTATTTTAAAGATCTCTAACAAAGACATTTCTAAAGAGTTGAACATTTAATTAATCTATAAATTGAGCCCGAAACAAACTCTGGTTTGTTAAAGTACATCGCAATCGTCTTTTCTCAAAATTCTGACTCCAAGTGTCAGGCTGAGAATTTTAATTTTTTTCATTAAAAAAAAAACAAGCTTAAGACGATAAACTAAATTTCTATTAAAAAAAAAAATGGCAGAAATCATCTCTTTACAAGACCAGAGCTTCATGAATCCCTTGCAAAAATTTCCAATATGGCAGTATGGTATCATACTTTTATTATTGTCATTTAAATCGATGAAATTGCCCAGTTTTCGATCAAATCAATTGCCTGTTTTAGTTGGGGATCCACTGCAGTGCATTGAGAGAAAACTCTTACATGACTTCCCACAGTGACTTCGTTCATAATACATTGTACATTGTAGTCTACATCGTGTTGTAGAGAACTAACTGTTGATTTTATCAAATTATTTTTATATAATGGCTTGAATTAAAGTTTAAAATTCAAAAGTCAAGTAACCTGGTTCAGTTTTGCCCTAAACAGAAACCTTCATTTCGAACGCACCCATCTTATCAAAGAACCAGCTGCTGATTTTATGTAATTGTGTTTATATAATGGCTTGACTTAAAGTTTAAAATTCAAAAGTCAAGTATCATGGTTCAATTGTGCCATAGACAGAAACCTCTATTTTGAATGTCTTATCAAAGAACTACTGTTTGTTTTTATGGCAGGCCCTTCTGCTTGTGTGATAAAACTTTTCAAATGTACTTGTGATATTAGACTGTATCAGGTTTTTTTTTTTTTTTTTTCAAAATCGAACTGTTCCTTCTTTAATCTGGTTTTATCGGATATCGAATATTGATTAATGATTTCCGATACTTACCAGATGCATTCTGGTATAAAACCTATCTAAGAACACTCTACGATGCATGAAGCATATTTGTGTAAAATTTCATAAAAATCGGCGCTGCTGTTTCAGAGTTCCTAGGGAATGAAATCCCACACCTCCACACACATTCAAAGTACCTTTTATATATAAGTAGATATCTTTGGCAAAATGCAGCACGGCAATTAACCTGTGGCTGCTTGTTTAATACATAATATAAAACGACGAGGGAGTTTTACTCCAAAATGTATGTTAAAAATAAACACTTGTTTATTTTAATAATTTCACATTGTAATTTGGCGTTAAACATATTCCATATGGATTTTATTTTAAAATTCAAAAACAACTACCCTGATAATATAAAACTCGGAGAGAAAAATGTGCCATTCGGCCTTTTAGTTATCATATCCAGGAATTAAAAAACAAGCCGGAATTGGACGTTAGTGCATACACCAATCAATAATTTCCAAAAATCCACCATAAAAATTAAAAGAACTATCTTTTATCTTTGATGTGAGAATAGTTTCAAAGAAAAAAAAAACAATCCAATTATATTTCAGAATGAATTTGAAAACATAAAAAACATCCAATTATAAGTACAGCTATACAGATGGATCTAAAGAATCAGATAGTTATGTGCTGTTATCCTTAATAGGGCAAAAATGCGGTAAAGTGTCAATTTTTAGTGCGGAAGCTGCAACCATATAATTGGCTCTAAAAATGATAGAAGATAATAGAATTGGTAAATTCATCATCTTTTTTGACTCCGTATAGACCATACAATGTGCATATTACATTTCCTATAGGAAACTAGCCTGGGTGCCCAGCGTTGTCTGGGTGTTTGGAGGTGTGTGTTGAGCAAAAAAAAAAATGGTAGTAGGGAGGCAGGCTCGAACTCGTAATGCAAAGAAGGAAAAGAATGTGAAAACAAAAACGCGACGTCTTTGCTGTTGCGCCCATCACCAAACCGGAAGTGGCGAAGGTTTAAATTAAGGCTAGACAATCGAAAAGAGGGGATGACTTCCGAAAATAGCGGCGAAAAAAGTGACTCCTCCTTGTAGAAAAGTGTCCAGTTGTGGGTGAAGGAATTAATGTTTTCAGCCAATTTTTCGGTATTTGTCGTCCGAAGGGTCGAGCTGCAAAACAATATCGATCTCATGAAAATCTGTCGCCTCTGTCAAAAGTTTTAGGCATACAAACAAACAAACAAACATACATACATTTAAACAGACAGGTGAGATTTATATTACAGAAGATGTCGAAAATCTTACACAGTCAAACATATTAACAGATTGTTAAGATCTAGAACAAAGTTGAAGGAAATACTGCAACTCAAAAAAATCTAAAGAATTTGTTGAAGTACATAACATTTTGGATTTCATTAAAGAAGGCGGACTCTTCAAAAACTTTTAATTTCAAAACCAATATATAGATTTCAAAACCAATATATAATAATTATACTAACTTAGATTTCACAAATTTGTTCAGCATTAAAAAATCCATAGATTGATTTGTTGTAAAGCAAATAGCTTTTTTCTTTTTTTACATGGTGGCCACCACTTATCAAGGGCCGGAGGCCACTCAGGGATAAGGATTATTGCGTGTACAGTAATCAATGAGATAGTATTGTAGTAATCATTAGTATTGGAGATTTGATAGTGTCTTATAGGCACTGCCAAAAATGGCCGCAAAATCAAGTTGTTGTTGTTTTTTAAAACTAAATTACATTTATTAAAATCCATTATTTCTGAGTAACTTTTTTTTTTCCAGAAAGATAAAACGCTGAATTTTATCATATAGAAAACAGAATAATGTAAAACTTTTTCTACTATTTTTAATTCAATTTTAAATGTTGAATTTTTCCAAAAAGTTAACAATTGACATTTTTTGTCTTGCACAAAAAACGTACTTAAATATTTAAAAAAAAAAAGGGGTTTTGAAATAATTAATTTATTTATTTATTGTCTAACTAAGATTTAGGATGATTTTCTAAGAGAATATGCAAAAATATTATAATATAAGTACCTGAATTTCAAATAATTCCACTTATTCATATAGGTAACCAGATATTTCGCGTTGACGTAGAGTTCAGATCGACTCTGTTTACGTTTTCGTTTGATAAGGAGAAAACTATGGAAGACCAAACAGGCCAAAAAAACTTATTTTTCAATGACGAAAATTTCAATGTATTATTAAGCTGAGGCTGGCCAGTACCAGATGGGTGACCATTTGTATAATTTTGGTTTTTAATGTGTATGTGTGTGGGGGCCAGGCTCCCCAAAATGGGGGGGGGGATTTAAAGCAGAATAAAAAAAAATTATTTCAGCGCGTTTGGTCCACCGTAGTCGAAAGGCGGCAAACGTTTTCAAACGGGATCGAAAAAAATGATGCTATTTTTAACACAAAGGGCACAATATTTATCGAATTTTTTTTTTGTATCGATTATTCAAAGCATGCCCTGTTTAATAATGGTCATGCATTATTCGGCTCGCTAAAAAGAAATAGTTAATTCTTTTATCAAAAATTTTAAAATGGCTTTTTTCGTATAAATATTAAAAAAAAATTTTTTTTGTTTTGCTTAACTTAAATTAATTATTTTACTTAACATATTCACCGAATTTCACACTTCAAAACTCAAAAGCGGGATAATTAAACACAATCGAAGTTCTGATATTCAGACGTCAAAATAAGGTATGCAAACAATTTTTTTTTTTTTTTTTTTTTAATCTATAATTCTGTCCCTTACAACAACACAATATGTTTTGTTCAGTTTCAGATGATTATTTTAAGCATATTTGTTACCACTTCAAAACAAGGGGGGGGGTTGTAAGCAAAAAAAATATATATATAAATATCGTTTATGAAAAATAAGTACACTGTTATAAAGTTCATTCTTCTCCTAATAATCGCTGAAAATTTCGTATTGATCGGATAATAACCTGATTTTTGGTAGATTTTTAAAAAGACGGTCCGTCAAAAAGTACTGACCTGCCCCCCCCCCCCAGTTTTGGCGGTGCCTAGTGTCTTACTTAAGGGTCGGTTTGTCAGGAATTTGTCATTCTTTTTACCTTTGTCATTCTGCCTATTGTTACTATTCATTGTATTTTTTCTACCGTAAATATTCTTTGCCATTCGTTTCACTGTTACTACTCTGTCATTTTTTTCGACCATTACCATTCCTTGTCATTTTTTTCGACCATTACTATTCCTTGTCATTTTTCGACCGTTACCATTCCTTGTCATTTTTTTCGACCGTTACCTTTCCTTGTCATTTTTTTCGACTGTTACCATTTCTTGTCATTTTTTCGACCGTTACCATTCCTTGTCATTTTTTTCGACTGTTACCATTCCTTGTTATTTTTTTCGACTGTTACCATTCCTTGTTATTTTTTTCGACCGTTACCATTCTTTGTCATTTTTTTCGACCGTTACCATTCTTTGTCATTTTTTTTTTACCGTTTCCATTCTTTGTCTATTTTTTTACCGTTACCATTCTTTGTCATTTTTTTTTTACCGTTACCATTCTTTGTCATTTTTTTTTACCGTTTCCATTCTTTGTCTATTTTTTTACCGTTACCATTCTTTGTCATTTTTTTTTACCGTTATCATTCTTTGTCATTTTTTTTTACCATTACACTTCTTTGTGATATTCTTTTTCGACCGTTACCATTCTTTGTCATTATTTTTATTCGACTGTTAACATTCTGTGTCATTTTTTTTGACGATTACCATTTTTGTGATTTTTTTTTTTTCGATTGTTACCATTCTTTATAATTTTTTTCCGACGATTACCATTCTTTTTTATTTTTTTTATTTCGACCATTAGCATTTTTTGTTATTTTTTTTCGATCGTTACCGTTCTTTGTAATTTTTATTTTCGACCGTTACCATTCTTTGTGATTTTTTTTCGACTGTTACCATTCTTTGTCATTTTTTTTCGACTATTACCATTCTTTGTCATTTTTTTCGACTATTACCATTCTTTATAATTTTTTTTCGACCGTTACCAGTCTTTGTCATTTTTTTTTTCGACCGTTACACTTCTTTATCATTTTTTTTTCGACCGTTACACTTCTTTATCATTTTTTTTCGACCGTTACCATTCTTTGCCATTTTCTTTTTCGACTGTTACCATTCTTTATAATTTTTTTTTTCGACCGTAATCTTTCTTTGTGATTTCTTTTCGACCGTTACCATTCTTTGTGATTTCTTTTCGACTATTACCATTCTTTGTGATTTCTTTTCGACCGTTACCATTCTTTGTGATTTCTTTTCGACCGTTACCATTCTTTGTGATTTCTTTTCGACCGTTACCATTCTTTGTGATTTCTTTTCGACTGTTACCATTCTTTGTGATTTCTTTTCGACCGTTACCATTCTTTGTGATTTCTTTTCGACCGTTACCATTCTTTGTGATTTCTTTTCGACTATTACCATTCTTTGTGATTTCTTTTCGACCACTACCATTCTTTGTGATTTCTTTTCGACCGTTACCATTCTTTGTGATTTCTTTTCGACCGTTACCATTCTTTGTAATTTTTTTTTTACCATTACCATTCTTTCTGATTTTTTTTACCATTACCATTCTTTGTGATTTTTTTTTAATCGACCATTACCATTCTTTGATGTTTTTTCGACCATTACCATTCTTTGATGTTTTTTCGACTATTACCATTCTTTGATTTTTTTTTTTCGACATTACGATTCTTTGATTTTTTTTTTGACCATTACCTTTCTTTGTTATTTTTTTTTTTACCATTACCATTCTTTGTCATTTTTTTTCGACCATTACCATTCTTTATGATTTTTTTTTTCGACCGTTACCATTCTTTGTCATTTTTATTTTTCGACCGTTACCATTCTTTTCATCTTTAGCATTCTTTGCCATTGTATATTCCGTTTCCATTCTCTTTCATTACATTTACGATTCCAAAGTCAGGAAGTAACAGCTGTAACAATTGCAGCTAAAGCTTAAAATATCTTATTAATGGGTCAAGAACCTTAAAAAAAAATCATATACGAACAACGGCTCCAAATAAACTGCATTCGTTTCCCAACCTGTTGGACAACGAACCTGTTGTTAAAGGATAAGTAAAACGTTACTATAAATAGTAATATAATCTAACATTATTTTGTGGAAACTTTCTAATATCATGAACAATGAAGCACAAAAATAGTATGAAGTGGTCGTCTGTTCTTTTTGACCTAAAAAAAAAATAAACTGAAAAATTGATTTCAAACAAACTGCATCTGCAATGTTTTGTATTGTTAACTATGAAGGTCAAAGAAGTATGATAGCTTTGAACTGAAAGCATAGAATAAGTTTTACTTTGTGATAACTACTAAAACAAGAGAAGCATGCATGGTCCCCCGTGAGAGCACAATGAACGAGGCATAAAAAGAAAATGACTAAGTTCAGCATTTGCCCCCCCCCCAACTTAGCTCCAGAAGTCCCCAGGGGACGTCAAATCCTGATGAAAATGAACAAGTGGTGCAGTTTTAGGCCTTAACATATGTAAATTTGAGTTCTAAACCATGCAAAAAAAGAAATGTCCATCATTTGCTCTACACCCCCTCCCCCGCCATTTAGCCCCCAAAGTCCCCAAGGTCTTAACTTATTTAAATTTTAGTTCAGCACCATGCAAAACTGCTAAATATACATACACAGAAAATTTTGGACAAACATGGTAAAATAGTCCCCAAAATGGAGTGCTTTAAAGCCTCAAAAGAGCCCCTGGGACACAGCCAAGAGTTATTGTGAAGTATAGACAAACAAAATTATATAGAAATTAGTTACAACTTTTTAGAAAGTTTTATAAAAATCTAAACCATCAATTTTTTTTTTTTTTAATAAGCACAACAGTTTAAAGTTTAGCCATTTTAACTTCAAAGGTACCCATGAGGGGAGGACAACCGGGGTTTTCCTGGCAAATCCGTTCTGTTACTTTTTTACTCATATCATGTTTAATGTTTGTGCAAAATTTTAAAAAATTCCAAGGCGTAGTTATTGAGAAAAGTGCAGACAGACGAACATACAAGGGTGAATTTACAGGCCCCCCCTCCTTTTGTCGGGGGTGGGGGGGGGCAATAAAATAATTAAAAAACGCATTTAAAATTAAATAAATGAAAAAAAAAAAAAAAAATGAATCGAAACTTTTAATAAATTTAAGAAAAAGGAGACTTTTAAGTCATAAGATACTAAAGAAACACGAAAGTGGAAACAAAAATAAGACACGGTTATAGTAAACAAATAAGTCATCGTTACCTTGCCGCGTTAGTGCAGTTAAACCTATTGTAAGAAGAGTCGGCTTTTGTTTGGCCAATCTAACTTTAGTTTTGCATGTTGTATTCTAAATAATTGATGTTGATTTTGTAACCTCTATCGTTTGATTGGTCATTTTAGATGTCGACACTTTGGCAGTCAAGATCAAATCACTAATCCTCTTTGCTTTTTTTTATCACACACACACACACGCACACACACACACACACACGCACGCACACACACGCGTACTTTAACATGTGTGAAAGAAAGGCATAAGATATCTTAAGATGAAAGGAAAAAACGCGGGAATAGTTTTACGAGGAAAAATGCCTAATTGTGCCCCATTTTTTTTTAGAATTTTGATTGGCTGATATGACTACGTTATCAGTTTCCATGTGACACTGCGTTTTTTTTTTTGTTTTTTTTTTTCACTCCTATCGCCTTTGTCTTATATTTTTACATCATTGCCTCCTCCAAACAACATTTACCATCGGGCATTAATTCACCCCCCTTTCAATTCTTATTTGAAAAGTGCAAAAAGAATTACCTTCTGTTTTCAGCGTAATTGCTTCTTAACTCAAAAGCTTTGCTCTCACCTTTCCACCAGCAGCCGGTTAATAACTACCAGAACTCCTTTCGCGTAGTCAATCTAATATGAATATAAAAGAATGCTTTCTAGAAAGCCATTAACAAAGGTCACTTTCACAATCAGTACCTGATCACTTTAAATTCTGCCAATCCTGACAGTATTTGTATAATGGTAGCATATATGTCAACAGTCTCACTGGCCCAACTCATCTTTCCTAGCCTTGCCCTTGCATATACATAAAAAATATTCCTTCTATAAACGCCATACCCCACCCCTGCGCGGTAGGACCTTTGTGGTCTTTGAGTCAAAGTGTAGTATCTGTTCCAGTCCGGCAGATGCTGCAATCAAAGACCATTGTCCTTGTGGCAATCTTTTGGTCCATGTAGGGGCAACCCTATATACCAAATGGCTCTCACTATCCAGCTCCCATTTCCCACCTCTCGGGGGCTGGTCCCCTTTTCCCTCCCCCCCCCCCTCCCTCCTCTCTCCACATTAAAAAACGTCCTTGTGCCTAATTTGTTCAGTGGGGAAGCAAATAAATACAGCCATGTTCAACTTTGCCTCTAT
The DNA here is from genome assembly GCF_053919585.1 of Euprymna scolopes. Classification (NCBI taxonomy): domain Eukaryota; kingdom Metazoa; phylum Mollusca; class Cephalopoda; order Sepiida; family Sepiolidae; genus Euprymna; species Euprymna scolopes. The sequence continues at coordinate 173,300,771 of NC_136482.1, forward strand.
CTTGTCTGTCTGCAGTTGATCCTTATTACTTGATCGGAAGTAAAAGGCCAAAGCGTTTCCTTCTATGAGCATGGATAAAACACTTGCAATCTCAGTGATACATTACAACTTTATGATCAGTTTCATCTTCGTTAACCAAAGCATCAGCCAAAAAAAAAATCTTGACTTTCCTTGCCTTGCTGTCAACAACTCTACTGGTCTTGTTTTTTTTTTTTTTCAAAGGAGTCACCACTTATCAAGGCCCGGAGGCCACTCGAGGATAAGGGTTAATGATTGTACAGTGGTCAAAGGGAACATATCGTAGTCATTGTTAGTAGTGTAAATTTGGTAAATTGAATTACTTAAGGGGATGGCTCATCAAGAATTTGTTCACATTGGACTTGAAGACAACCATGTTGTAGTCAGTTGGAAAGCAAGAAAAAGGTTTCCACAAAACTTCACATCTTCACTATGAATAACAAAATAATTTTAAAAAGATTAAACCCAAAACCGCCATGGTACTATGAGATCTCTTTCGCCAACATCAGGAGTCTACATTCTAACCTTGCAAAACATAGATAATTGTTAGCTTTCTAGATGTTTTTTTTTTTCTGACAACTCTGAACTGTGCTCATCCTCCATTCTGTCTCCGCTAGAATCTTCCACTTAGTCCATATGTTTTAGTTAAGATTAAAATAAAGTTTAACAAGACATCAGATATCCCTCTCCATTGTACAGTGTATTGCTACTCAATAGCTTACTGAGGCAGCTTATCAACGTTTATATCTGAAATACCCATATGCTGTATGTTCGAAAAGGACATGTCCTCTATAGCAGGGTTTCGTAAACTTCAGGATACCATGGATCCCCTGAGCAAGGCAAAGGTTTTTCATGGGCACTTCCAAGATAATTTCTAAAATAAATATGAAAAACAATTTCAAATTTTAACACTGGCTATTGATAATGTTTACAACCATTTTTGGTTTTTGGTTAATCAAAAATTGTTGCATTTTTGTTAGTTTATTTTTTATTATCTTTTTTCATAAATTATCCTGACAATCTTTACACCTGTAGTTATGTATCATTTCTATTTCCAGTAAAAAAGATAAATAATTAAATGTCTGCAGCCATTTAATTTTTCCATATAAAGCATTTGGTCTTGAAAGAGCTTCCGGAGTCCTTCAGCCTCACTCATGGAACCCCAGGGCCACCATGGAGTCAACTTTGGGAAATCCTGCTCTATAACATTCAATTTAACAGATTGACTGTCAGTATGAACGCTTACATATTCTAAAAAAAATTTCAACGGCAACTTAGGAGGCTTTTTCAAGACGAGAGCCGTTCATTTCAATTGAGGCCAAGAAGAGATGTTGTTAGTCTATCAACAATTTCCCTTGCTCTCTATCTGTGCCTAAAACTAAACCAAAATTCCACGAGCAAAGTTTATTTTCTAGAACTGCCCGTCTATTGAATACAATATTGTGGGGCTGCTTTTCAGCTGATTATAACATGATTATTTTCGAATCTAATGTAATTTTTTCATTTTTTATTTTTTTTACACAGGCATAACCACTTATCAAGGCCCAGAGACCACTCGAGAATAAGGGTTAAGAGTGTACAGTAGTCAATTGGACAATATAGTAATCGTTAGTAATGGAAATTCGGTAAATTTGTTAACTTAAGTTGAACGACTCATCAAGAACTTGTTTACGTTGGACTTGAAGGCAATCATATTGTAGTCAGCTGGAAAGCAGGAAAACGGAAGACAATTCTACAGGCGTGCAGTTCTAAGAAAGAAGCTTTGTTCATCGAATCTATGTTTAGGTTTAGGCACAGATAAAGAGTGGGGAGTATCTTGATAGTGTTTTCAGCTAGACGAGTGTTTCTTGTGAAAGTTTGGTGAGGGGAGACCATAGATTGAAGCTCAGTCGAACACTTTCCATGAAAATAACGATAAAGCAGAGACAAACTCGCAACATCTCTTCTGTGGGATAGAGGTTGTAGGGAAGAGAAAACGACATCTCCTACAAGGCTACGAAGTCTATTTTGAACTCTATCAAGACAGGACAGGTCTTTTCTAGCAGCTTCTGCCCAGATGTGGCAACAGTACTCTATCCTTGGGCGTACCTGGCTCTTATTGAGCTGTCTTCTTATTAAACCGTAATCATGTTCCATCATTACCAATCATCATAGTGTCCACCTGACGCTTATTAACCTTTATCCTTGAGTGGTCGTTTGGCCTTGATAAGCGCTGACACCCCACACTCTTAGTTAAAAAGAACAAAACTGTTTGCTGTTCAAACGAACTATTCTCTCTACCTTGTTAGAGTTTTCAAAGCCAAAGTAGCTTTTAATTTAATTTAACTCTAGCTTTGCTTGTTTACTTTGTGTTTACTGTTACTGTTGACTCAACAAAAAACGGATCATCCATTCTTTTAAACGCTCTTTTAAATCTTCAAAAAAAGTTGACACATACACGCTTGACTAAGTTCACACTCGCAGTTTGTTTGACCCACTTAAAAAAAAATCTTTTTACAAAATGGAGGGGAAAACTTTTTTATTGAAATTTATTGGAGTAGTGGAAATTGGAGCAGTCATTGGCTCTAATTGGTTTAATGTTGAAGTTGATACTGCTTCCCTATAAATAGAATTGTAGAACGTAAATCCATGCATTCAACCAGACAAATACCTTTCGGAATGAAACACAAACGTTTCTGTATCACTAACTTTCCATAATTATATACGAATAGCACTAATTTGCATCATAACTGAGTGAATCAACTTTGTTCCCTAAAGTGTTTTATCTATGTAATGGCACAAAATATGTTAGTGCTTGGATTGAGTTGTGTTTGAAGAAATTAGTTTTAATTCTTTTAATCAGCATTCATTCGTAATTAACTGAACATTACAAAATTGTATATTATATAACTAGCAGATGGGCCCGGTATTAAACGTAACATTAAATTTCTTGTGCAACAGCCTGATGATTGGCTAAGAGGAGATGCCTTCTGAGAAGTTGAGTTTACTATTTGGAAAAAGTAATTGTCTCTCAAATAGCTGACTGCTGTGAAAGTAGCTTACTTGAGATTCAGTGTAATCTATATTCACTCAATTTTATGAATCTCTCTGACAGTCAGTTTTTAATATCCTATGATTAACAGCTGATAAAACTCAAGTGAAATATATAATTATTACTATAATTATTTTAATACCTACAGACGCTAACGTTTCATTTTCTTAGGAATCATCAGTGCAGGGAGTTATGATTACAGCTGGTTGGGAGATTCAAACTCAGCCATCAGGCATCTCTGACCCCATTAGCAAGGAATAAACCACACGGCCAACCTTAACAATGAGAAATGCAGTTGAAATTAACATTTATATTAAAGCATAAATGTCAAAGCCGGGCAAGTAATCTTATGATTATGACATCATGATCTGTGCATGTAAGCTTAAGTGACCGACTTATTTCAACTTAGAGTGCTCAACAATAAGAACCAAGTTCTTAAAGGGGCTTACATACATACATACATACATACATACATACATACATATATATATATATATATATATATATATATATATATATAAAGTGAAAGATTAGGAATAATTGATGACTTTATTATATCATCTGAACAATAAGGAAAAGAGAAAAATTAAGAAAAAAGAAACCTCTTTAGACCATGGCATTTCGAAGATAAATGCTTCTCATCATCAGAAGAGAAGGGCCAGCATTGCACAAAATGCAAATATAGAAAAAACTGGCTGAATAACATTTCGATATGAAATTAGAATGAAGGAATAGGATAATATGGGAAAAGGTAATTAAAAGTGAGTTCAACATGTAGATTCCATGAACAAAGTTTCTTTCTCAGAACTGCACACCTGTGGAACTGTCTTCTGTTTGCTTGCTTTCCAGCTGACTACAATATGGTCGTCTTCAAGTCCAATGTAAACAAGTTTTTGATGAACCGTTCCCCTTAAGTAATCCAATTTACCAAATTTACACTACTATGATATTGTCCCATTGATTACCGTACACTCTTTAACCCTTATCCTCGAGTGGCCTCTGGGCCTTGATAAGTGGTGACTCCTATGTAAAAAGAAACCCCAGAAAAACATAAATGGAGTAAATCGGAAAGGTAGTGCATATGTGGGTCATAGTAAAAAGAAAAATATGGGTCACTATGAAATAATGGGGATCATTAAAGAAGAGCAAATAAAAGAAGAAAAGGAAAAGATAGAAAAGAAAGTGGAGAAAGAAGGAAAAGAAAAAAGGAAAAAAAAAAAAAGAAAGCAAATGAGAGACACGAAAATGCATACATAACTAAAACAACCTGAAAGTAAAAAAAAATGTAGGATCCAAAAACTTTTTAAAATCCAGATTAACCTTGTGTGCGTGCAGCACGGTCTCTACCAAACTACTCTATCAATTTTGGGCCGACAGATTTGAACCTGTCATATAAGGGATTCAAAACTGGAACAGATTCGATTCGGTTTTTTAGCTGGTAAAAATAGCTGCTAAGAGGTCACTATTGAAAAATTGGAACTTGGCAGGAATAAGTCGTCTTTATATGTATCCTGTACAAATATACATTTCTACATTTAACTGCATTCGGTTTTAAAGTTTTGATATCCATGTGTCCTTCGGTCAGATAGTAGGGCATACTGCTAGAGAGCTAAATGTTTTACTTTCGATTCTAGCTGATGGCACTCAAGTCATATTTTATTTTTAAACCTTTGAAATCACTACTATATATTGGGTACAATATAATAATCAATAAAGAATTGGCTATTTAATATTACATACGCAATGTACATAAGTTAAAATGTCATATTTAAGCATATTTTTCAACTGGGCAATGCCTGGCAGCATGATAGTTTCTAAATGAACAAGTGAAGCTTGCATGGTCCCCTGTGAGTGCACAGTGAACGAAGCATAAAGAAAATGACTAAGTTTAGCATTTTCCCCCCTCCCTTTAGCCCCAAACGTCCCCAGGAGACGTCAAATCCTGGTGAAAATGAACAAACGGTGCAGTTAGGCCTTAACATATTTACATTGGAGTTCTGCACCATGCAAAAAAAGAAATTACTTTAGCAATCATTTGCACCCCCCCCATTTAGCCCCAAAAGTCTCCAAGACCTAAACATATTTAAATTTGAGTTCAGCACCATATAAAACTGCTAAATAGACATACACAGAAAATTTTGGACAAGTATGGTAAAATAGTTCCAAAAATGGAGTGTTTTTAGCCCTGGAGCACACCCAAGAGTTATCGCGAAGTATAGACAAACAAAATTATATAGAAATCAGTTAGTTACAACTTTTCAGAAAGTTTTATAAAAATCTAAAGCAGCAATTCTTGTTAATAAGAACAAAAGTGTCAGTTTTAGCGATTTTAACCCGAAAAACACACCTAGGTGGGCAATTGGAGTTTTCTCAGAAAATCCGTTCTGTTATTATTTTTACTCATATCATGTTTAATGTTTGTACAAAATTTCAAAAAATTCCAATGCGTAGTTATTGAGAAAAGTACAAACAGACAAAAGTGAATTTACAGGTCCACTCTCCTTTTGTCGGGGGACCAACATGCATCAATAGTTTCGGAGTTTATTCTGTTGACTGTATTGTAGTCCAGGGGGACTGAAGGATCACTTTTCATTGATTACTAGAAATGTAGAGGATGGCGCTACTCCTTTATTTGGATTCCTCCTCTTACTCTTAATCGTCACCTTATAAAGTGTTTAACAAGAAGGCATTAGTAACTCCCTCCCCCCTTTTTTTTTTCTTGAGTCTTTGGAATCACTCGGCTGAAGATTAACCACCAGTCTCTCAACAATCGCAATGATGCTGGATCAAACAGAGCTGAGAGGAAAAAGATAACGAAATACTAAAGACTTATGTACAACATGAAAAGAAACTGGAATCTTAGGAAGATCTCCATCATTCCAGTAATTATAGGAGCAACTGGACTCGTGAAAACTAATTTCAAAAACTACCTGGCAAATATGCCCGGTGAACAAAGTGAAAGAGAAATTAAAATTTAAAGGGGCTGTTAGAATCTTTATAAAGATCTTTCGGTTGGAATGTATGAGATAGCGAGTGAATGTCTGGCATCTGATAGGATGCTCCATCCCCGACTAGAACAAATTAACAAGAAAATTATAAAATTTAAAAAAAAAAAAAGGGAAACATCATATTAAATGGGCCGGTTTATTATTGCTGCAATATTCATTTTTAAAAAATGGTTGTTTAAAGAAAAAAAAAATCAGCAATTATTGGTGGTGCAGAGGAATGGGCGACTAAAAGTCCGAAGCAAACAATGTCAGATCAAAAAATTCGCAAATTGATTTATTGTTTCATTGTTTGGAATTTGTTTTTAACATTATAAAAAAATATATGAAACGTCTATTGATTTCTTTATTTCTATTTATTTATTTATTTATTTTTTATTTTTTTTAGAAAAATAAAATATTTTTTATTTAACACTGCTGCGGACGTTGAGTCGCCTATTCTTGTGCATTGCCAAGTTATCTCCTTTCTTTCTTTCTTGTTTTTCGTGTCATTTACATCATAAAGAATCACAAGCAATTTCATTTTGTTTGAGAATCGATAGAAGCAAGATGTGACAAGTGACAATTCTTGTTTAGATATAAAAAAAAAAAGATAGCATTTATTTATTTTGTAAGATAAAAAAAAAAGCTTTTAAAATCTAAATGAAAATCATTAAAACTGGTGAAGCGGGCAAAAACTGCTTTTTTTTTTCCAATCTTTATCAATATTAATGAATATATGAGAATTTTGCATCTGTATTGCTACTTTTATGTCAAGTGGGGGAAAAATTGTTTGAGACGATACAAGTGGTTATACATAATCCTTATTATAAAACTCTGTGAACCGTTTGTGCGTGCTTGTTTGCTTGCTTAAATCTTCTCTTCAATGATCTGGCATTTCCATCTTCTAAAAAAGGGATAACAAATAAAATATATGGTGTCCCAATAAAATGTATACACTCTTTAAATGACCATGAAACCAACATTTATTATAACGAAGAAAAGTTTCATACATCAAAATACTGTGAACAAATATAGAAACCAGATAATTATCGAAAGTGTTCAAATTATAAGCCGTTGTGGTCTATGAACAGCTAACAACGCTCACTGATTGAATCCAAAACGTTCCTAATCAGTTCACTTGGTATGTTGACACATCTTCTTTCAATGGTTGCTTTCAACTCATTCATTGTAGCTCGTTGTGTTTAACATACCCGCACCACCCAACTACGCCCCTCAAAAAAGAGAAAAATCCAGGGGGAGGGTTCAAATCCAGTGAGTGTGGACAGTACTCGATACTTCCTCCGTAGGTGACTATCAAGATATGCTTTTACGTCATGACGATAGTGGAGAAGTGCTCCATCCTGCTGGAAGTGCCATTCTTTATACCTAAACATCTCTTGGGAACGTGGTATAGCATATTCATGTAGCAAGTTGAGATAATTTAAAGAGTGTATACATTTACCGGTAGTTTTGTATCAAAAGCTTTGGAAATGTTGGCAATACTGAGCTGCCGCATACTGTGAAATTTTTGTACTGTTTTCGCACAATGTAAACAACTTGCCATCGTAATTGCTGAATCCACGGTATTTGAGGTGTGTCGAATTATTAACAAGGCAGTTTGTTTCGTCAATAAAATGGGTTGTAAAGGTGGTTTGAGTAGTTCTGAAAAGAGTACTATTACAGAACAGATAGCAAAAAGTAAAATTACCCTCGAAATATTGAAAATGATAGGAAGGTACCATCAAACTGTGAAGAACTTTGTCAAGGACCCTACAAAAGTACGTAAGAGAGCTGATAAAGGTAAATTTAGAGTTGTTTCACGCCATTCTCTCCTCCAAATTAAATGTGAAGTTGTTAAAAATCCTGGGCAGACAAGTTGAGAAGTCTTTGACCAAGCCGGATTGAAGAATGTCTCAAAAAGTACTCAATGTCGCCTTCTGAAAGAAGTGGCAAAGTCTGTTAAGCCTGTAACAAAGCCTCCATTAAAGCAACATCACATACAAAACTGATTGAAATGGGCAGAGGACAGCATGAAAACAGATTTTTCCAAAGTTTTGTTCACGGAGGAAGTGCATGTCACTCTTGATGGCCAAGATGGCTGGAGCAAGGGATGGACGACATTGTCATCAACGTTTAAGGCGCCAACAAGGTGGTAGTGAGATAATGATTTGGGCTGGGATTATTATACATTAGTTGGCCCATGGAGAGTCCCAGAAGGTATAAAAATGACGTCAAATGCTTACATAGCTTTTCTGAAGGAGCACTTTGAACCATGGCTGAAGAAGCAAAGGTTGACGTTCATAAGAACCATTATTTTATGTAGGATAATGCTCCCTCGCATGCAGCGAACAAAAGCAAAGAGTATTTGCAACAACTGGGGTTCTCTGGGCTACGGAAGATGGAGTGGCCTGCAAATTCACCAGATTTAAACCCAATTGAGAACCCTTGGAGTATCATGAAGCGACGGCTCTATGCAAGTGGACGCCAATTTAAGAGCAAAGATGAGTTGTGGGATGCTCTCCAAGAAATAACTGTTGACGAAATCACAAAGTTGACTAATTCTGTGGACAAGTCATTCATAAAAAGGGATCGCATATCCCCTACTAATTATATCAACGTAGAAATTACTATGCAGTTATTGTGTTCTAAGCATTTTGCCTACTTCATTTAATGTTTGAAAATTATTTCAATAAAAAAGTTATGGGTACATTGACACTCTGAAATCAACATATATTTCTATCTTCTGCCATAGTTTTGCGAATACTGCTTTAAATATTTTTATTTTCTGATTGGAGTAGCTGAATAGTATTGTACGCACTTTTTCAAAGTTTCATGGAGTTTTATTCACTCATTCCTTAAATATTTTTAAAAAATGTAAACTCGTTAATAATTTGATACACCATGTATATATATAGACGCACAAACATGTATGGGTGTGGCTGAGAGGCTAGGGAATGAGGGTGGAGACTTGTATGTTTTGGTTTCGATTCTAGCTGATGGCACCGAAGTCATATATATATATATATATATATATATATATAGTTCTTTTTACAAAATTCAAACTTTAACTAGTGTAGAGATTTTTTTTTTTTAATAAATAAATATATTTATTCATTAAAACAAATTCAATATTTCGAATTATAACAAATTCTTCATCAGGAAAATCCAGGTGTTTTTTGTTTTTATCATTTATTTCTATTGCTTATGCTACATTGATGGTGATAATATATATATGTAACAGAGCAGACGGCTATATGTAAACACTGAGCCATGAGCGAAATGATGTCATAGTAAGGAAAAAGAAGACTATAAAAAAGAAGATAACATATTCGAGAAGACGATCACCTTAGATATGTGGATGACATTCGAGCGCACATTCGATACACGTGGGTGACGTCACAGCCATAATGAGAAGTCGAACATGGCGGGAGAATGAGGAAATAAAAATATTGTTCTTAAAGAAAAAAAATGGAGTTATTACTTGTCCTATGTTCCTTTGTGATGTAGACTGCATGCAACGTGCGGGTCTCATGTGTAAACGTAAGTAACGTTACATATGGACGTGTATGCATATGAAACATTGAGGAAGATTAGTTAGTAATCGTTAACGAAAAACAAAGTTTTGTAAATGAAGGATTAAGAAAACCGAAATTTTATGCCAAAACAGTTTAATATTTATAATGTAATCAGAATATAAAAGTTATTTGCAATCAGTAAATCTTATTGCTGTTGAAATATGCATAGGTTTTTCAGTCAATTTGAATGATGAAAGAGATGGCAGAATGTTCTGTCTCCTTCATATTGTCGTTTGTCTAGCCATATACATAAGATGACGTAGGTTATTGTAGGGTAGCGAGTTTGCTTTGAATTTTTTTTTTTTTTTTTAATTTTCTTCCTTTGAAGATTGTAACGTTGGGTATGGGCCAGCCAAACCAGCTGCCAACATTACCCTGCTTTTTATTGAAACCAACCGAGAGCTTTTTTTAGTATCCTCGTTGTTCCCTTAAATGCAATTGTCTGGATCTCTTTTGCACTTGGTTCAGTAGGAATATTAATTAGGTAGGACTTCAGGTTCTTCTTCATAAGCTTTGTGGCACCTATAATAACTGGTATGATTGATATCTCCCTAAGATTCCAGTTTGTTTTCATATCATACATGAGACCTTGAAATTTGGTCTGTTTCTCCCTTTCAGCTCTAATCGATCGTCACAATAGGAAATAAATGCTTAAACAATTCTGCTTTAGGATGATAAAGAGAAGGTCGAACACTGCTAAGTGTTTTAAAGCAATTCTTGGCTGTTCAGAAGATCACTAGTAAGGTTCGTATATTGTTTGGAGTGAGATGCTACGTACAGAGTTCATCCTTGATCCTTAAATTGTTTTGTGTAATTATGTCATACGTAATAATCACATTTGACACACCGATTCCTGTCAGATCACCGAAGTTAAGCAACAATGAGCCTGGCCAGTATCAGATATGTGACCATTTGGGACTTCCAGGTACTGTATGTGCTCTCTGCTTATCTCGGCATTGTTTCCAGTCGTCCTAGACTTCTCCTTGCCACTGGACTCAAACAGTGCTGATTCAGAAGAGGTGCGGTTGGAGATTGTGTAATCCTTGCCACACAATTCCATGCGTATCTGCCCTTACAGAGACCGAATAGAAGCATCAAGTTACATCAATGACTCCAAAAAGGGATGATCCATTCCCTATGCTACTTTCCGGCTGTTTTTTTTTTTTTTTCTATGTAAGAAAATTTTCATGGAATTATGCCTAGTAACCTAGTAATGAAGATGATTACTCTAGGACAGAATAGTTCTCCAGTAAGACTTTATATTCTCTCTAATTAAATAGCATGGTTTTCATGTAACGATTAGAATTATTTATTTTAGAGTCCGTGATTTGATGAGTTTGAATATCTTTAAGTAAAGTATTTTGTTGTTTTATTTACCAACTAGTAGGGAGCCACCCGACCTTGCTGGTCGTAAAATACACTTGAATATATTTTAATTCATGCAGATTTCATATTTATTATTACAGAGTTAATTCTTTATATATATATATATATATATATATATATATATATATATAGTAGTAAGTTATACAAATATATATGGCAATTAAGCTACACAGAATATTCCGTGTTTCATTCTTGTGAGAATTCTTCAGGCTTATGCAAAGAGTCGTGGTTACCTCGCATTTTTATATACAGACATGCTATTGAATTTTTAGTTAACCAATGAGCTTCCTAGTTTCCACCGTGCCCATCCTAATCAGCCAATGGGCGGGCACTTTCATGGCAAAGGTACAGTTGACCTTAGGTTCACCCTTTCCTTTGTGTGTGCGTTTCATGGGGAGTCGATATCTAGCTGACCTATTTTCAACCTAGGTGTAGTTAATATTTTTAATTTTTAAAAATTATATATTTAAATAACTTTTAAATAACATTTTCAATATATATGCTGATAAGCAAAATATTTGTTTTATTCATAGCTCAACATTTTGCTAATTGCATTTCATTTCCTCTGATGATATAGGCCATTATTGAAAATCCAGGGATTAAGGAAATAAATATAATTCTTCCCCATATATTCCTTGTTTCAAGCAATAAATTCTTAACTTGAATATATTTTTATATATATTTTAATCTACAGAATTTAACTTAATCATTACACTTATATATATATATTGTACTGATTTCAAAAGTTTAAAAAAATGACTTGGGTGTTATCAGCTAATATTGAACTCAAAACATTTAGTGCTTCAGCCATGTTTGCTAACCCGACAGATAGATAAGAAAGTTATGAAATTAAACCACTTTCAGCTATAATTAGTTTACGCATGTACAAACTAATAAAAATGTCAGCAAGTTGAAATGAACATTTTACATCTGTAGTGGAATGGGGACAAAAATGGATAGTCACATTCTATGCTGCCAAGATTAAACTTGTTTCCTTCAATAATTACAAGAAACCTTCTCAACCATCAGTAGCTATGGCTAAAGATACATTAACTGAAAGTACTTGATTCAAACTCCTCGGCTTAAGGTTCACAAGGAACATGAGTTGAAACAGATCCATTGACAGCATTGCGAGGACTGCTGCAAGGAAGATGGGCTCTCTCTACCATGCTAGAAAGTTACTTACACCTGAAAGTATCCTGTACTTCTACAAGGCTACAATTCGCCCATGTATCGAGTATTGTTATGTTTAGGCTGGTGCATCTGTAACTAGTCTTTCACTCCTAGACAGGCTTCAAAAGAGTCGCCAACCTGATAGGTCCTGAACTGTCATCTAGGCTTCAGCCTCTGTCCCATCAACGAAATGTTGCATCTCTCTGCCTATTCTACAATTATTTTAATGGCGGATGCTCTGATGAACTACAAGCCCTTGTACCCCCTCAATATAAATACCCCCAACAAACCCAACAAGCAGCAGAATCCCACCCTACACAATAGAGATCCCTTTTCAATAAATTAGTTTGTGGAACATGTTACAAGATTGCTTCCCTGAGTGTTACAACTTCAAATCTAATGTCAATAAACATTTGTCATAAAGTTTCATGAGTAATTAACCCTTATCCTCATGTTGCTCTTATCCTTAATAAGTGGTGATTTTTACAGTAACCCCCACCCAAACAACAAAAAAATCAATTTGCTATTTTCCCTACAGCTAAAGGGAGATTGTGAGTTCATACCTTTGCTGAGTGCATAAATAGCAACAATAGATCTGATGGGATTTGAATTCTGCATAATTCCATAGTCTACAATTGTATCCATTAAGACAGTCATACATCTTCTGCAATAAACGTTTACAGACACCATACATGATCAAATAACCGTAGGTGTGAGAAGTTCTTTCAGTGAAGATTTAATTTGAGATTTATTTTTCATCCTTTCGTGTGAGTTTATAGCAATGAATGTTTCATGAAAACTGGTTTTTGAATTTACAGACTTGCTGATTTTAAACTGGTTTTACAATTGTGCTCAAAATAAAAAATAAATAAACTCTAACTCTTCTATTAGAATAGCAGTATCTGCATTTGGCAGAAATAAGATAAAAAAAAAAATAAAGACACTTCTTCTTCTTAATCGTAATGCTGCTCGTATCCTAGCCTCGAACCACATCTTCCTCAGTCCACTATGCTCTCTTGTGTCTGGGATATCAAAGTGTATTATTAAGACAAAAAAATATATATACCATATGATTTTAAGATAAAATAAAAATGTTTACTCATTCTTGGGGGTCGATTCGATACAGGAAAGGATATAGGCGTAATATTTAACATATTTATTTATAACTAGCCGACCCATATCCCAGCGTTGCCCGGGAAATTAGATTAACTCAAGAAATTCCATGCCCCAACTTTGAACTATTAATATTATTACTATTAATAATAATAATAATAATAATAATAAAAAGATTAACAATAATAGGTTATAGCGACTGGGAAAAATAACGTACCTTGTTAATTTATGGTCTTAATTTTATGGATTGTACATTTAGACTTATGGTTGGTGGTAATGGTAAGGAAAAGTATGCTTGGTTATGTAATAAACTAGCCGACTGCCCGGCATTGCCCAGTCATAAAATACGCTTAAATATGATATTTTGATAAATGCAGATTTCGTATTTATTATTATATTATATTAAACCCAATATATAGTAATGATTTAAAGTTTTAAAAGAAATGACTTGTGCGCCACCACCGAGAATTGAAAGCAAAACGTTTAGCTTACGATTTACTTTTTCTTTTGACGTTAATTCCTGAGCTATGAAGACATGTTTGCTGCAAGGCTAAAAATTAAAACATGAATCAATAGCTATTACGTTATGTATGAATATTTATAATGCCGTCGTTTGACCTTCATCTGGCAAATTCGATTTTTTTAATTTTCACACTTTTGCACCGATTTTCTCCCGGCTAAAATCGAAATATATACTTTTGCATGGGTTCAAATACTCTGTATATTAACTTTTATTTCTACTGACCAAAAACAGACAGGAGTTTGGTAAGCAGAATTTTTTAAACAAATACACATACAGATACATAAATATATATATAGAAAGACGTTTGCCTTTTTATGCAAGTATAAATCATGTAAAATATCTGCATTAATTACACATGAAAGTCAACTAAAAATGATCGTCCCATAAGAAAACTGAAAAAACTAATAGGGAATTAATTAAAATAAATATTTAAAAGAATATGCAAATTAGCTAGATCATTTGCAGATGAATGCAATTCTACGACCCATATATAACAAAGTTGTATTTTCTTTTTAAATAAATAGAAAAAAGGGTTTTTAATATGAATATCAATACACAAAAATTATAGGAGTATAGATCAATAATAAAATGCAACAATTAAACTGTCATATTGTCGTTTACATGATGGAAGATTGGAATTACTACGACTATTAAAATTTTAAATCCAAAGTAGCTGATCAGCAGCTTGGTTCCCACCAGTTTGGGCAAATAACAAATAGGATCCTGAACAGAAGTGTGCGTTCTATCTCAACCATTATCAACGGACCAGATGTCATCTCGTCAGCTTCAGACAAGGCCAAACTATTCGCCAAGAACTTTGCAGCTAATTCTACCCTATGCAACAAAGGCCATCAACTCCCCATATTTCCTCCTATAACACAGAACACACTAGGTAACGTACAAATATCTGTGCATGAGGTCGCCAAGCTAATCAAAAACCTTGATTCCAGTAAAGCAACTGGCCCTGATGACATCCCAATTATAGTGTTAAAAAAGCTTCAACCAGAACTTGCTCACATACTTACAAAACTGTTTAAGCGTTGCCTTAAGGAGAAGTGCTTTCAAACACCATGGAAAACCTCGTCAGTATGCCCTGTATTTAAGAACTAATAAGTCTCCTGTGTGTCATGAGTAAGTTGCTGGAATCCACAATAAATAGAGAAATAGTCAACCACCTCAGCAGAAATAACCTTCTTAGTGACACGCAATATGGTTTTCGTTCTGCAAGATCTACCACAGATGTGCTAACAGTTATATCTCATAGGATTAGTGAATCTCTTGACAAAGGCTTCCTCTCTAGGGCAATTGCTCTTGACATATCAAAGGCCTTCGACAAGATATGGCATAAAGGCCTACTTCACAAGATTTCCAGCTACGGTATAACTGGAAATGTTTTCTCAATCATTAAATCATTTTTCTCTGATAGGCTCATAAGAGTAGTGGTTGATGGACAAAAATCAGAGGCCTGCAGTATTAATGCTGGAGTCCCTCAAGGGTCCATCCTGGGCCTAACTCTCTTCCTGATCTACATCAATGATCTCCCTAAACACATACTTAAATAATTCGTTGACATCTATGCTGATGACACAACCATCTATGGCAACATATCAAAGGCTGTAAATGACAAAGCTCTCTCTGATTCTCTCTCCTCTGATCTCGAATGAGTGCTTCAGTGGGGGAAGACGTGGCTGGTTACCTTTAATGCATCTAAAACCAAACACCTATCTTTACATCATCAACGCTCTGATCCCCATCTGGCATCAATTGAAATGGATGGCTCTTGTTTAGGAGAAGGCCCATGTTTTGACAAGCTTCTGGGCTTGACCTTCACTCCTGATCTGAAATGGAACACATACATCAAGTCTGTTGCCAAGGTTGCTGGAAAGATGGTGGGATCCTTCTACCGCTCCAGAAGATATCTCACTACTGATGCAATTCTTTATCATATAAAAGCCAAGTACGTCCAAGGATGGAATACTGCTGCCATATCTGGGCAGGAGCTGCTAAAAACAGCCTATCCTGCCTTGACAGAGTACAAAATAGACTTTGTGGCTTAGTGGGGGATGCCCTTTTCTCTTCCCTGCAACCTCTCTCCCACAGAAGAGACGTTGCGAGCCTATTTTTGTTTTGTCGTTATTTCCATGGCAAGTGCTCGTCCGAACTCCAATCTCTGGTTCCCCCTTGCCAATCTTTTACGAAAAACACCCGTCTAGCTGAATCCACTGTCAAAAACTTTGCCCACTCTTTATCTATGCCTAAATCAAAACGTAGATTCCATGAACAAAGCTTCTTTCTTAGAACTGCACGCCTGTGGAACTCTGTTCCGTCTGCCTGCTTCCCACCTGACTACAACCTGGATGTCTTCAAGTCAACGTAGACAAATTCCTGATGAACCGCCCTCTTAAGTAGACACGTTATTAAATCTCCACACTAACGTACTGTACTTACAATATCCCTTATCCCTGAGTGGCCACCGTGCCTTGATAAGTGGTGACCACCTTGTAAAAAAAAAAATACTACAAGTTATACAAAGAAGATGATGAAGAGCTGCAGTGGTCAAACGTTGAGATGAATGTTTTACATATTAAATCTGTTATAAAGATAAAAAGTTAAGGTTCTGACATAAATTATTTAAAAAGTGAACTGTAAAAAGAAACAAAAAAATGTAGATGTCTAAATGTAATCACTAAAACTGAAAGTTTTATTTTATTTGTATTTTTTTTACTGATTCTAAAATCATTTCATGAAATAGTATATAAAGTGACCTTAATTTTTTATATTTACCAAAAAAAAAAAAAATAGTAATAATAGAGGAAATGTCACAAAAACAAAATATAAAATACCATACACAGTACTGTGAAAATAAATGGTGTTCATATAATTTTTTTTTTTTTTTTTGCTTTTGTTTTTTTGTGACAATGAAAATGAATAAACCGAATCTATTACATGTTCGTTTCTGTATTTCTTGTTTGTTTCACTTTGTTTTAGTATTCTTAATCGAACTAAATCTAGGAAATGTTTTTGTGTTGCTTTTATTGTTCTAGTCCTCTCTTATTGTTTTGGTTCTAGTGAACCTGTCCAGTCTCAATATAAAGAGGCAAATACCAAAAATAGAAAAAGATTAGCTAGCTTGACATAGCTTGGGTCTAGTTCATTCCTCTTAATTACAACGTTATTTCTTAAATGCGAGAATGAAAAGTGATATGGTTAAGATTAAACTTAGAAAAGTAAAAGGAATAGCTGTTAAAACTAGAAAAGAAAAAGACAAGAAACTGTTTACGATATGTCCGTACTTATACTTAAAATTAAAGTTATCTTTAAATGAACTTAAACTAAACTTTTGTTAACTCTCTCTATATGATCCAAATAAGATGATATGCGAATGACATTACCGCTATGATTAATGAAGGTGTCGATGACGAAAAATAACTGCAAATCTTTGCCAAAAAAACATGTGTGCAGCTATAGAAAGTGACTGGGAGCTATGCAGCCAAATATTGAATCAATGTATCTAATACTTTTGCTTATGTTAATTTATATTTTTTCTTAAATCTAAACTTTCTAAACTTTAATTTTGTAATTACTACTCCAAATATAAGTTAGAATAGTAATAGGAATATACTGACCAAATTTTAGGTAAAATCTTGAAACCTAATTAAAGTTATGAAGAAAAATGTAATGTATCCAATACTTTTGCGTGGCACTGTATATGCAGCGGTCCCTCTACATATGAGATTAATTCGTTCCCAGATGAAGCTCGTATCTCGAACGAATTTCCCATAAGAAATTAACTGAAACAAATTCCTGATGAACCGCCCCCCTTAAGTAGACACTTTATTAAATCTCCACACTAACGTACTGTACTTACAATATCCCTTATCCCTGAGTGGCTTCCGGGCCTTGATAAGTGGTGACCACCTTGTAAAAAAAAAAATACTACAAGTTATACAAAGAAGATGATGAAGAGCTGTAGCATCGTACAGTGGTCAAACGTTGATAATGTTTTACATATTAAATCTGTTATAAAGATAAAAAGTTAAGGTTCTGACATAAATTATTTAAAACGTGAACTGTTAAAAGAAAGAAAAAAATGTAGATGTCTAAATGTAATCACTAAAACTTAAAGTTTTATTTTATTTATAAGGGTAGTTTTTTTTTTGTTTTTTTTTTTACTGATTCTAAAATCATTTCATTAAATAGTATATAAAGTGACCTTAATTTTTTATATTTACCGAAAAAAAAAAAAAAGTAATAATAAATGTCACCAAAACAAAATATAAAATACCATACACAGTACTGTGAAAATAAATGGTGTTCATATAATTTTTTTTTCTCTTCTTTTTTATGACAATGAAAATGAATAAACCGAATCCATTACATGTTCGTTTCTGTATTTCTTGTTTGTCTCACTTTGTTTTACTATTCTTAATCGAACTAAATCCCGGACATGTTTTTATGTTGCTTTCATTGTTCTAGTCATCTCTTATTGTTTTGGTTCTAGTGAACTTGTCCAGTCTCAATATAAAGAGGCAAATACCAAAAATAGAAAAAAGATTAGCTAGCTTGACATAGCTTGAGTCTAGTTCATTCCTCTTAATTACAACGTTATTTCTTAAATGCGAGAATGAAAAGTGATATGGTTAAGATTAAACTTAGAAAAGTAAAAGGACTAGCTGTTAAAACTGGAAAAGAAAAGGACAAGAAACTGTTTACGATATGTCCGTACTTACACTTAAAATTAAAGTTAACTTTAAATGAACTTAAACTAAACTTTTGTTAACTCTCTCTATATAATCCAAATAAGATGATATGCGAGTGACATTACCGTTATGATTAATGAAGGTGTCGATGACACAAAAATAACTGCAAATCTTTGCAAAAAAACATGTTTGCAGCTATATAAAGTGACTGAGAGCTATGCAACCAAATATTGAATCAATGTATCTAATACTTTTGCTTATGTTAATTCATATTTTTCCTTAAATCTAAACTTTCTAAACTTTGATTTTGTAATTACTACCCCAAATATAAGTTAGAATAGTAATAGGAATATACTGACCAAATTTTAGGTAAAATCTTGAATCCTAATTAGAGTTATGAAGAAAAATGTAATGTATCCAATACTTTTGCGTGGCACTGTACATGCAGTGCTCCCTCTACATACGAGATTAATTCGTTCTCAGATGAAGCTCGTATCTCGAACGAATTTCCCATAAGAAATTAACTGAAAACTAATTAATCTGTTCCCAGCTCCACAAAATCATCCAAATTAACCTTAATTAACTATAAATCTTCATGATTACTAAAAACACATTCAAATAATAATTAAACATAAAATACGGTAATAAATAAGATGACTCTGGGGAAATAAAATGCGAGTTTATTATGAGCACTTACAATGGAGGAAGACGGCGGCAGCTAACGGATGTGAATGCGTGCTGGTGGAGGAGTGGGGGGGGGAGTGTGAGGATGTGCAAGAAACTGTTTACGATATATCCGTACTTACACTTAAAATTAAAGTTAACTTTAAATGCACTTAAACTAAATTTTTTGACTGCACTAAATTTTTTTTGTTTCTTTTTTTTTGTTTTTTGTTTTTTTGTTTTTAACATTATCAGTTTTTACTTTTCTTCATTTTCTTTTGCCATTTTAGTTGAACTCAAAACACTTTAACTTTCTACAAGTCTTTTTTAAAAAAAATCTTTCTAAGGAGGTTTGTCTCGGCCTCTTTCAAAATGTTACGGAAATGGGAAATGCGTAAAGCAAGTCTCATTAAAAAGAGCTATAACACGACCAGTAGCCACTTTTTCTGGGTGTTTTTTGTTTTTTTTTAAGGAAAGCGACAATTTCCTCCCACTTAACCAACACCTCCCTAATCTCCTTTGTAGACGTCACCTTCTCCGGCTCGTTCTTTTCCTTGTTGTTGATTTCTTGCAACATCCCCGTCTGTTGCATCGCCTGTAGTTTCTTCAACTCTTCTGTTGTCAGTTCCTCTTCATGCTCCTACACAGGCGCGTTAATATTCTCCTCATCTACCTGCAGCCCCATGGACTTTCCGAGGGAAACAAACTTGTTCAACACCACGTCGGACACTTTCAGCATTGCAATTAGGCCACAATCCTTTCCAGGCAGAATTTAATGTGTATTTCCTAACGCCCTGCCATGCAGTATCAATTATTTTCAGAATTATGGCAATGTTGAAATGTTCATTCCAAAACTCACAAATGGTTATTTGAGTGTTGTCCGTGATTTCAAGGCATCGCTGGAACAAAACCTTAGTGTACAGTTTTTTAAAATTTGAGATCACCTGCTGATCCATGGGCTGAAGGATTGGGGTGGTATTGGGGAAGATGAAGAGCACCCGGATGAACTTGAAATCTTCCATTATGTCGTCTTCTAGGGCGGTAGGGGTGCACGGAAGCATTGTCCAAAACATTCTCCTGGTGATATTGCCTCACTGAAGTGCTTAAAACTAAATTCACCCATTCAGTGAAGAACTGCCGGGTCATCCACGCTTTTTCATTAGCCCTCTACACAGTAGTCTCTCTTTTAAGACTTAAATGCACGTGGGTTCTCTGCAAAACACACCAGCAGTGGCTTTATTTTGCAGTCACTACTAGCATTAGAACACAGTGCTAAGGTTAGATGATCTTTCATGGGCTTGTGGCCCGGCAGCTTTTTCTCCTCAGCGGTGCTGAATGTCCTGCATGGCATTTATTTACCAAAAAGGCCGGTCTCGTTGCAGTTAAACAATTGCTGCAGAACATAACCTTCTTAACCGAAATTCGTGAAACGAAGCGCTGCAAAAACTCATCCACAGCTTTGGCATCTGCACTCGCTGCATCGCCATGCCTTATCATAGAGTAGATGCCAGTCCTCTTTTTGAATTTATCAAACCAGCCATGGCTGGCCTAAAAATTCACTCCATGTGTACCTTATAATGTCTCTCCCTCTGTTAATGCTGCCTCAAGTTGTAGATCCTTGTAGATAGAGAGCACCTTTTCAGAGATGGTGCTCTCCATGATGGTATCTTCCGGCAGCTCCTTGTCACGTATCTACAACAACAGAAGTCTCTCCATCCCACCATGGGCGCCAGTCCTTCATCTGGAAATAATAGTAACACCCCTGATCGGATTTATAACTTTTATGGTCTTTTTCTGTTTCGATATCGTACAGATCATCTATAACAGCTGATCATACTGCTTCACGAGATCACTCACACAAACGACACGCTCATGGTTGTCGATTAGTTTTTGCTTCATTTTGATCAATATCGTCCGCTTTTTATCTCAGAGGCCACCTTTCCTGAAACAAAAATGTAGTAGGCAAAAAAAAAAAAATGAATGTTCTGTCAGCAACAGTACAACTTCAAAATAGTCAATATCGCCCACCTCCAGAAGAGAGGGAATTCCTGTCCGTGATAACCGTGGTAAAAGAAGACACACTCCAATCGCCAGAAACACCCACACACACAATTTGCAGGACACACTCCCGACTCGTCTCTAGTCTCCTGCTTTTATAGTGGCCGGGAATTATCCATTTGCATAATCACATGAGAAAGAAACGTGATTTTCCGATAGTTGCATGGGGTAAACGCTAATAAAAACCCCTGGACACCATCTTGGAATTCTCTTTCCCCCCCCAACCGGTGACACAACAGACGTACCCGAGGTAAGCTCTTTTTCCCCTCATTTTAGTTATTGCTACTTCTGCTACACTCCCCCCGATCTCATGATCACAAACGGGGCAGGGGGGCAGTCGTCTTTGTCTGGTACTTCTCCGAAGAACCGGAGGCAGCACTTCCTCCCTGCCATCCTCCTCATCGCCATTATTGCCACCAGTCTGCTCCATAGGCGGTGTTTCACAATCAGGGCAGGGGGGCAGTATTTGTCTCTGTCGGGTACTCCTTCATAGAGGCAAGACGGGTGGTCCTTCCTCCGCTTCTTCAGTATGTACATTATAAGGCTCAAAATCCTCTCCGTCGTCCTGCATCATACTCTCTGTCTTTTCAGAAGACATCATACTGTCTGAGTCTCCCTCTTCCTCCGATGTAACAACATAATGGCGAGGGCGCAAATCCTTCACGTGACGAGGCACACCGTCCACCAAAATCGACTGAGGGCTGATCACCTTGGTCACCTCACCCTTGCCGAACCTCGTGGTACATCGATTTTGTGGTCTTTTGACCCATACGCGATCTCCAACCTGGTAAAAGCTGTTCTTGGGACCTGGGGACGCAGTTGCAAGATTGGTCTCCTTTACTCGAACTTCGTATTGATAAATCCTGTTGGCAGGTGCAGTGGAGGGAGATGTGTCGTCTCTTGGTGTGATGTTATACCAGTAGACAGCCTCCTGTATGGGACAACACATTCTAGCCGCTATTCGTTTCACTGTACGGTGACATCGCTCCGCTATGCCATTCCCGGCTGGAGCGTATGCACAACAGAATCGCAAGTGAACTCCCCATTTACGTGCAAATGCTTGGAACATATTGCTGCAGAAAGCTGTGTCATTGTCTAAAAGGAGTTCATGCGGCGCGCCACGCTCGAGAAACACTGCCTCCAACTGATGAATCACGCTTGCCGAGTCCTGCCTTGCCAATTTCCTCCACACTTGACCAGCTAGCATCTGGAAACACATAACTTGGATTTTCGCTGGCATGTAGGGCAAGAATTTTGTTCTAAAGACATCTCTTATCTTGAATTTCTTGTAACTAGAGCAGCTCGTCTGTAGTGGGGCCACTGTGTGTGTATATATATATAGATATATATATATATATATGCTAGCTTTAAGCAAGGACATCTGACTGGTCCACAGAGTTTTATAATTATTAAGATTTTATTCTTTACTGTTTTAACTTCTATTTATTTCACTTAAATTATGTAACAAAAATGTCCAATGCTAATCATCATAATATTCATATTTATCTTGGTATAGAATTTAGTTTTTAATTCCAACCTTGCAAAGAAAAACCAACAGAAAGACATTATTTCATGGGTAAGTTGTTTGAACTGTGATTGTTAATCACCCCAGCAAAAACCGTTTACTCGGTGTCGAGGAATATGATTTACATCCGGAGAAATCAGCAGTTGATACGTTGACTGTAATATCACAAAGAATCAGTGAATCTATTAACTTAATTTCTAGAGTGATAGCTTTTGCTAAATTAAAGACCTTTGATAGGATTTGGGATAAACGTCTCCTTCATAAAATTCTTAATTATGGAATATTTGAAGATGTCTTCTCAACCTTTTTCCCTGAATAGGCTCATAAAATTAGTCATTCATGGACAGAAATCCGAGGCTCATAGTATCAATGCTGACGTGTCTTAAGGATCAATTTTGGGATCAACACTCTTCTTTATCTTCATCAATGATATCCCAAATCCCATTCTCAGATCATTTGTTGACATTTATGCAAATGATAAAACCATGTAGAACAACACTTCCAGCCATCCATCCATCTAGCACGGCCGCAGCCAAGATTGAACCAACTACATGAGTTTGTAGTGTAATTCAAATCTTGTCTGTAGCTGAATACTTGATGCTTTGCCAGGGCTATCAAGGGTACTTTTTATCATGACGCCATCACTAGATGAGGTGCCTATCACAGCTTAAGAGTATCCCATCTACGCTCAAGAGAAGGATAGGCCATGCCAGTTTCTTAACCTGGTATTTTACCTCGAAGAGTGGTAATGACCCAGACCTTTCTGATTCTCTATTTTCTGATTTTGAGCACGTAGTACACTAGGGAAAAAGTAGTTGGTTAACTATAATGCCTCCAAAACTAAGCCTCTTTCTTTTCACCACTAACGCTCCGATCACTACTTTGTCCCAATTGAAATGACTGGGCCTCATCTTGAAGAAGCCCCCTGTTTGACAAGCTTCTGGATTTGGCCGTTGCTCCAGACAAGAAATGAAAGACCTACGTCAAATGCATTGCCAAGATCATTGGTTTGATCACTCTACTACTTCAGGAGGTATGTCATGCCTGATGTAGTCCTCTACCTATATAAGAGCCAAATGCGTTCTAAGATGGCGTTTTATTGCTAAATCAGAGAAGGTGCTCAAAACATCCTATCCTGTCTTGACAAAGTATAAAACCGACTTTAAAATCTAGTGAGTGATGCCCTTTTCTCCTCCTTACTACCTCTCTCACTGTTACTAGTCTTTCTCTATTCTACCGTTATTTTCATGGCAGGTGCTAAACTAAGCTTCAGTCTATGGTTCACCTTGTAAAACATTTACTACAAAACTCGTCTAGCTACAACCATTTTCTCTCTCTCTCTCTCTCTCTCTCTCTCTCTCTCTCTCTCTCTCTCTCTCTCTCTCTCTATCTCTCTCTCTCTCTCTACCTAAAACTAAACAAACTTCCCTGAGCAAAGTTTCTTTCCTAGAACTGCCTGTCTATGGAATACAGCTGACTACAACATGGTCGCTTTCGCGTCCAATGTAAATGAATTCTTGTTGCATTATCTTAAATAATCAAATTCTGCCCAATCACCACCATCATTACCAATCATAATAATGTTGCTTGACTATTCACCTGACAGTTTTAACTCTTATCCTCAAATGGCCTTTGGGTTTTAATAAGTTGTTACACCTTGTTTTAAAAATTTGGGTTAGAATGTTATTTTATCTATTTTCAAATATAGTTGATTAAATTTCTTTAAAAAATCTCTAAAAATCAGAAATATTTAATATGTCCGTAGAATAGAAGGTACGAGAGAATCAAATCTAGCCCTAGAATTAATTGGTTTTACTTAAGGGAGATAACTCTATCCCCAGTAATACTAAACTAATATGGCTGTTATAGGATAAGCTTATTATTTTTTTTACCCAATTGGATTTAAACAAATATGTGAATAAGATATAAACTACTTTAAGTGAACAAAATAATTGGGCTTGCAAATTTAAAATAAACGGTGCCATTTGTTTTATACTTAAGTGTACAAAAATTGTTAAATCGATAGTTATGTCTGACACAATTCTTCTTGGGTATTTGTCTCCTATGAGAAGATTTACTTTTGAATTGTGTAAAAAAAATAAAAAATAGCATATCAGTCTTATTTATAAAAGTACCACTTTTAATCATTTATAATCTGCAAAATAAAAAAAAAACTTATGTTTACAAATACCATAGCTGTCAGGTGATGAATATACATTTTTTATTCAACGAAACTATTTCTGTGATAAATCAATAGTTATTTTAGCTAAAATGCAAGATATATGTATATATAAAAACTAAAACCAGGCCAAAACTCAAACAAAACCAACCTGCCTTCTCCCTTAAGGCTTGCATTTATGAACATCCGTTGGCTTAGAACTAATTTAAATGATGTTGAAGCATTTCTCATAACAAACACCCCAGATATCTTAGCACTAAGTGAGACTAACCTATACTCCTCTATCCCCTCTAACTACTTTAACATGCCTGGACATCTCCCACTCTGCCGTAAGGACTCTGACAGACATATGCACGGACTTGGAGTCTACATTCGAAATCCCCTCCCCTTCACTAGAGAAACTAATCTAGAATCAGACGATCAAGCCTTTATGTGCTTTAGACTTAACATGCAACATAACATTAGTTACTTTTATTTTCTCTACCATTCTCCCTCGTCCCAGGACTGTACCCTAATAAAGAAAGTCTCTGACAGCATATACAGCACTTTCCCTCGTCACTAGCATACAAGTGCATGTATTTGGTGACTTCAATGTCCACCACAGAAACTGGCTTGGATTTTCTGCATACACAGACACATAACTTCTCTATATCTCATTCCCTATCACAGATAGTTACGTTTCCAACCTGTTTCCCAGACCAGCAAGAACAACACGCATCACTTCTAGATCTGTTTCTGATCACAGTTCCCAATGACTATGTAACGAATGCCTTCAGCCCACTTGGGAACGCCGATCATGCAGTGGTAATGGTTGAAATCGCCCTAAACTCTAGAGCCAAAACTGAAGAGCCACTGCTCAAAACCACGAGATATTATAAAAAGGCTGACTGGGAAGCCATCAGGGATCTTAGCAGGGACGCCCCATGGCAAAATATCTTTTCACTTCCTGCTGAACAGTGCGCAAACGAGACCACTGAATGGTTCAAAATGGCAATCAAAGCACATGTTCCCATGCGCAAATTTTATAGCAAGCTCCACTCTCCCCAATGGTTTACTTCTACTTGTGTAGCTGCTATAATGCAAAGGCAGCATGCGTACCGCAAATTTAATCGACATAAGTCCAGTTCAACACAGGCAGAAGTATATAGAAGCCAGAAGTAACTGTAAGAAAGAAATAGTGACAGCTAAGAGAGAATTTATGGAAACCACCAAAAAATGCATCGAAGCACAGAAATTAGGAACCCGTGACTTCTGGAAAATCTACAACAGTGTAGTAAATAATGGGCAATCAACAATTCCCCCACTATCCAACAATCATGAAGTTGTTTGCTCTGCAACTGAGAAGGCTAACATGCTTGCCAGTCGGTTTGCCTCCAACTCCACACTGGACCCTGCTAACCACCACCTCCATGACTTTTCTTTGCAGACAGACACCACACTAGACGATCTGATAATCATGCCTTCTCAGGTGCATGCTATCATAAAAAACCTTAACACTGCAAAAGCATGTGGACCTGATCTCATCCCGGCTGTGCTATTAAAAAAGTGCGCCACCGAAATAGCTCCAGTTCTCTCCATACTTTACAACAAATGCCTTAACAAATCTTGCTTTCCTACCTGCTGGAAAACTGCTTCTGTAGTACCAGTTTTCAAGAATTCTGGCAAAAGAACTGACCCAGTAAATTATTGCCCCATTAGCCTCCTCCCACTTTTTGTCAAAATATTTGAGACCATAATTAACCAAGCTCTAGTTCATCACCTAACAGATGCTAAACTTTTGACTGACCATCAATATGGATTTAGGCAAGCCCGATCCACAGCAGACATCCTAACTGTAATCTCAGAACGTATATACCATTCACTGGACAAAGCAGGGGAGGGTAGAGCAGTAGCTCTAGATATATCTAAGGCTTTTGACAGGGTATGGCATGAAGGTCTTCTCAAGAAAATCAGATTATACGGTATCACTGAAAGAATACATAACATAATTCTTCTTAGGTAAGAGAAAAATCCAGGTTGTCCTTGACAGTCGTACATCTGAACAATATGATATAAATGCGGGAATGCCTCAGGAGTCTATCCTTGGACCTCTGTTATTTCTAATATTCATAAATGACCTCCCTGACAAAATTGTCTGTGAGATGGGTATATATGCTGATGACACCACGCTCTAAAACAGACACAACAGGAAAACAAATGAACACATATCTAAAGAAATGGCAAAAACACAAAAGGATGACCTCCGGTCTGTAGTGGAATGGGGACAAAAATAGATGGTCACATTCAATGCTTCCAAGACTAAACTGGTTTCCTTCAATAAATACAAGAAACCTTCTCTACCACCAATAGCAATGGCCACTGACTCTTTATCTGAAAGTACATCTTTTAAACTCCTCGGCCTAACGTTCACGGGAAGCATGAGTTGGAACAATTACATTGAGAGTATTGCCAAGACTGCTGCGAAAAAGGTAGGTTCTCTCTACCGTGCTAGAAAGCTACTAACGCCCAAAAGTATCCTATACCTCTATAAGGCCACCATTCGCCCATGTATGGAGTATTGCTGTCATATTTGGGCTGGTGCATCTGCTACTAGTCTAACTCCCAGACAAGGTTCAAAAGAGAGTCGTCAATCTGATAGGTCCTGAACTGTTATCTAAACTTCAGCCTCTGTCCCATCAACGAAATGTTGCATCCCTCTGCCTGTTCTACGAGTACTTTAACAGCGAATGCTCTGACGAACTGCAAGCACTTGTGCCCTCTCGATGTAAATACCCCTGACAAACCCGTCAAGCAGCAAAATCCCACCCCTTCACAGTAGAGATCCTTAGATGTAAAAAAGCCTTCTACTCCAGTAGTTTCTTCCCCAGAACAGCTAGACTTTGGAATTCCCTTCCAGGTCCCGGCTTCCCCAACTGTACTGACATGCAGAAGTTCAAGTGTAATGTGAACCGACATCTTGCTGCCAAACTCCCTACACAGTACCCCTGATGCTTATATCCCTGATAGTAGCCCCCTACAACAAAGTGGCAATGTGCCTTGTTTGAAGTGAAAATGTAATAAAAAAAGTATATATGTGTATATCTATATATCTAGAAAAGTGAACGTGTCCGTGTATCTGTGTGTGTACATTTCCCTATGCAATAACTCTGTCAATTTTTAGTCGACAGACTCGAAATTTGATATACAGGGTACTGAGATTTGGGAAAATCGATGTGATCGGTTTTCTGTCAGAAATTTGGCTGTTAAGAGGTCAAAGTTCAATGATTTGACCTTTGAGAATTCTGCCAAACTCCTCCGACAATTTTGGGTCTAAACACATGAAATTTTAGATATAGGTTCCTTGGACATGGATCTAACTTAATAACTTGATTTGAGCCCAAAACAATAAATGTTAAGAGGTCATAATAGGGGTCAAATTTTAAAAAATTGACCTTTTTCTTTTTGTTTGCTCAACATACACCTCCAAACACCCGGGCAACGCCGGGCTGAAATGCTAGTACATATATATATATATATATATATATATATATTTCACTGAAACAGTAACTTGTTTATTATCGTGACAATGTAATTTTTTTACTTAAAATTAAATAAAAATATATCTTGCTCTTTTTTTTAAAGACTATCAATAATTACATTAAATTCATTGGTTTTTACAATAATCTCATTAAATTCATTGGTTTTTACAATAATCTCATTAAATTCATTGGTTTTTACAATAATCTCATTAAATTCATTGATTTTTACAATAATCTCATTAAATTCATTGGTTTTTACAATAATCTCATTAAATTCATTGGTTTTTACAATAATCTCATTAAATTCATTGGTTTTTACAATAATCTCATTAAATTCATTGATTTTTACAATAATCTCATTAAATTCATTGGTTTTTACAATAATCTCATTAAATTCATTGGTTTTTACAATAATCTCATTAAATTCATTGATTTTTACAATAATCTCATTAAATTCATTGGTTTTTACAATAATCTCATTAAATTCATTGGTTTTTACAATAATCTCATTAAATTCATTGGTTTTTACAATAATCTCATTAAATTCATTGGTTTTTACAATAATCTCATTAAATTCATTGGTTTTTACGTTTGGATACATTTAACCTGAAAGGATTATGTATGTATTAATTTTTTTTACATAGAGGGCACCACTTATCAAGGCCCGGAAGCCACTCGAGGATAAGGGTTATTGCGTGTACAGTAATCAATGAGATAGTATCATAGTAATCGTTAGTATTGGAGATTTGATAAAGTGTCTTACTTAAGGGGGGGTTCATCAGGAATTTAATACAATGTTTTTTCCGGCCCCTGGTTACGGTATTTACTCCGCCTTATGGTGTTATTTATAATGTTAATATGTATTAATATATATATATATATATATATATATATAAATTATAAAACTCAAATGACCTTGTAACGAGTGTTGTAACCCAACATCCGGTTTACGACTTCCGGTTACGCATGTGTACATAAACATAAACCCATAACAGCGTAAACAAATAAGCACAAATCGCTAATTTTGCAGAATTTGACCTGGGCACTGAAATATTAACATTATTATTTAGAAATTATTATTTAATATGGGAAGGGTGAGGATGTTTTGCAACTATTCTTTATTACAACTATACTATCGCAATTTTCTTACAAATAAATCAACTTTGACCCGTTGACAACGTAATGTTTTACTGTGTACGTTTTCAGCGTCCCAATTGTTTTTTTGTTTTTTTCGCATTTAAGTTATCCAAATAAACAATTGTTAATACTTTCTGCGGTTTTTTACATCGTTCATTTCCGTATTCCGTTTAAGTTATTTTAACGCAATTTTCTTACAAATAAATCTACTTTAACCTTTGAAAACCATAAGAGCATTTTACAACGTATTGTTTTACTGTGTACGTTTGCAGCGTCCCAATTATTATTTTTTTTTGCGTTTAAATTAAACAATATATCAAAATTTGAATAGTGCAGATTTACCTATAAGTATGGCAAACCACTTATAATTCAATGGCTGTAAGTTTTTTCTTTTTTTCAAAAATAAACAATTATAAACAGAACGACTCGTAGAAATCTATATTCTTTTTTTCATTTTTAATATATTTTCATAGAAATGTTTCTGTTATGCCACAAAAACTATTTTTTTACGTCACAAGTGTCACACTCATACATTAATTCCATAGCTAATATAACATACTGACCCAACGTGTCATCTAGTATATATATATATATATATATATATATATATATATTAGCATGGAGATCCGTTATTGCTCAGGATTGAATGATAATCAACAAATGCTTTACACTCCTATATTTTTAATGTCATCGAAATCGCCCATTTTTCAATCA
This sequence comes from Euprymna scolopes, assembly GCF_053919585.1. Lineage (NCBI taxonomy): Eukaryota > Metazoa > Mollusca > Cephalopoda > Sepiida > Sepiolidae > Euprymna > Euprymna scolopes. Next base: position 173,331,071 of record NC_136482.1, read on the forward strand.
AATCGATTGATTGCTTGCTCTAGTTGGCGAACCACCAGGGTGCATTGGGAGGAAGCTTCACATGCCTCCCCACAGTAACTTACCAAGAAGATCTTATTTGAGCTGCAAATACTAAGTGATTTTTAATACTGTCAGGGTTTACTTGTCGGGAAAAGTATCCTTATGACAGGTTGTCATGAGAAACCCCTGTACAGAAAGACATCCGATGATAGTGTATAGTGTGTATTTAAGCTCTCTTCACACATTCAAGGGAGGTGCGTGTATCGCATGGGACTTCGTCACATCGAAAGAATGCATGTCAGTTTTTGAGTTAGAAGATTTAGTTGAGGTGGAAGAGGACGGTTAAGAAAATCATGAAAGGAAGTGATTGGAATGAACTTGAAACAAAGACTGCTAACGATCTATCTAGAGATGGATTAGTTTTGAAGTCAATTTCTAAAAACGGTCCAATGCTAACATGTAAAACTAGTGTTAAACCAGGTATGATAATTTTGACAGTGATGATAAAGAATATGGATGAAGAAAACAAAAAATTGGCTCGGCAGAATTTATTATCAATTCGGTCAAGGCAATGGCACGCTTTGAAAATCCGACAGGGATTTAATTTTATAGATTAGGATACTTATCGATTTTCTCTTTCTTTATTCATTAGCATAAAGGTATTTATTTCTTTCTTTGCGCTATTATATATTTATAAAATAATCAATTCGTTTTGGTAAATTTTGTGTGCAAAGGAATCAAATTTCATAGTCAGAAATGACATATGGACACCTGTTTGTGAATGACAAAATTATGAGTTGTATTGGAGAATTTAAGAACTTAACTATAAAGATTTTGTAACAACAGTTTTAAAAATAGTGGAACTCCTTTTCTGGCAACAAGCTTCATGGGGAAGTGGTCAGAAATTTTTCCTCGTTTTCTTTTACTATTCAATTATCCTTAGAACTCATTGCTATAAATCAACACTCAAATAATAATTTGTTGCTGTGCTCATCTTAGTCATTGAGTAGCGTGCATGCAGATATACCATGATCCCTTGTAAATAGAAACTGATTAAAAATAAAGATAAATATTTTACAATAACTTAAGTTTAAAAAAAAAACATTGAAATAGTCCGTATACTATTAAAAGGATATTGTTAATTTTTTTCCTTGATTTGGCTATCTCTACACCTTAGCATTTAATTGGCTGACAAGAACAGTATTAGGATTTGATTGGTTGACAGAAACAGTTTTAGCATTTGATTGGTGGACAGAAACAGTGTTAGCATTTGATTGGTTGAGGGGAAACAGTGATAAGATTTGATTGGTTTAAGGGAATCAGTGTTAGTATTTGATAGGTGGGCAGAAACCGTGTTAGGATTTGATTGGTTGAGGGGAAACAGTATTCTCACATTAGGCATTTGATTGAATTAACTTATTTGTAATAGTTAATATCTTTAATAATCGTAATATCCTGAGTTCAAATAAGATTTCATAAAACGTATAGAGCATTATTCAGTAGCTGATATTGTTTATATAAATATTTTCCAGGTGAATTTACTCAGAACTATATAGATAAGGTTCTATACACTGGCTCAATAGAGGATCGCTCCATAAAGATCAAGAAAGGATGATAATGGCTGCTCAAGATCAAGGCTTGATGACCAATGCTTTAAGAAGATGAGTGGTCTCAGCATAGGGTACAGGAAAGAGGGACATTGAGAAACTCAACCTCTCCATACCAATGCCAAGGCTTGTGCCCAGGAGAAACAACTTCAACTACACATCGTTGGTCTCAGCAATAACAATAAGTGCAGGGTCTGTCACGCAAAAGTAGAGTGTAAGCCACCTGACATCCAGTTGAATGGTTCTTCTGGAGGACAGCTACTATTCAATGCAACACAAGAGAGTGTATAAATATGTTATGACGTGGCTCATACCATATGACTTCCAGTCAGCCGAAGATATAAAAGAAGGTGGACAGAGCATGCGTATTCCTTTAACATAGTAGTTGGCATCCACTATTTGTAAATATGTCAGGTTCTTATATATTGTTTTATTGGTATCGTTTGAGATGAGTAATTTGTTTATTTATTTGCGGACTGTTATCTTCATCTTCATAATTGCTGTTTCAGCATGTTTCGGTCAATTATTCCTCTGGCCTTCTTCAGGTGGTTAAGCACGACGAGATAGGAATGCTGAGTCTCTTAACTGTATCCTCAGTAATTACTGCCTTCCATAGTTGTTGTTGTCTCACCACGTTTTTAAGCCACCTATTCCTCTGGCCTGCTTTGGGTAGGATTGAAACCGCTATCTTCAGGCAATGCTCACTTGGAACCGTAGAGAGTCAATAACTCTACCCACTATGCCACGGGCCCTGTCATGGTTAACTACCTGAGGAAGGCCAGAGGAATAGTTGGCCCAAACGTGAAACAACAACAACAACTATAAAGATGAGGATAACAGTCCACAAATAAATAAATATATCAGGGTCTTGTTCCACTACTTGGTAAAATAGTTATCAACATTTTCTCCGTCTTACCCTTTTTTGTGGACCATCCAGTGTAGCAGCAAGTCTTGGGAAGATATATCAAGAAAAAATGTTGAAAATAAGACCTACACCGTACACTATAACCATGCAATTCATAAAGCTACATACATAGAAAATGTAGCTGTTAAACCTGGCATAGTGATATGGGACAAGGGGAAGAAAGTAGCAACCCTAGTTGAAGTTGGATTGCCTAATGCTGGCTTAAACAGAGTTGGGAAGAAGATCACGAAATACAAAGGTCTTATGTATGACATAAAAAAAAATGGAATATTAGAAAGATCATAATCATGTAATATGGGAGGAAATCGGGCTTATGAAAAACGAATTTCAAAAACTGAATGAATATACCTGGTGAACCAAGTGCAAGAAATACAAAAGATTGCGCTTTAAGGGTCGATTGGAATATTAAAATGATCTCGTAATTCAAGTCTCTAAAATAGGGAATGAATGGCTGAATGGAAGGATACTCCATCTCCACCAAAAACGAAAGAAAATGAAACCCACTAACCCCAGACACACATCAGTTTTCCAAATGAAGATGTGATTTTTACCTCTATTGCAAAAATGAGGAATATTTTGGGGAGATATTTGTACGTCTTGAAAATATAATTGGATTTTTGGCAAAAATTTCACGATTATCAGACAGAATCGAAAACCAAAAGAATCCTGATATATGGATATGGCAACATCTGTTAACTTTGAATTTGCGACTAACTTCATTGATACTGAATGAAAATAGGGAATAAAAATCTAATATATAAACGGCTATATATCTGTCTGTCTGTCTGTTTCCATATTTTCAAACTCTACCTCCTCCGAAACTAAAAGTCGCAGAGCGGCACTAGGAACCTCAAATGATTGGATTTTTTACGAACCATTCTTTTATGGGTTTTTACCTGGTCAAAAAGGGATCAGAATTAAAAAAATCTTTATATATTTTGTATATTCATCTTAGCTTATTTTTAATTTTTGACCAGTTCATATGCGTGTCACGTTGGTACCGTGGTAACGTCACCAGCTTTTGAATGCTACAGTTTTGGTTTCAGTCTCGATTTTAGCTAGTTTTTGTTTTTTCTATATTACTTTTGAAATCGCAACTCTGTAATATATACGAAATCTGGACAAATTAAAATGTCGTATTTAAGTATATTTTACGTCCAGGCAAAGCCCCCACCCCACCCCAACCTTGTTAATATTTCTATAATTATCATCAATTATATATATATCTGATGTCTGCAGCACTGACTGAAGGAACCGAATATATGACCGTCCGGACATTCTTGCTGCTTCACAAACTATGACTGGCTAAAATTAAGTCACGTTATTATTTCACGTATTAAGATGTCGTTATCAATTAATTTAAATTAACCTTTTACTTTATTAATAAAGATATCACAATAGTATTTCTAGGGACGCATGGGATAATATTTCGTTTCATTTGGTTTTCGAGTTTCCGATGTTTGTTTATATACACAAACTATAAATGGATAAAATTACATCATGCTATTCTTACACATCTGAGGATGTCATTGAATTTTAATTTCACTTAATCACGTTATTTAACAAATAAAAAAAGGGGGTAAATATGAGGTTTCTTTCCACCTTCGACAAATCCTTTAAAATTACGACTAAATATGTTTTCCGAGGTGCTGAAAACAAAAATCATGTTTAAAATTCCGGCAAACAAGTAGTTTCACATATATGAAGAAATGTTACTTTCAAAAAAAAGGTTTTCGGGAGTGCTGAAAACGAAAATAATGTTTAAAATTCCGGAAAACAAAGTATTTTCACAAATATTAAATACTGTTAGTTTTTTAAAAAAAAGTAGGTGATCACTTGTATATAATAAGTTAATGTAAAATAAGCACCCACTTCATGACCACCTTTTGTTGAGGGGCTCAGCGTACAATGAACACAATTTACCGTAAATTGAGCACCCAACTTTTGGGGGAGGGGGTTAACAGGCATTAATAATTGATTTGACGTGCATCATCCGCCAAACAAAAAAAAAAGTGGGTGCTCATTTTACATTAAATTGAGTTCATTGTACGTTGACCCACCCACCCCCACCGAAAAAAAAATGTGGCCATAAAGTGAGTGCTCATTTCACGTTAAATTATTATAAAAAAAAAAATGATCCCCCCACTTTTCAGAAAATAACATTTATTCATATCTTGGAAACTACTCGTATACCGGATTTTCATACGTTATTTTTCGTTTTCAGCACACTGAAAACTTTTAAAAGTGATAATTTTAAAGGATTTTTCGAGGGTGGAAAGATTCTTTATATCTACCAAAAAAAAGAAATAATTCAAGATGAAGGTTTACACTAATTAAATGTCCGTCATTTTTTAATTTATAATTAAAAGCGTTGAACAATACAAAGTACAATTTTGGGTAAGTATTTTTTACATTGGGGAGGGGAGGACCTTTTGTATTCTTCCACCTTACGATTAAATAGAAAAAAAATACTGTGAAAGTTGAATTTAACCTGAAAACACTAATTATAAATAGCGTGGTACCAAAAATGCATAAGCACGAAATTTTAAAGTAGATATTGATCTCGATATGATGGCAGGAGCACGATACTATATGCCAGCATAACTTGGTACTTTTTTTTTTTTTTGGTACCAAACAATTTTGAATTCGTTTTTCAGGTAAAATTCACGTTTTACAATATTTTTTCTTACATTGTAAGGCTGAAGCACAGATTAGTTACTAAACACCCTCGCCATGTAAAGAATGGCTTTCAGAATAATATTATTTCAGCTTTTCGCATGATTACATTTTCAATAATAACGTAATTAAATTTAACCCATTTAAAGTTTAAGAAGCAGATTCACCATTGTTTTTTTTTTTTTTAAATAAACCGTTCTGTTTATAATGTTTACTTCTACAGCTTAATTTAAACGGTCACTTTCTTAAATAGCGTTTACATTTATATTTGGTAACGTACAGGTGACTACAGAAATGTAGTTCCCTTTAAGGGACACAGGGTTCGATAGTTTTTTGTCACCATAACTCAGTCTTGCCAACTAAAATACCATATCCTGAAAAATACCCTGAACCTTCCAGCAAATTTTGTGACAACCCCACCCCCAGGCACAAAATAGCCATTTTTAATATGAGGAGATTAAGGGTTGGCAAATGACAAAAACAGCTGTATTTTAAATTTTAGAGGATGTGGGGGGGGTGCATGCTACCACCAGGTAACGCCGGTTAACAGGTCCTGCTAGTATATATATTTATATTTGTGTCAGACTCAATATCTGCCCATCGAACGTTATTGATTTCCATGAAACACAGGGTGGGACTCGAAAAGGTTAAAAACTACGATTTTATTGTAATCTAATTCAATTAATATCACCTTTTACATTCCCTTCGACCAGAGTACATCCTCCGGCACTTTCCAAAATTGAATCTTCTACAAAGGTAAAATAAAATTAAGAATTAAAAAAAAAAAAAAAAAAAAAAGTATTGCTGTCCCTCATTCAGTCCAAGGTAATACCGAGTATACCTGCCAAATATATAAGATTGCACTTCCTCTCTGTTTGTTCGGTTGTGCACGAACTCTTCCTAGTATTTGAGGAATAGAATGGCATAACCATATAATATATATCTATAAAAGTGAACGTGTCTGTGTGTCTGTCTGTGTACATTTCCCTACGCAATAACTCTGTCAATTTTTAGTCTATAGACTCGAAATTTGAAATACCGGGTACTGAGATTTGGGAAAATCGATGTGACGGGTGTCAGCCAGAAATTTGGCTGTTAAGGGGTCAAATTTCAACGATTTGACCTTTAAGAACTCTACCAAACTCCTCCGACAATTTTGGGTCTAGACACTTGAAATTTTAGATATAGGTTCCTTGAACCTGGATCTAACTTAATAAAGTGATTTGAGCCCGAAACAATAAATTTTAAGGGGTCATAATAGGGGTCAAAGTTTTAAAAAATTAACCATTTTTTTTGTTTTTTTTTTCTTTTTTTGCACAGCATACACCTCCAAACACCCGAGCAACGCCGGGCACCCCTGCTAGTAATATATATTTTTAAAGTACATCTCTCAGAGTACATTTCGTTTTCAGCTAGTCATAAAAAGAAAATTCAACGTTTTATTGTATTTTTACTTATTTATTTAAAACTCGAAAATTAATATATATAATAATAAACAACTCGAAAATTAATTAATGACTTCTGACTCGAAAATTAATTAATATATATAATAATAATAAACAAAAATGAGATATTAATAAAGGGTTAAAGTTGCTGTGGAGGTTGTCATCATTAATTTCCAGAAAATGCAAGATATGCCTTGAGAGTAAAAAAATTATAAACCGAATTTATTTCAATGAAAGTCACTTTATTTACGACCACTTTTCACCAAATCAATATATCATTCGAAACCCACCCCAAAAATTGAATTTTATAAAATGTAAAAACTAAGAATACAAAGAAAAGAGTAATATGGTGTTATAGGTTTCTTTATTATGCTACCCTGGGAAACGGCAGATCTTCCGACTAGTATTTATATATGTATATTAAAGAAAAACTAATGCGTTGAATGTTAATAGTAATTAACTAGAATTTTTACCCCGTTAAACACTAGCAAAAGTTATAGCCTGTTGACTTAGAATGAGTGCTTTATGCCAAATTGACGGTTGAATACGTATAGTTAAATTTGTGCTAATTTTTGCATTAAATACTAATTCCTATTAATCCATAACTGTGCATCGAATGGATCACATAATATTTAGTTCGCTGCACTTTATCATAACTAAGATTCATACAAAATTTCACCCGGATCGGTCCAGTGGTTTCTGAAAAAAAGAGTGGAATGGACAGACAGTCTATGAGAAATATTATATAGTTACCAACATTTAGAGATAGAATCTGATTATCAAAAAGAATTGTGGGCATAATCGTTGAGTAACCTCGAATTAGTGGCAAATATATTAATATTAACTAGCAGGACCTGTGGAAATTCCACAGGGGACTCCTTCATATGTAATATATTAATGTTGGTATTCTGTAGATGTCCAATGTAAATGGAGACACTCTGATATTATTGCAGCTCTGTTGTTAAAACTGCAAAAGTATTTATCTAAGCTAGCAGGAACGCTTGGCGTAGCCTGGTCGTAAAGTATGCTTAAATATGATATTTTAATTCTTGCCGTTTTCATATATACAGGGTGTCCACAAAGTGGCTGCATAATCTACATGGTGGCCACAAAGTCTGGTTGCATAATCTACATTATTATAGAGTTACTGTTCTGTCGATTTTTATATATTATAAAGTTGCAATTTCAAAAGTAAAAAAATATATCCATATGACTTGAGCTTGAATCGAAACTGAAACCAAAACTTATGAAAAAAAAATATGCATATATATATGTATATAGCTTGAGTTCCTTCAGCTATAATCGAAACCAAAGCAAAACTTATAATTCTTGCTAAATTATTTATAAAAAATATAGATTACTGGAATGCTATCAGTTATAACCGAAACTAAAAATTATGAAGAATTCTTGGTAAAATTAATTATTACAAGAAATGGAAGTTCATAACAAACGACAGTCACTCAGATGTACGCATGACACAGAAATTAAATAACATGCACGCTATCGTATTAATATATAGATTATTTTAGTTTAAATTGTGAATTGTTATGGCTTTCAAATCTATAATAATACTATGCAGTTTTTCTAGCAAACGGTAATCATTTCTTAATTCGTCTATTTTCCAAATGGTATGAGTGTTTAACTGAAAACAAAAGATACGTTTGACATATCTGAAACCATAGTCAGCGGTAGTATCTATTAAGCCAGTCTTGCACCTCCAAACACTAACAGACTTTTGTCATATGAAACAATGGGTAATTATTATAATAAAAGTTTGCTAATAATGTTTTAACTTGAAAAACTTTTATTTCCAACATCTGGTGTTTTCGCATAAGTTTTTTTTTTAATCAAAAATAATTCTTTTGTAGAAGGTCTTATTCATTTTGTACTTTACACATACTAATCACCCACGTAACTTTTTTTTGTGTTTTATTTTTATTTAGTTTTAAGATTTTTAGTGTTTCAAAATAGAGACTTTAACATTTATTCTTGGGTTTTGATGAGAGGTAACACATTATTATGAAAGTTTTTTTTTTTTTTTTAATCCAACTTTATTTATATATACTTACTGATGCTTCCGTAACACGTGTTTCAACAATAAATTTTGGTATATAATTTTTTTTTTTAATTGATCGGCTAATTACCCTCGGCAATCATTCTTGTTTAGAATAACACAAGATTTTTCATACATCATCTGTAAAAAATTAAACATCCAGTGTAGCAGCAAGTCCTGGGAACATCAGCCTGAAAAAACAGTTGGAAATGATTTATATACCATACATTATGACCATGTAATCCCTACAGCCACCTACCTTGAAAATGCTGCTGTGAAACCTGACATAGTTATATGGAATAAGTCAGAGAGAGTTGCAACCTTGATTGAAGTGAGTGTTCCTAATGATGGCGGTCTTAACAGAGCTGAAAGAGAGAGACATACCAAATACCAAGGTCTCATGTATGATATGAAAAGAAACTGGAACCTAAAGGGGATATCGATCATACCAGTTATCATAGGTGCCACAGGACTTATGAAGAAGAACCTGAAGTCCTACCTAACTAATATTCCTGGTGAACCAAGTGCAAAAGAGATTCAGACAATTGCACTTAAGGGAACAGCGAGGATACTAAAAAGAGCTCTCGGTTGGTTTCAATAAAAAAGCGGGGCAATGTTGGCAGCTGGTTTGGCTGCCCCATACCCGGCATTACAATCTTCAAAGGAAGAAAAATAAAAAAAATAAATAAATAAAAAATTCAAACCCTTTCAAAAAAAACAAAACTTCAGTTTCACTAACATTTAAAATGAAATTTTTTAAAAATCCACCTTGAATGCCTACTGTTCCCGAGTTTCTAAGGTCTGTATATGGATTTGTCAGGACAACTGTGCATGAGGATACTTCCCCCTACACGTAAACCCTTACTAAATATTCAGAATCACATAGTATTCAAAGTCCAAATAAGACCCATCTTCATTAAATGAGGAATGACATACCTTCCCCCAAGTGATGTTGCCTATAGTAACAGCACTAAGGTAGGTACTCAGCCAGACTAGATGTTCTGGAATTTGGTAAAACGAAGAGACCACTAAAAAGATACGTTATAACGTAGTTAAGTGGTCAGTTAATATTCCTAACTATTTTCTTTTACTAATTCAACGTTTGAGAGGCAAAAAAGAACTTTAATAGAAAATTTGAATATCTCATATGGAGATCAAATCTATATCATCTCATATGGTGATCAAATCTATATCACATTTAGGTGCCATCGGCTGGAATTGAAACCGAAACTGTAGCTTTCAAAGCTGGTACGTTAACACTGTACCAACGTGACACATATAAACTGATTAAAAATTAAAAATAAATTCAGATGAATGTACAAAATGTTTAACGATTTTTTTCAATTTTGACCCATTTTTGACCCCTTAAAAACAGTACCGGCTAAAGACCCATAAAAGAATGGCCCATAGAAAAATTCAATCATTTGTGGTGCCTAGCACCGCTCTGCGACTTTTAGCTTCGGAGGAGATGGAGTTTGAAAATATGGAGACAGATAGACAGACATATAGCCTTTTATATATTAGAAAATGGAAATACAAAAAAAAATAATAATAAATCTAAGCTTCGTGAATAAATATTTATTTATTTATTTTTAAATTTTATTTGTAAAATAATGTGTAGCAACAAATGAAGACTTTTTTTGTTTGTTTTAAGGGGAAGAGGGTACGAAAAATATTTAATGACAAAATGTGTGTGTGTGTGTGTGTGTTTTTTTTTGTTGTTTTTTTTTATTATTTTTTTGTTGTTTTTTTTTTATTATTAAGGTTAGAAGGTAGGCTTTTATTTATTTATTTATTCATTTATTCATGTAATATTTTCGTTTATCTGCCGAGGATTCATAAGGAAGTATTTTCGCAAATATCTTTAAGGAACGTTTTCCAATTAATAACGGTGTGTTCCAAACCGATGACACATTCCCACTGTAAATTTCAAACAGTTGTAATGTACCTATTTACAATGCCTCCGCACGGGACAGAGTTAGACACCAGGGTCGTTTTTTAACGTGGAGAAAACGTACAAAAATAAAAATTGTCTAAGTCGTGAAGGATCTCTTCTCCATCGAAAGAGAATAAGAAATGGAAGGGCAGCACCCGAAGAACAGATGGTATTTATTTGCTCCCCCACCGAGCAAATTAGGCACAAGGCCAATTTTTAATGTGAGGAGTGAAGGGAGGGGGAATGGAAAAAGGGGACCAGCTCCCAAGAGGTGGGAAATGGGAGCTGGTTAAAGGTCAGGCATGTGGGGTTCCCCCCACATCTGGTCTTTGCTTGCAGTATCTGCCGGAACAGATGGTATTTATTTGCTCCCCCACCGAGCAAATTAGGCACAAGGCCGATTTTTAATGTGAGGAGTGAAGGGAGGGGAAGGGAAAAAGGGGACCAGCTCCCGAGAGGTGGGAAATGGGAGCTGGTTAAAGGTCAGGCATGTGGGGTTGCCCCCACATCTCGTCTTTGCTAGTCATAGCTAGTCATAGTTTGCAGTATCTGCCGGAACAGATGGTATTTATTTGCTCCCCCACTGAGCAAATTAGGCACAAGGCCGTTTTTAATGTGAGGTAAAAACCAGCTCCCCTAAAAGTAGGCAAAAAGGGGGCACTCTGGTTACCAAAAATAATAATTGTCCCAGTATAGAGGGTTTCCCCTCCATTGACTGGTACAAATTATCTTAAGTGCAGCATCTGCCGGAACAGATACTACACTTTGATCTTGACCAAAAGGCTAAGTAATAGGGCTTGCATGTATTTCTGATTAATTTCCATTCCTGGCAAAATGAAATAACTTTATTATGGCAATTGTAGCATAATCTGCAAACTTGCTAGATTAATCACGACAGATTTACTGCAGTTTCATGTGGTATCCAATTCTTAAAAATGTATTCACAAAGTCCTTAACCTTAGTACATCTGAACAGAAATTCACTCGGATAATAAACTTGTATTTGGATTCATCGGACTACTGCTCTGTGAAGTAAAAGGGTTCCGTTCGAAATTCCATCCAAATTCCTGAATTTGACAAACATTCGACAAGATACGTCTGAAGAAGGTCGCAGGTTACATCAACCGATACGTTGTGAAAATGACACTCAAGATGAGAACAGTAGCCCAATGAATCCAAACAATATGACGGCCCTGTTGGTGGGGCATTAGAATATGCTGACTGCCCCTCCCCCTGCAGAGGATAAAACTCCCTCAATGGGGGTCCTGGATATGACCTTAAACTATATCCGATGGTGAGGCCCCAGCTTGCGGGCTCTGGGGAGTGTGGAGTCACCCTTTAATTGCCATTGCTCCCAGGTCCACTATTACCCGGAGTGGTAGTACCTGTTAGGGTCCCAACTATGGGTTAAATAGAAACTGACTTGCAAAAAACAAATATATTCTATTAAAAAAAAAATTTTCTTCAAAATCACCGGATTCGGCATTAAATAATCTGAAAAGGGTTGATATGCCATAAGACAAAAACAACCAAACAAACAATATAAATAACCAATCCTCATTTCAAAAATTCAGAAACCTGATTCATTGGACTTTTTTTTCGCGTAAAATGTTTCAACATGTAGTTGTTACACTTTGTAGAAAATCAATGTTGCTACTACAGGCTGGAGAACGGTATCTTGAATCGGTTTCCTTCTCACTGATGAGTTCACTAGTGGCCGAAGAGGCAAATTCTCGATCTACACCACCATCCACTGATGTCACAAATGTGGGTGGCATCTCTCAATACAGGCTGATATTCTACTTTGTGTAAATGCAAAAAAAAAAAAAAAAAAAACATTCCATGTAGCACTTGAAGTCTCTCAACAGGTCATGACGTGATGTTTGTTTATTTATTTTTAGAGTGTAGATGATATTACCAATGTCATAGCCACCTACTGGTCTTGTTTCTGTAGTTAATTTGCTATGAAGGATTTTGTAGGACAATCTGCATCTACAGGAAAGAATCACCAATCCATAACCAAACAAAAGCTCATAATGGCATTCCAGGAATAGTTTTGAAAGTTGCATGAACAGGTACAAATACTTCACACACATCTTTGCGGAAATCATTGCTAAAAAAAATAAAAATAAAAAAAATAAAAAAAAATGATATCGGCTTCTCTTATTTTTATCCTTTTAACTATGAACGCATAATCTTATATCAATCGTTAGCTGTTCTCTACCTGGCATTGCTCACGAGTTTTTTCTTTTTCTTTTTTTTCTTTTTCTTTTGCTAAAATATTTTTATCAGATCCCATTCAATAACAAGTGTTTGATTAACGATTTTTTTTTTTTTTACACGGTGGTCACCACTTATTAAGGCCCGGAAGCCACTCAGGGATAAGGGTTATTGCAAGTACAGTACGTTAGTGTGGAGATTTGATGAAGTGTTTACTTAAGGGGGCGGTTCATTAGGAATTTGTTAACGTTGGACTTGAAGACATCCAGGTTGTAGTCAGGTGGGAAGCAGGCAGACGGAACAGAGTTCCACAGGCGTGCAGTTCTAACAAAGAAGCTTTGTTCATGGAATCTACGTTTTGATTAATTAATCCAAATACCTTCATATTGATGTTTATAAATCGTAGATCGTTTGTTGTGTATTTTTGTTTATTCGCCAGTGTAAAGGCTTTAAAATCCTTTTTGAAATAAAATGGCTATCATATTGATGTTAATAATACTATAAAATACGCATCAAGTGTGATTTGGTTTCAAGCACACTTGATGCGTATTTTATTTTATTCAAATTGAAACGGCGTTTCTATTGAACTCTCATTCTTGACGTTATTCTCGCGTTACCTACGCACAGTTCAAACATTTCAAAATACAACCGCCAGATACAACGCGCGGCTCTATAGAAACAGACTTCTTCCTCCAAATTTACAACATGGTAAGGAAGAAGAAAAGGAAGAAAAAAAAAGAAACAAAACAACACACTGAAGATGGAGGATACCTCTGAAATATATTTGTGATAAATTTCAAAAAGTAAAATATTTATTTATTTTCCTAATATTACGTTGTGATTTGGTTTCAAGCGCACTTGATGCATATTTTATTCAAATTAAAATGTTTCTATTGAACTCTCATTCTTGACATTAATAATATAATTACTTTAATATTTTAAAGCAACTAAAAGAAAAATATATAACTCAATTCTTAAAGTAATCCATCTTTATATTTTTTGTTGATATAAAAATGTTACAAAAAAAACTGAAGCAAAATCAGTTCACTTTCAATTTCTGATTTTCGTATAACTCTCTTTTTTCTTGGCCAATGTTCATTTTAATTACGGATATTTTTTCTTTTACATAAGTTATAGCAAGGTCTAATTTGTACATTGCCGTTTTTGTTAATTTCCATAATCTTCTCAGCATGCATTATAGAATATCTGCTTTATTCTACTATGATGTGGCATCTATTGTGGAAACAACCTATTCCTTGGAATCTGTTCATTTTTGGTATCAAATCTTCCTTCTTATCAATAACTGGGGAACAATTTTTTTACTTTTTCCATGTTGTAAGATTTCTACAACTGATTTAGGGTATTTTTACATTGCTGAATCAGGAAATGGTATCCATTTCTCTATATCAAGTCAGGTTTTTGTGTTTAGTTTAGTGTAACAAAATTGATTACATTTTTGTGGCATTATCAGCTGATTTTTTGTCAACGCATCATCCTAAATGTTTTTAAGAGAAAAAAATGTTTTGCCTAATAATTATTTGGACGAATATCTTATCCTTTATGTCTATTTTACTAACAGTATTGAAGGTAACCTCTTCAAATCTTAATTCTTCAAAGCTGGCTTCAAGATCAGAGATCTCATTCACAGAAGGCTTTGAATTTGGCTCTAGTTTGCTGCATTTCCAATGCTATGATATAGGTTTCTCTCTTTTCTATTACTGTTGTCTAATATCTTGCTTGCATATTTGAAATTGTCTCCCTTTGTGTTAAGATAAAAAGAATTTTGTTCTTGGTGTTAACTTCTTAGAGTGATCTCCCTTGCTTGTTGTTGTGGATTATTGACTGGAAAACAAAGATGGAGATTTTGATAAACGGCCGTGTGTCAATAATTGGAGTTATATGAATAGTAAATAACTTTTTCGATTGCTAATTTTTCCACATTTCCAGATAGCTATGTGAAAGAGGATGCGTCATACAATACCAGCATAGTTTGCTTTTTAAAACTGTATGTGTACCTATTATACCTTTTGTGTTCTTCTTGTAGCTGTGTCAGGTTACTTACTGTATTTTCAAAGATAAGCATTTCATCTCCCTTGCACTAGATGTATAACTGTTGACCCAATGATTAGTTGCTAGGTTAACCTCTCCTCTAACTTCTCTTTGAATCTGCATTTATCTTCTTACAGCTTAAGTTCAGTCATACATTAATCAACTGATTTTATCTGCATTGATAAGACTGAATGTAGAACCTTAGACCCTGAAATTACTGCATGTTTATGTAAGCTTGGAACTTCTAGAACAGATACAGGATTTTCTTTCCTTTTCTGCATGTGTTGGTGTATAAGCAGAGACATTTATCTCAAAGGAATAATGTTTTTGTTTTTTTTCTGACCTTAATATCTTTGATCAAAATGCTTAGTTGACATTTCTGTCTGAAAGTTGAAAATTGTTGGTGAGTGTTGAGCTGTCTTAATGCAATATTTGTGATGCTAGTGATTCCATTTTAGTTTTATTGGCGTGGTAGTTTAGGATTATGTGTGATACGAGTCTTAAAGACAGGATTAGAAGAAGATTAAATCGACAGTATAGGGAGATGTGGGTAAAAGTGGAGACTTTGCATGGTCGTGTTGAAAGAATGAGAGTATTTAGGCTGCTAGATGTAGAACAGTTGAGGTAGCATGGTTACATGTCAGGAAAAGTCCAAGGAGAACATGGAAAGAAGTGATAAGAATGGATGTGAGAGAAAGAGGAATAAATAAAGACCTGGACAGAGATAGGTTAGTTTGGAAGCTAAATTCTAAAAGCCAACCAACATATCCCAACATGTAAAACAGACATTAAACTGAATATGATGATGATGATGATGATGATATATGAATCCGAAGATTCTTTTGTTGGCATTGGTTTCCCTAATATTTTCTCATTATAATTTTTTCTAGAAAGATATCAGGAATTACAGGAGGGACCATGTGAAGGTTGCCAACATCCTAAGAGAAAGTGATTTTTGTGGAACGAACTGGATTCAAACTTGGGACACCACCGTCACCTCCCGATAATGATGATGATGCAGTATTTGTCTTTATTCTTTAATCTGTTTGGGTATTGGTTTATTCATTTTAAGGGGAGATAACTGATGGTAGCATACATTTGGTGGCCATTTTTTTATACTGTTGTATCGTTAGGCTATGTATGAAGAATTGGATAATAGTTTTGTATCATTTGGATTATTCAGTTTGGAACTCCCAAGGTTTATGCTTGAGTTGTCCACATTAACCCATGGTTCAGTGAATAATGGCATTGATCAACAATCAGTTCTGAATAATGGTCTTTTAGAGGTAGATAGTTCAATTCTTACTAGAGGTGATAATAACTAAAAATAGCAATCATTTAGCACTTCTACCAAGTCATGGCTGACAGAATGAGAACAATCCGCTCTATGGACTAAATAAGAGGTTCAATCGAAGGTTCTGTTTGATTTCCTGCATACAACATGTTGTGAAGGAACATAACTGGCTATACACCGGTTACAAACTGTATATATATATTGGACTGTTGGGCAGACAGCGGCAGACAAGCAGTCGCAGTAAGACGGATAGTCTTACGTGTTGATTATCAGACTTTCTTCCCCATACTTGTTACTATGTACTTCTATTTACCTTAGGCGAGCAGCCTTACGTTTCTGTATTATAAATAAACCCCATTACACATACCACTCGGTGTAACTCACGTTTGTCTTTATTTCCTAAGTATTTAGGAATATAACAATGGCGACGAAAGGATGTTCTTTCTCTTAACAGAGATAAATTACCGTACCAAGGACTGTGTACAATGCAAGGATTTTTTGTTTTACGAAAAAAACAAACTACACAAGGATTTTTGACCACGTGCGTCAATGAATTTAAAAATTTTTCCTACCTAAAGTAGCGAAAAGTACGGATTTTTCTTCGTAAAGAACTCACAAGAAATTATAGAAACATGTTCAAGGTAAAGTGGAATTTATATTTATTTTGACAAGTAAAAAAAAAAAAAAAAAAAAAAATGGTCGCAAGTTGAATTCGAAACTACACTAAAGGATTACGAGTTTCGAAAGAAAAAATATAAATACAACGACTATTGTACCATTTTATGCCACGTGGGAACGGCAGCCATATATTTTTTTTTTTTGGAAAATTAATTGTTTGTTATTGCCTTTATATAAATAATTGGAACTATTTGTCGTGGGAAGTAAGAAATATTTTGTGTATGAACTTACGTTGTTGAAAAAAAAAAAAAAAAAAAAAAGAATTATTTTACAAAGCCTGTTGAATTACTATGGATGAACTTTGTTGAAACGTGTTGTGTCTGCATATTGCTACTAATTTACGATATACGTAAATTTACGATTTTTCTTTGGAATTATTGTGTAGAATTCGAAAAGACATTTTTGTACTAGAAGCTAACATGGAACAATTAGCAGAGTTAACTAAGGCTCTAGCCCTTAGCATCCAGGAACAGACAAAAATGACTCAACAATTTTTAGCGCAACAACAACAACAACAACAAATTCAACAACAACAGCTACAGCAACAGCTGCAACAACAACAAGAAAGAACACAAAAAACTTTAGAGGCACAACAAGAACAAACAAACATACTACAACGACAAATGTCGACACAGCAAAAGAATTTAGAAAAGCTAATTTTTCTGCCGAGGGTATTTCAAATTCACTAACGGAATTTCGTTACTCCCCGGATACTGGTGTTACTTTCCCTGCATACTACAGAAGATACGAAACAATTTTTACGAAAAGATGTTTAGACTGGACCGATGAGGAAAAAGTTACCCTGCTACTACAAAAACTGGGTACTGATGAAAACACCAAGTATGCAAATCTAATTCTACCAAAAAAACCGGAGGAGGTTTCGTTCGAGGAAACAATTAGTACCTTGTCGAAAATATTTGATAAAAGGGATAGCCTATTTCACTCTAGATACAAATGTTTGAACATTCAGAAGGCAGAAGCTGAAGACTATCTAGAATATGCTTGCACTGTGAACTGTTTATGCGAATCATTTAAATTGAATGAAATTTCCGCAGACCAATTTAAATGTTTAATCTTTGTACAAGGTCTCACAGCACCAAGGGACAAAGATATACGTTCACGGATCCTAACAATTATGGAGGCGGATCCTAACATAACATTGCAAAAAGTCACTGAAGAGTGTCAACGTCTGATTAACATAAAGAAAGACAACACTCGCATTGAAGAGAAAAATATTTTTAAGGTGCAGCAAGTAAAAAGGCAAGGGACCACAAGAAAGTCCAGGTTCCAAGAACACAGGATCCTTAAAGGATACAAAGACCCAAAGCTAAAGTGTAAATGTTGTGGTAGTTTAAGACACAACAATAAGACCTGCTGGTTTAGGAACAAAATATGTTATGAATGTGGTCTCAGAGGTCACAAGGGAACATACTGTGCCCAGAAGAAAAGACAAGGGACCGATAATGTAAATACGCTTCGCATGAATAAAGAAAAAAGCTGCGAAAGACGGAAATATGTTGATGTTCGGATAAATGGACATCTGGTTACATTGCTTCTGGATAGCGGTGCAGATATTAGTATTATAAATGAAGATATATGGAAAAGGATAGGTCGACCTGAATTAACGAAAACCAGAAAGACGGCGAGAAGTGTGTGCGGCAAAAGATTAGAGTTCAAGGGAGAATTAAAATGCAAAGTGACATTCGCTAACCAGACTCATAAATCCAAAGTGTACGTCGTACCAGGAAAGAATACATGCCTGTTTGGGGTAGATTGGATTGTCCTGTTTAATTTATGGGAGAAACCCATAAATTCGTTTTGTAACGTTTTAACTGCAGAAAAAGCAAACCAAAGGGAAGACTTCCTGAAGGATTTGAAAACTGAATTTCCCAATGTTTTTGCCGAAGGACTAGGACTCTGTATTAAGACAGAGGCAAAATTTGAATTAAAGAAAAATGCCACTCCAGTATTCAAACCTAAAAGGAATGTGCCTTTTTCAGCGATGGACGCAATCGAAAAAGAGTTGGATAGACTTCAACAACTGGAAGTCATTGAAAAAGTTAACCACACAGATTGGGCAAGTCCAACCGTGTATGTAAAGAAAAAAAATAACAGAATAAGGGTCTGTGGAGATTTTTCAATGGGTTTAAATGACTGTCTATTGGACCATAATTATCCCCTTCCGTCCGCAGAAGATCTGTTCTCTAAGCTTAACGGAGGAAAAAATTTTTCTAAGATAGACCTCTCAGATGCTTACTTGCAAATTAAGATCAGCGATGAATGCTCCAAATACTTAGGCATAAATACTCATAAGGGCATTTTTAAGCTAAAGAGGCTTCCTTTTGGATTAAAGGTTGCTCCTGCTATTTTCCAGCAAATTATGGACACGATGCTGGCAGGGTTGGAATTTTCAATGGCCTACCTTGACGATATCCTAATTAAAAGTGAAAATTTGCAAGATCATAAGAAGCATGTAAAAGAAGTATTCAAAAGAATACAGGAATTTGGTTTTAAATTGAGCCCAGAAAAATGCGATTTTTTTATGAAAAAAATTAAATATCTAGGTCAAATAATCGACAAAGAGGGTCGAAGACCGGATCCACAAAGGACTGAAGCAATTGAAAAGATGCCTGCTCCAGATTCAGTGACAAAATTAAAATCGTTTTTGGGATTAGTTCAATACTATGCAATTTACATCCCTAACATACATAATTTAAGAGCTCCTCTTAACGAGTTACTGAAAAAGGGTGTTAAATGGAACTGGAATAAGGAATGTGAATCTGCTTTCCAAAATATCAAAAGATGTCTACTGTCAGACTTAGCATTGGCACATTTCAATCCAGAAAAGGAACTAATACTAGCAATGGACGCCAGTGATTACGGTGTTGGCGCTGTATTACTTCACAAGTATGAGGATGGTAGGACAAAAGCTATCGCCCATGCTTCAAGAACGTTGGTTGCAGCGGAGAAAAATTACAGCCAAATTGAAAAAGAGGCGCTGTCGATAATATTTGGAATTACAAAGTACAATCGATTTCTCCATGGACGATCTTTTATTTTGCAAACCGACCATAAACCCCTACTTACCATATTTGGATCAAAGAAAGGCATTCCCACACATACTGCGAATCGATTACAGCGATGGGCTGTAACCCTCTTAAACTATCAGTTTAAGATGGAACATGTATCCTCAAAAAAGTTAGGACACGCAGATGCATTATCACGGTTGATCCCTAAAAGAAGCGAAAGTTTCGAAGAAACGGTAATTGCTGCGCTTAAAGACGAAAGTGAATGTACAAGTTCAATGTGTAATATGATACGTGAACTTCCGGTAACTTTCGAAAAAATAAAAAAAGAGGCAGTAAATGACATTTTCATTAAGAAAATGAAAAATCAATTGGGATGGATAAAAAAAAAATAAAAAGGTGGATCAAACAACGCCTTTTTCCATCTGTGAAGATGTGCTCATGTATGGTGAGAGGATCGTAATTCCACTAACGTTACAGAGGAAAATTCTGAAGGAATTTCATACAGGTCATCCGGGCATTTCGAGAATGAAATCCCTTATGAGAGGATATGTGTACTGGCCTGGTATGGACAAGGAAGTTGAAAAATGTGTCAAGACATGCAGAGGATGTCAATTAGCAGCTCGAGATCCTCCAGTAAAAACGACGCCATGGCCAAAGACGGACCTACCCTGGTCACGTCTGCATATTGATTATGCGGGACCTATAAATGGTTATTTTTACTTGATTATTGTAGATTCTTTTTCAAAATGGCCAGAAATATTTAAGTTTAGACATCCAACAGCAAAAAACACTGTGAGTGCGCTTAATGAAATTTTTAGTCGTTTTGGAGTGCCAAAAACCTTAGTGAGCGATAATGGAACAGCATTTACTGCTCATGAATTCAAAGAATTCTGTGACTCACTAAATATTCTACATATGACAACACCTGTGTACCATCCACGATCGAATGGGTTGGCCGAAAAATTTGTAGATACGTTTAAAAGGGCACTTAAGAAAAATCTTACTACGGACACAGACGAACAATGTATTCAAACATTTTTAGCAATTTACAGGGTGACACCAAATCCTAATAATAATGTCAATTCTTCCCCGGCTGAGCTAATGTTTGCAAGAAAGATAAGATCTGTCTTCGATAGGCTGCTACCAGAGAAAAAGAAAGTTTTCAAAAAAGAAAACCTTAATACCAAGTGCTTCTCCCCAGGTGAAAATGTATATTTCAAAAATTTTCAAAATGGACGAAATCAGTGGGTTGAAGGTATTATCAAAAAAAGGATTGGGAGCATGGTCTATACCATCCAAGGATTAAGTTTTGTCTGCAAAAGACACAGAAATCAAATACGTCCCAGACTGTCTCCAAATGTGGAAGAGACACCAATGGAAACATTGTGCGATATTTTTGATATACCAAAACCAGCGTGTGTACCGCAAACAATGAATATTTCGCCTGAACCGACCATACGGGCTGGACAGAAACCTTTACCCCGGGTAACGCTGACCAGAAGGAAAAGCGCAAGAAAGAGAAAAGTTACCAGGAGATTAAGCCCTGACCCTAAAAGGAAGAGGTATTTAAGCTAAAATCAGGAAGATTTCAGCTTCAGGGGGAGGTGTTGTGAAGGAACATAACTGGCTATACACCGGTTACAAACTGTATATATATATTGGACTGTTGGGCAGACAGCGGCAGACAAGCAGTCGCAGTAAGACGGATAGTCTTACGTGTTGATTATCAGACTTTCTTCCCCATACTTGTTACTATGTACTTCTATTTACCTTAGGCGAGCAGCCTTACGTTTCTGTATTATAAATAAACCCCATTACACATACCACTCGGTGTAACTCACGTTTGTCTTTATTTCCTAAGTATTTAGGAATATAACACAACAAAATTCCCATGATTAAAAAAGATAAATAAATACATTTGACAAAAATCAAATATTGTAAAAACATTGTAAAAAACAAAACAAGAAAAAAAACAACCAAGATGAATACAATAATACAAATTTTCAATCCTCATCTAAAAAAAATTCCTCAATATAATAGTTTTAGAGTTTTTAGTTTTGTTTTATTGATTTGTATTGTTTTGATTTTCTTTTTCTTTGTGTGAGTCTTGAGCTTGTATGACTGATATCTTATTCATTTTAGCTTTGTTACCTTTGAAAATTAAACTCTTGTTGGAAGACAATCTCTCGTGTTTACTTTTTTTTTTGGTATTATTATACAAACACCGTGACAGCGTTAGGGTTAGGGTTAGGTTTAGGGTTAGGGTTAGGGTTAATTCGCTGTCACGGTGTTTGTATAGTTTTACCTTTTTTTTTATATATATATGCAAAACCAATCTGAGGTGGATTATTCAGAATCAATACAATAATATCACTTAATTTGTAACTGTTGAAATGATAATTCAATATTTTTTAAAACAGTATTTAAGAATTTAAATAATTTTTCTCCTATTTCTATCTTGTTTTGGGTGTAGATCAGTATTTGTTTATTTGCTTCGTTTAATTCTGATATTGTCCTCATTTATTAGTTCATATTAATCGCCCGCTATTAAAAGGTGACGATATGACAATGGTGCTATTTGTTGAAATATTGTTGAAGGTATCTATATCTGTTTAATATGTGCGTTATAAATATACACATACACACGCAATAAACATTATATAGACGACTATATAAGATGTACACAGTTTGGTCCCCTCGTTTATACATACTATTTTTATATACACTCGCCATACACCCCTCCATGTTATACAGACCACCCAACGAATATTACAAATAGGTTCTGGCGCCGTAATATATACTCCCCCTAGTATACAACAAGAATGGATAACGCTTCAAGCATGCTTAGAATTGGACGTGCTTATTCTGAGGACTATTTACCGTGTGCGGCTGAAGCAGCACAATTTTGAACCGTGATATACGTATAATATTGATGTTGTATGGTATCCAATTGGAATGTTGAGATCACCATTTGTTGCAGGTTAACCTGTATCGCAGGGTAAGGTATTTGTTTCTTATGCGCCGTATTCGGATGCAGGTTTACAAAATATCTTACAAAACAAGTTTATTTTTATTTCATATAGTCACTATTCATCAAGTCCTGGAGGCCACTCAAGGATAATGATTAATGGGCACCATAATGGAAATTTGATAAAAATCTTTTAGAGGACGGCTCTTCAAGAACCTGTTAATGTTGAACTTGAAAACGACCTTGTCATAGTCAGTTGGGAAGCAGCTCCGTAGTATTGTGTTCCACTGACGAGCAGCTCTAAGAAACAACTCTACTCATGGAATTTTCATTTAGATTTAGACACAGATAAAGATAGTTGATGTAGCTAGTAGAGTGTTTGTCATGAAAGACTTACTGGGGATGGAGAGCATCGAGTGAAGATCAGTCAAACACCTGCCATGAAAATAATGGAAGAGCAGAGAGAGACTGGCAACGTCTCCTCTAAGATACAAAGGCTGTAGAGAGGAGAAAAGGACATTGCCCACCAGCTGCTAAAGTCGGTTTTGTACCAGTATTTCAAAAAAGTGCAATATAAAATTAATAAGAGTAAATTATGAATGAAATGGACAATTTGTTAAAGAGAAAAAATTATGAATGCAATAGAACTCATTCAAAAAAATAAAAATGAATAAAGGATCATTTAAACAAATTTATTTATGTTGTAGTTTTCGTAAAAGTCTGTTATGTGATACACTAGGTTGGTGCCAAAAGAATGTTTTTTGACTTGAAGTTGAACATCAAAAAACATTATTTTTGCACCAACCTAATATATAGACGAGTGAAAAAGAAGAGTTTAATGTTTCTGTCGGTAAAGTTGTAGAAGTTTTCTAAAAAAAAAAAAAAAGGAAAGAAAGAAAAAGACAGGATTTTGTGTACTTTCATGTAAGTTCATAGAATAAGAAATATATTTTTTTATATTTTTTTCTTTTCTAGTGAAGAGAAAATTTAACAATTTAGCGATTTGCATGTTAAAATGTTGCAAACCAGTTTTAGTTTACTTTTCGCATGGATTTTTGTTTTTGTTGTTTATAATAAACAAAATATTTTACTTTGTTGTTAGTCTTTTTCTGAATGAGAGAATGGTTGTTATCTTCAAGTTGGGCATGTGGGGAAAAGGCTTATTCCGTCCGAAGTGGTGTGAATCTTTTTGTTGATCTGGCAACTGATGCATATGCATTTGCTTGTATTTGCGACAATAGAATTGCCTTGTATTGGAAATTTTTGTTTACTGTTGTTGAGCACATTGTTTGAGGTTGAGATTGTATCTTACTTTTTATTGGAGTTTGAGAATGTGCAAAAAATGTCTGACTGCCCAACATAGACTCTGGCAATATGCTCTATGCTACGCCCTGTCAAAATGATTAGACAGTTTTAATTCCTCCGCCGCCGCCAATAATAATATAAAAAAAATAATAATAATAATAATAATATAAAAAAATAATATAAAAAATAATGATATAAAAAATAATAATATATAAAAAAATAATAATATAAAAAAAATAATAATATAAAAAAATTTAAAAAAATTAAAAAAAAGAAAAATATAAAAAAGAAAAAATATATAAAAAAATAATAATAATATAAAAAAAATAATAATAATATAAAAAAAATAATAATAATATAAAAATAATAATAATAATATAAAAAAATAATAATAATATAAAAATAATAATAATAATAATATAAAAAATAATAATAATAATAATATAAATAATAATAATAATAATATAAAAAAATAATAATATAAAAAAAAATAATAATAATAAATAATTATAATATAATAACATATAGTATCTGATAATATATAATTCCAGATAATATTATAGAAGCTTTTAGCTTGGGCACAAAAAAATGTTGTTGTTTGAGTTGTGTATAGATGTTCTGCTCTATATATGCTTTAAATGCATTGGCGTGGTAATATCTAATTCATGATATGACAGTTTGATATACTGACTTTATCACCTTTGCTATTAAAATATTTCAAGTGACTTGAATTTAGGTTTTAGGGGTCTTTTATTTTCAGTAAATTGAGCATATTTTTAATTTAATATCATATATACTGATATAATCAGTGTGTTAAGGAGACAGGTGTGATATTCTTCACTCCTGAAGTTGCAAATAGTTTGTATCAATCAGGAAGGTTTTATCAGAAGCAAAAAAAAGATTTATGGATAATTCAGGAGGAAGTAGGGCCATTACATTTGGCATTCTGAAAGCGTTTGACAGAATGTGGCATTCTGGTATTCTATATAATCTTCAGGGCTTAGTAGTGAGGTTTTTGATATCATTACTTTTTTTTCTCTTCTTTCTGATCAAAGATTGCAAGTAGTTTTGGATGGTGTCTTTCCATTCTCTCTCCTATCAATGCTGGTGTTCTTCGGGTTTCCATTCTAGGCCCAACACTATTTTTTTAATATATCAATGATCTTCCAGCAAATATTTGGAAAATTAACATCTTCTGAACATGTTGATGATACAACTATCTATGCAGGGGTTGCTTCTTATCTATCTGCTTCAGATTAGTTGAAATATGTAACTAATTTAGAAATTGACTTGGGTTCAGTTGTAGATTAAGGTACAAGATGGTTTTGTTTAATCATATTAAGATCCATGGATGGCTCTGCTCTTGGGAGAAACCGACTCTAAAACTTGATTTTTCTAAGAGTTCATATATTAAATCCATTGCTCTTTCTGCGTCTTATAAAATCGGTTCTCTCTATCGCTCGAAACACTTTCTCACACCTGAGACTATTCTCTATCTCTACAAATCTAATATCAGACCATAGATGGAGTATTGTTGTCATATTTGGGCTGGTGAATCTCTGCCCCATTTGAGAGTTCCTGATGAGATGCAGAAATGTATCTGCAATTTTATTGACCCCCCCCCCTTATGTTCTTTGTAATCTTTCTCTCTCACAGACGTGATGTTTGTTAGTCTCAGTCTTTTCTATTAATACTATTATGGAATGTGTTCTTTAGAATTGTCTGATCTATTTAATGCTCCCTTGGTTACGGCTCGTTTGACTAATTGGTCTAGTAGTCTCCATCAATTCATTGTTTTGATATATCATTGTAATACTTATTCCTATTCCAGTAGCTTCTTTCCAAGGACTACAGGCTCATGGAACTCTCTTCCCACTGACTATTTTCCCCCTTTTCAAGACTAAGTTCAATACGCATCTTGTATCTTTGCAATAATCATCTTTTGTTCTTGTTAGTCCCTTGCATTAAGTAGCTCCATGAACTGTCTGGAACTATTTCCATTAAAAAATTCCCCAAACAGCAAACATACCACCAGATTCAGATGTAGACAAATTAATAAAATAATCAGGCCCAAACCATATTAGTTAATGGTCTACACACTTTACAGATTGACTTCAAAGCAGACTAAGGAACTGGTTCATCATTTGAGAGTGAATCAATGACTCGTTATTTATCTCTCTCCTACGGTGGGATGATGTGATACAAAGATCAGAAAGTGGGATTGAGGGGTCAAAGCCATAGAGGAAGAGCACTCTGGTCTGCAAAAAATTGCTTGGGCAGCCTCGTTGGCATTCATCGTCAGAGACGCCTCAATAAAGTAGCTCTTTCTTAAAGGAAGAAAGTAAAAATTGGGATTGTGGACCTCCTAGAACTGCACAAAACCAGAGGAATGTATCTATCAACAGGGAACAAACAATCTCAACAATGGCCTAGACTTCATTGGCTTTGCTGCTGGAATAAATCTGTTTATTTTTTTCAACAGGTTCTGGCGGTTCGTTGCAGAATCAGATTAGACTTGGGACAGTGAAGACCATTAAGTTGCAGACAGTAAAGTACTACAAAGTACCCGTTGGTAGCAGTTGCGATTTCTGTGCTACTTAGAAAATCAGGAGATCAAGCGGGAGTGTATAAATAATAATGACTATGTACATAAACATGCAACCACTTCTGATCTTTCAGTCTGTAAGATAACGAAAAAAATTTTTAGGGGACGGGAGAAATGTGATGCTTGCTGGTTTCTACCTCTTTCATCAATAAAAGACATATCATCGAAGAAGGAACAGTTTGAACTACTACATTTGTGTAGAAGTGTAACCTGCAAGCTAGTAACTTGCTTATACACGTATATCTCTTTGATTTATTGTCGGTGTTACAGTTGTGGCCTTCCCCGCCTGGATTATGTTCCGGCAGAGAAGCTACACCTACCCACAGCAACAGATGTTAACTCTAAATGATAGAGAGAAAATAAAAAAAAAAAGAACACAGAAAAGAAACCACGTTAATACATACTAGATCTTTGACATGAATTATTTACTGTATGTTTCTTTTGATCCGTCATATAAATTCAGCCCACTTTTACCTGGCCAAGAGTAAATGACTAGTCAAGCAGAACTAGGTAATGCAATTCATTATGGCGGATAGTAAACAAGGTAACAGTTGTCTCTATTCAAAAATTGCTTCAATCTTCTTTTCATCGCTAATTATATATATATATATATATATATATATATATATATATATATATATATATATATATATATATACCTTTTTGTTTTATCATTTCAAGATAATTCTTACTCTAGAATAATAATATGTAACACTAAAAAGCTGTTTAATATAAAACCTTCATCCTTTTTTGTTTCTTTGTGTATGAAATATAAACAAAAACGAACCACTGTACCGCCGGTGTATTATACGGTTCAATATGGAGATTTTTCTTGTTGCTTAGCAAAGCTATAATTTTAAATTATTTTAAAAGTATTTTGTTTAAGTTGCTATTTTTGTGGAGGAGAAAGAAGGTATATATTTCGGGTTTGTATTACTGTACACATAGATTCGAAAAAGTTGTCAAAAAACAAATATATAACAAATAAATGTTATCAAAAGCAAGTTAGTTTTCTACCAAACTGGATATATTTTTCGTGTTTTTATTCAATGTAACATGTTTATTCAGCTCGAAAACCATACAGTGTTTACCGATGTATTGGAACATTCAAGAAGGCGCTTGACTCTCTCTTTAACACGGTAAGTTTGAGAAAAGGTGTTATAAATAAAAAAAAACCGGTTAAAATACTGTTAAAACTCGCTCAATATATGTTACCGTGACATAGGTCGACATATATTTGGCGGGTTTTTAATAGTATTTTGTATAGTTTTTTATTTATAACACCTTTTCCCAAACTTACGGTGTTAAAGAGGGTGTGAGACGCCATCTTGAATTTTCCAATACATCGGTAAACACTGTATGGTTTTCGAGCTGAATTAATATGTTAGATTGAATAAAAACTATATATCCAGTTAGGTAGAAAAGTAACTTATCTTGCCTTTGATAACATTTATTTGTTATATATTTGTTTTTTGACAACTTTTTCGAATCTATGTGTACAGTAATACAAAGCCTATATTTCAAAGTGTCGCCGCAGCAAACCCCGAAGTCTCTAGCAAGTAGTGTTAGGCCAAAATTAGTTCCTGATATTAAAGACTTATGTAATCAAATCGGTGTAAAAACATAAAAAAGGGGGGGGGGGAAGTTTTTATACCAATCCTTTTTTTTTATTTTAAATAATTTCATTTACAAAAGCAATTATTAAATAGTTGGTTTGATTTATTTTAAGAAGATATTATAAAATGTTTTTGTTTTTTAATTTGTATTTGAAATAATTTCTTGTACAAAAATAACAATTAACGTATGTGATTTTTTTTTTTTTTTTAAATATAATAAAATGTTTTTTGCTTTCTGATATTTTGGAAATAATTAAATATGTGCTTTCATTTTCTTTGGGAAATGTTTTTGATTTTGTACTATACTATGCATAGTTTACTTCTTGTTAAATATAATTTGACCACTTGTTAGCAGGTAAGTATAGAAGAAATAAAGCTGTCAAATACAAAGAATCTGACACCGGAAGTTATATTAGAAATAAAGTTTAATGTCAAGAAACACTTTTGATCTAACAGTTTACTGCTGACTTCAAGTCGGAAATCCTTCTAGTTTGTCGTTGATGCTTTTTCTTTTCTTTTATTTATTTTATTTGTTTTTTTTTTGTTATTAATGCTAAAGAAATACGATAAATATGAACGGCCGATCCAGATATTTGTCTGAGGTGGGGAGGGTAGAATTTTTTTTTTTTTTTTTTTGTGACTATTTCCATAAGAGCAGTTTTCCCACGGATCATTATAAGTTATTACTAAAAGAAAGGTCATTTAGGAATATCTACCATGGAGCATTGACATGACATTTTAAATTTAAGGAAACCGATTAGAAAGCATATAAAAAGTTATTAAAATATATGACAAGTAAGCCACACAGAATCTATAATGTTCCATCCCATAGAAAATTATGTAGCTTAACTATCAGATATATTCATAACTTACTGCTTAGCTCTACTCACCTATTGAGCACTGTTGAAGTAAATACTGAAAATCGGTGCCTAGAATATTATATCACCTCCATAACATTTCATTTGGATGCATGAAATAATAGTGTGTATATATATATATATATATATATATATATATATATATATATATATATATATATATATATATGAAATTTATTTATACAAATATTGATGGCTACATATGTGCATACATGTTTCTGTAATCACTCGCATTGGGGGATTACGTCTTCAGGCCAAGAATTATCGTCGAGAACTGATATTTCAAAGGTTTGAAATGTTTGTATAAATAAATTTGATATACCTGCTCTGTTTACTCATTGAGCACTCTTTGGTAGACACATGTTGTTTCATTGGATGTACTTCTAGGAAACTAAACTCTACTGGCTAAATATATATATATATATATATATATATATATATATATATTCCTTATCAAATGAATGAATGAATTTATATGCATTATTATATATTTTTGTATTATCAATTTTTCCTTTTTTTTTATTTTGTATCTAAGCTCCCCTTACATGTTGAGCTTTTTATTATCTTGATAAGTTTTCATTTAAAGAATTCTTCTAATTCTTATTGGTTCCTCTTGTATATATATATATGAGAACAAGTAGTTTATAAAACATGTTAAAAAAACACGTTGAAAAAGAGTTAAAAACATATTTAATTTTAAAAAAGGAAGCACAAAATAAGTGAATAGTCCTTAATCCGCGGAGTTTCGAAGAAATACTGTCCTTCTCAACAGAGGGTAGGATTTAGCAAGAGGTAGGATCGGATTTTGCTTGCAAAAGTATTTAATGAAACTACAAGTATGTCATAGATCTTACTTGGTAACAAATAGTGAAGCAGAGGGAATAGGGCGAAGAAATACACACGAGAAGGGAACAGACCAAAAAAGAATCGATAGACAGCCAATATCGAATCTTTTTTGGTCTGATGAAGTGTTATCCTTGAATTGGGAATCCACTGAAACATGTATGCACATATGTAACTACTGTTTGTATAATTAACAAACTATATACCAGCTCTGTCCTCCTGTATTGAGCACTCTTTAATAATCATGCTAACGTTAACTTGATATCAGTAGAAAACAAAACACTTTTAATATAAATTAAATAATTTTAAATAACCCTAAATTTTGTAAGGGTGTCCTACCGATATAAAAGGAAATTAACAATTAAACAAGAAAAAAAAAAAATCTCATTAGAAAATAAAAATTACTCAACATCCTTTTATTTTTGGTTTTTCACTGCTGCAAAATGTTTTACAAATTATAAAATGTAGGAAATTTTCCAGTGGGTGGCGACATGTAGGTCTCCCTCTTGATTTCTACCTCGTATGTGAAACACATAATAGGTAAAAGAACAAAAGAACTTTAATGATTTTTAAAGTATTAATAATCTGACCTAGACTCTCTTTGCTCTCTATAAAATAATCGCTGTTTGCTGCTATTCAGGGTAGTAGGTTCTTGAAATCATAAGCCCATGAAAATTAGCTTGCTTGTCCTGTTTCTCGTCTGGCCTGTTTGTATCAGACTATAAAAACAATAAAATATTTAAGAGTAGAGCTTGTGTGTGTGTGTGTGTGTGTGTGTGTGTGTGTGTGTGTGTGTGTGTGTGTGTGTGTGTACGTTTTTATTTGTATAATTCACTTACAACCTTGCCCAATCTAAGTTGACAGAATGAAAAAAAAGAAAATGATTTTGCCCAAAAATCTTGTATATAAAATCCACTGTTTAAGAAGCACTGTTGATATTTAAACTTCCAAATTTAACAGTTTAAAAGACCAGACGAGTGCAAGATTATTTTTTAATAAACATTAAAATTAAATTCAAATTTTCGAATCGTAAAAGATTCTTCAGGAAAATCCAGATAGTATTTTTTTTTCTTTCTTTCACGCCATGCTGGTAGTAATGCCTGGCATGTTCTCAGAGGTTGAAGATCGAGGTTGAGGTTTTTAACATCTTATAAAGCATGAAGAAGCATTGGTCACACGCATGTGTCAAAATAACAGGAAATCCCCTGTTTAAGATATTCAAAATCCAAAGGTTTAAAAATCGAGACAAGTGCAAGATTTTTTTTTAATTTTCTGAGCATACTTATTTATTAAACTTAAAATTTTTGGGGGAAAAAAAAAATATATATATATATATATATATAAATATATTTGATTATTTTAATTGGAAGATGGTTCCAAATAATTCAGAGGCCGAAATCCATGGAATAGTTCACAAATATGTACAAGGGAAAAGGGGAAAATTTCCAATAATATTAATAAAAGAAAAATAAGATATGCTTTTCACACTGTTGCCGAGACATAAATATAAATAAGAAAGATCAAGGAAGAAGAAGAGGGAAAAAAATTAAATGGTGATAGAATTAAATATAAAATAGAAAAACAAATGTCAAAATGACCCAGACAGGAAATGTTAAAAGGCGCGAAAAAATATATAGGGCAAAATAATATAGGTCAACTGAAATGTACAGGTTATTACTTAAGAAAATGTCAGCAAGAGTTGTTAAAAGACTCTAAATGGAAAATAAATAAATAAATTAATTAATAAAAAGAAAATAAATAATAAATAAACAATAACTAAATAAAATATAAAATAAAAATAAAAATTATTTAAGGGGAGAGGATGGCCGGTATCTGCAAATTCAGGAAAAAGCAAGAAAGTAAGTAAGTAAATGCATGTAGTAAAATATAAGTAAATATACATACAAGATATGAAAGTGTGGGTAGATTGATATATTAGATAGATAGGAATATTTAAAGACTAAAACAGAAATTGCAGATAAAAACCGGCCAAGCAAAGAAGAAATAAAGAATTAAAATAAAGGATTATTAAATTATAAAGTATTGAGAAAGTATGTAGAAAAAACGATAAAGTTAAAGAAAAAATTATATATCTATCTGAAAGGTAAAAGTAATAACTATGTAATTTCAAAATTGCCATAATTAAATTTGGACTTATGTTTACAGAAAGAAATCAGTTAATTTTTAGACTTTATTATATTTTACTTTGAGGGGAAGTAATTATAGTTATAGCTTCGGTTGTGCAGAGACGACATAACTTAGAGCCTGGAGTATAAGACTTAACTTTTTTATGATAGTCCATTTGATTGAGAAGGTGGTATTATTAAAGTTAAGTTTTTTAATTAAAGTGGTTAGAGAAGTTCATTGGTTATTATTAGAATTATGGTTGTTAAAAGAAGAAATGGGGTTTGATATTCTTTTCTTAATTAATGTTGAAGTAGCGCCGATATATGCATGTACTTAATTAAAAGCTCGAGGTCTGGTATTAATATTAATTTGCTGATTTGTATTAGTTAAATGGTTTGAATTTTGTTCATAGTGTTCAACATTTATTTTATATATATATATATATATATATATATATATATATATATATATATATATATATATATATATATATATATATGGCAAAATGGACGCAAGCATTTGTGTATATCCATGAAAGGCTTTTTGTATTGGTTAGATTCTGCAAGAAGTTTTTGCATACTTCCCAGATCGTAATATCTCAGATTCGCAAATGGACATCGTTTCTCTCTCTCTCTCTCTCTCTCTCTCTCTCTCTCTCTCTCTCTCTCTCTCTCATATATATATATATATATATATATATATATATTTTTTTTTTTTTTTTTTTTTTTTTTTTTTTTTGATCGAGTTAAACAAAATTCCCACCATGCTATCGTTTCTGTTTGTCTTTTTCATGTAAATAAAGCGAAACTATTCAAACACAAACGTCTGACCGGGTAGTATCTGTTCTGTAATTGGTCCTGGGTCAATGTAGGGGAAACCCTGCATACTGAGACAATTACTATTTATTTGGATATGGCCAGAGTGCCCCCTTTTGGGGGAGCTGGTTTTCCCCCACATTAAAAACAACCTTGTGTCTAATTTGCTTTCGTGGGAGGTTTAAAAGCAATGCCATTTCTGCAAGTCATCTTTTGTTTTTAATTGACTATGTTAAATTTGAACGCTTTAGACTTCCGGTTGTGTCATGGAGTAGCGGTAAGACATCAGATTTTCTTTCACTTTCTTTTCCGCTTTCGCGTCACAGGTTCAAGCCTGCCTGCCTACTACCACTTTTTTTTTTTTTTTTTTTGCTCAACACACACCTCCAAACACCCGGGTAACGCCGGGCACCCAGGCCTGTGTATATATACAGGGCTCTACATGGGCTCTACATTGCGAGTAAATCACTCGCATTTGCGAGTGATTTTTTTCAGCTGGCGACTAAAAATGAAAAAACGCTTTTCTTTTTGGCAACTGTTTTTTTTTTCACCGACAATCTTCTATTACTGAATGAAAAATGTGTCTGTGAATCGAAAGAGTGACGACAAAGCAAGTACTATTTGAAAACAAAAAAGATTTAGAGAAACAAGCTATTGATTTGACAATTCAAATTGAGCAAATGTTAAAGTGTGACATCTTTGCCAATTTGTAATGATTTTTTTTTTAGATAGTTGTTGATTCCAGTTTGATAATATTGAAACTGATTGAAATTTCTGTATTTCCTCCTATAAATTTTGTCTGTATCATCTTAGAGAATTTGAAAATAAAACAAAACTTCACATAAAATTATTGGTTTATTCATAACATTAGAGTGAAATAACATTACATCTGTTTGGCTAGTAAATGAAAATATTTAGTTGTCAAAGGTCAACTAAAATCAAATTTGTCCGTAGAGCCCTGATATATATATATATTTACACAGTGATTACCACTTATCAAGGCCCGGACGCCACTCAGGGATAAGGGTTATTGCAAGTACATTACGTTAGTGTGGAGATTTGATGAAGTGTTTACTTAAGGGGGCGGTTCATTAGGAATTTGTTAACGTTGGACTTGAGGACATCCAAGTTGTAGTCCGGTGGGAAGCATATATATATATATATATATATATATATATATATGAACTCTTCTGTTGAATTCCAATATATGAGGTTGAAGTAACTAAGTTATCTGAAATCCACACGATTTGTTCATAGTGGTGAAGGCTTTCTGTAGGATCATCCATACCTTTTGGAGCCACTGCTAAACCCAATCAGTGCAATTAGTTGCCACAAGACAGAGCATACAGTAGACTTCAGGTTTTACATCAGTTTTCTTTCCTCTAGATGCACCCCCAGACTTAATGAAGACTGGGGGTGCATCTCTTCCACTGGTTTTAAGTGCGCCTCCAGATACTAATCTAGAAATTTTTACATCCCAGCATCTAGTATTCCCAAATGGTCACCAATCTCGTACTGTGAAGGCTCATCATTGCTTAAACTTAACTTTGGTACTTTAACAAGAACCGGTTTGTCAATGTGATATATATTAGTAGTGTGAAAATATATTTATGGCAATTAAGCTATACAGAAGCGTCCATGTTTCATCTTTACAAGACATCCTCAAACTATAGACAATATATCATATCACCTTATAATATGTGTATATACACGAAATAATAAAAAAAATTATGTGTGTATGTAATTTACTATTTCCAGAATATATATATATATATATATATATATATATATATATATATATATATATATATATACTAGCAGGCCGCCCAACATTGCCCAGTCGTAAAATATGCTTAAATATATTTTGCTTAATGCAGATTTCGTATTTATTATTATAATATACTAGACCCAATATATAGTAATAATTTAAAAAGTTAAAATATATATAAAAAAAATGACTCCTGCTCCACCACCACAATTAAAACCAAAACGTTTAGTTTACGATTTACTTTTTCCTTTGACATTAATGCCTGAGCTATGAAGACGCGTTTGCTGCGAGGCTAAAAATTAAAACATGACTCAATAGCTATTACGTTACGCATGCATATTCGTAATGCCGTTGTTCGACCTTCACCTGGCAAATTCCATTTTTTAAATTTCACACGTTCGCATTGGTTTGTTTCCTGCTAAAACCCAAATATAAAGTTTCACATGGGTTTGAATACACTGTATATGAAGTTTCATGTCTGTAGACCAAAAACTAACGGAGGAGTTTGGTAGGCAAAATTTTTTAAACAAATATATATACGCATACATAACTATATATAGAAAGAGGTTTGTGTTTACTTAACCTATTTACGCAAATATTACGCACGTATAAATCAAATAGAATATCTGCATGAATATAATTACACATAATAGTTAACTAAAGATGATTATCCCATAAGAACACCGAAAATAATAGGGAATTACCGTATATTTCGGCGTATAAAGCGACCGTCAGATAAGACGAGGTACAAAATTGGAGAAAATTTTAATAAATTTATCATATATCGGTTGTAGAAGACGACTGCTAAGTCACGAAACCATGTTTGTTAGAAATTGCCACACCCGGTATCTTATGAAATATTGGTTTTTAAAGATGATTTTTAAAGGTCGTCTTATACACGGAAATATACGGTAATTAAAATAAATGTTTAAAGAATTTGCAAATTAGCAACATCTTTTGCAGCTGAATGCAATTCCACGACCCATATATAACAAAGTTGTATTTTCTTTTCGAAATAAATAGAAAAAAAAAGAGTTTTTAATAAGAATGTAAATACACAAAAGAACCCATGTTTATAAGAGTGTGTATATATATATATATATATATATATATATATATATATATATATATATGTGTATGTATATATATGATGGCAGCAAATTCGCTTTTGAACATTGCCATCACTCGATATAGCACAAAAAAGGTATATAGAAACACGAAAACATTCAGTGATGGGCTGCACGTATGTGGCTTTTAAGCCCTGATAAACTCTGGCATTCATTAGCACACATTGTACAGACATGTGCACCACTAGCAGTACGTTCTTGCTGTTCTTTTCTATGCAGGATATATATATATATATATATATATATAATAAAAGTTTCATAATTGTTGCGTTCACGGGCGCTTCCGATTCGTCCACAAATCATCTTCAGGCGTTGAAGTAAAAGTGCGAAGGAGCGAAAATGAAAATTAAAAGTGAAAACTAAAATATACAGTATAGTATTCATGTTGTATCTAGTTTAGTTATTTTTGTTATTTTGTTTTTATTCAAGCTCTTTGTGTCTTCAATCGCTAGTTTGCAATGTTTAGTTTTGTTTTATAGTAGATTTTATCGTTTTTGTTCCCTGCCCTGCAGAACATGAATGAGTTTTGCAATGGGAGAGGGAAAAGGGTTACAGTATTAATGCTTGGTACATTTTAAGTTAGGGAAATAGTCAGGGAGTGGAGAAGATAGAAAGAGAAATGAGAAGAAGGAAAAGGTGGGTTGTTTTTGTTTTTAGTTTTGCAAAACATAATGAAGTTTTGCAAAAGGAAGTAGAAAAATAAAAAGCATCAATGTTAGATGCATTTCGTTTCAGGAAGCCAATTTCTTCAGACAGTCTGATCTGGTAGCACCAGACTAAACTATAGGATTATTGAGGAAAAGTTTATAAACCTAATGTCTAGCACACTCATTAGGCTTATATATTTTTATAGATTGTTTGTCTGCACATCTAGCCTGATAGATTAGTTAGAGATATAGTAAATTCTAATGAGACGAGCAGTCTACTCGAGTGACCCCTAGTGGATCAAGTGAAAGATGCAGTTCCAAACTAATTAAAACAAAATATACCACCATAATACGTATTTTTACCATTTAACACATATTTAGCAATAATTTTCGAAAATAACTTTTTTTTTTATCGTAAATAGTCAAAACAATTACACATGATGCATTCTTTATTTTATAGATTTTTTGTTTCGTTTTCCTTCAGTCGAATTCCTCAGAAATCCAGGGGCTCCCTTCCTTGGGCTAAAACTTGATCTCTATATGAGATACATACAGTCCTGGTCTCGAATGAAGCAGATTTCATTTTTTTCCATCATATTTTCCCTTTTGGCAATGGTTTCAACCATTTGTTGGATTAAAAATTTGATAATATGCGTAAACGCTTACTTTCTTAAGTGGTCTTATGATTTTGACCAGGACTGTAGATACTCAAATATTCCATTAATGTTCTCAATTATCTTTCAAAAACTGAGTCAGTAAAGAAATTTCCCTCTCCTCACTTGACCATTTAATTATGTTATACCTTTCATGCGGTCTTTGTGTCTTACTGGGTGTCAGGACAAGAATTCCTATAGTCTGGTGGAGTATCCGACTTAGTGCTGTTATTTGTTCAACACTATTTGAAGAAGGTGCATCATTCCTCATAAAAGCCAGTGTAGTTTATTGATACCGAAGAGATCTTATTTGAGCCGTGAATACTATGTGATTTTCAATATTTAATCAGGGTTTACTTCTAGGGAAAAGCCAGGTTGCTCTGACAAATCCTGTACAGAAATACATTAGGCACCCGAACATAGTGTCTAATAGGCATTCAAGTTCTCTCTTTATCTTATATCTTTATATTAGTTAGATCTTTATCTCTCAGCATGTGTAGCATGCGTAACCTATGATTCAAGAAAAAAAAAGTGAATCCTATCTGATCACCTTCTCTATTAAAGAAGCATTCTTGCCTGATCCTGTCATTTCCGTTATAATCATTATTCTGTCTGCAAGATTTGGAAATAAAATATTTATAGGTACAAAAACAAAGTGACAGCTAATGTACATTTTTGCAGAATCAAAATGAGACTTAACAGCCTCAGAGATCCAACTTGCATCCATTTACCAGAAAAATTCTTGCTGAAATGAAGCAATATTTATACATAAGATTATTCACTCATGGACTGGCAACGAATCAGAACCAAAAGAAATGACTGGCTCATTTAAACACAATAGAATATCCCAGCCTGCTTATATACCAACTGTTTGGCTTCTGAACCTTGGTATATGAATGGCATTTCAAAAGTAAACCTCTTATTTTTATTTTATTTTATTTTATTTTTTAACTCAATGAGCCACAAAGACTGTAGTGGTACCATTAAAAATGAGTGACCTTTTGTGCTCCAGAATTTATTTTTCTACATGGTCACCACTTGCTGCCCAACTTCCTACATAGTACCCCTGTAGCTTATGTCCCTTACATCAAAGGGGCAATGTGTCTTGTTTGGGGTGAAAATGTAATAAATAAAAAAAAAATTAAAAATTTTCCAGTCATCATAACAATGCAATTTGCAATTCGCTCTGATACATCGGCATGAATTAAAAAAAAAGATAGTAGGCATTACTTTTGGAACGCTGCTCATAGTTTTAGTTCAACTGATCAGACAGCGGCGAACTCGCTATTAAATCCATATAACTACAGGGTGGGCTAAAATAAGGGTCCTATCTTTAAATTTGAATAACTTCCACAAAATAAAAGTTAAACTCACCAAACTTTATGTGTGTGTAGACTGACCCTTCCGAGATTTTTTTGAAATAAACAAAACAAATTTTGGCCGAAAAACACTTCTCAAAACTTACACGAATTTATGAATTTTTAAAAATAGGACCCTTATTTTGGCCCACCCTGATAAAGTTAAGATTTAGAGGCCTACTTTTTCTATTTAAAAATTATTAAAACGAACTTAATATACTCAGTCATGAAAATGCAAGCAACTTCATGAATTTGCATATTCCTTTGAAAAGTGAGCATTAATTATGTATTCATTTTTTATGGTTTTTTATTAGATGGTTAGTTTCATTTAACTATTACACTGAATTCTATTTATGTATAGTTTCTCCATTCTGCATAACTGCATAGAATTGAAGATAAAAACGTTCTAGCAAACAGAAGTATATATATAGAGGGCGTAACGATAATATTGTCACCCTAGAAAAGACGACATGATTACATTTCCGTTTGATAAAAACTGATTTTATTTTGTTGCAGACTATCTACTAGTAGGTTAGTTGTGTACAAATTCGAAAAGCGATAGGGGTCTTCTATCATGTCTGAAAGTGACACAATGTTCAACGAGGGAGATCAAAGATGCGCTATTGTACAACTCCTGTTCATTACTGATCCAAGTTATGACAACAGGACCATTACCAGCATCCTCAAAATGCGTCTCTGGATTGCCACAAATAACAGGGATGTGCCAAGGGTGATGAAAACAAAGTTTCCGGCCACGGTTATGATCTTTGACATGGTTTCAAATGAAGGCCACATCATGCCAACTCACATCTTCAAGTCAACTTGAAAGTCAACATGAAAGTGTACCTGGATGTGCTGAAGAGTGTGGTGATCCCCTGATGCAATCAACTGGTTACTGGCAAACCCTGTGTATGGCAGTAGGACTCTGTGCGATCCCACAAGTTCAGAAGGAGTGCTACGACTTTGTACTCTTCGCTTACTCCCCTCCTCCCCCGACCTGAACCTATTGGACTACTTTTTTTCTTTTTTTTTTTTTACATAGTACGGCACCACTTATCAAGGCCGATAGGCCACTCAAGGATAAGGGTTAAAGAGTGTAGAGTAGTCAAAAGGGACAATATAGTAATCGATAGTAATGGAAGTTCGGTAAATTTGTTAACTTAGGTGGAACGGCTCATCAGAAACTTGTTCACGTTGGATTTGAAGGCAACCATATTATAGAAAGCTGGAAAGCAGGAAAACGGAAGACAATTCCACAGGCGTGCAGTTCTAAGAAAGAAGCTTTGATCATGGAATCTATGTTAGGTTTAGGTACAGATAAAGATACTTTGTTTGGTCATACATCGAGAACATCACCAACATGACCTCCCACAACACCAAAGCCAGCCTGATTGCCACCATCTGCTGTGTATTCACCGGCACTTGTGGAAAAGGCATGCTCCCAGTTTTGAACCTGTATCGAAGCTGTGATTGAGGCTGAAGACGGCTACATTGAATAGATATCAGCTCTACTACATAATCAAGTTACCTGAATGGATTTTTTCAATAAAAGTTTTAAAATAAAGCTGTAGTGTTGTTTTCTTTACGGCGACAACTTTATCGTTCCACCCTGTATGTAAGTGACCTTGTTGGTGTGGGTGCAAAAATTCTCTACCAAACTCCTCTCTGAATATTTAGTCTACAAAGTTGAAATTTAATACAGAAGGTATTTGGACTTGTAGCACATTTTCGACATTGTTTTTAGCCGGCAAAAGTTGTTGCTAGAGGTCAAAATTGGAAACAAAACAGTTGACCTTAAAAAGGTAAGTTGAATAAAACATTACTCTTGCTGTTACTTTTGCACATGCGCAAAATTAAAGATTCATGGCTTAAAGTCACTTAATTTTTAACCGTTTGTATCCATCTGTCGGTAGCTCAAATGGTAACAACGCTGGAGAGATAAATAACGATTAAGGTTGGAGCGCTAAAGGTTCTGGTTTTGATTCTAACGGATGGCGCTCAAGTCATATTTTTTATATAACTTTTAAAATCATTATTATATATTAGATAATGATCACTAGAGAATTGAATCTATAATAAGAAATAAGAAATCTGCATGAATTAAAATATAATATTTACACATATTTTATGACTGGCCAACACCAGGTGGCCTGCTAGTGTGTGTGTGTATACTTAAATACTTGGCCTTCGGGACAAGCCGGCAGATACTGCAGGCTATGACTAGCAAAGACCAGCTATGACTAGCAAAGACCAGATGTGGGGGCAACCCCACATGTCTGACCTTTAACCAGCTGCCATTTCCCACCTCTCGGGAGCTGGTCCCCTTTTTCCATTCCCCCTCCCTTCACTCCTCACATTAAAAATCGGCCTTGTGCCTAATTTGCTCGGTGGGGGAGCAAATAAATACCATCTGTTCTTCAGATGCTGCACTTCTATTTCTTGTTCTCTTTCGGTGGAGGAGAAATCCTTCACGACTGAGACAATTTTTATTTTTGTACCTTTTCTCCACGTTAAAAAACGACCCTGGTGTCTAACTCTGTCCCGTGGGGAGGCATAGTAAATAGGTATATATATATGACCTTTTCTGTATGCATACGAAATATCACTACCAAACTCCTCTCTAAATATTTAGTCTACAGGCTTGAAATTTGATATATAAGGTATTTGAACATCGGGAATACTTTTGATTTGGGTTTAAACCTGTAAAGATAGCTACTAAATAGTCAAAATAAAAAAAACGTTGACATTAGCAGGAGTGAATAGACTAACTCCTAGATGCATTTTTAGTTTAATTCTAAACCCTTTTCTATCCGAATTCTGAAGTGCTAAATAACAATTATGGCTGGAGCGCTGAATGGTTTGGTTTGGATTCCAGTTGATGGCAACGAAATCATTTTTTTAACTTTTGAAATCATTGCTATATATATATATATATATATATATATATATATATATATATATATATATATATATATATATATATATATATATATACTGGGTACAATATAATAATCAATAGAGAATTTGCTCTATAATAATAGTACGAAATCTGCATAAATTAAAAATATCATATTTAAGCATATTTTACGACCGGGCAACACCGAACAAACTGCGAGTTCAATATATTTAATTCTTTGTTTTTATGATTATGATCTTTGCTTGATATCTAATGGTTACATGATGCATACTTTTTTGCAGAAATTAAAGTTGTACGTCGATTTATACAACAAATAAAGACATGTTTTTAATTACAAAACGGCGTTTGATTGATTTACTTGGGGAAAAAAAACAGATGTAAACTAATGTATCCGGCATATCTAGGCCATATGTGCAGAAGACAATCTATTGTGGTATTTAAACAAAAAAAAAATAGGCAAATGAGTTTTTTAGACATTGGATTTATAATCTCTCACCTACAAGCATCTTATAGCCTAGTGCATAAAGAATACGAATAATATAAATAATGGTATGTCTTTTTACAAAAATGTTTTAATAATAACAAACTATACCTACTCTGCGTTGCCCGGGATACAGAAAATTCTTCTTTTTTTTTTTTTTTTAATGTGTTTTCACATCTTTTAAATCTATATATCTATAAAAGTGAATGTGTCTGTGTACATTTCCCTACGCAATAACTTTGTCAATTTTTAGTCTACAGACTCGAAATTTGATATATACAGAGTACTGAGATTTGTGAAAATCGATGTGTTCTGTTTTCGGACAGAAATTTGGCTGTTAAGGGGTCAAAGTTCAACTATTTGACCTTTGAGAACTCTACCAAACTCCTCCGACAATTTTGGGTCTAAACACTTGAAATTTTAGATATAGGTTCCTTGGACATGGATCTAACTTAATAACTTGATTTGAGCCAACAAAAAAAATAATTGCTCAGAATAATGTCTGAGGACATCGATATCAATGAACGTGTTGGGAAGCAAACAGGGCTGTCTCTGCTCATGAAAAGGAGTTTGCTGAGTGCATCAAGTTGATGTAGGATGAAGCTGGAGATTCACTTCTAAGATGGTCTCTTCACATCAAGTTTGCCTGAACTCATATAGAACCAATGGGAAAGAAAAATTTTCCCATGATGTCCTGCATAGCTAAATCGTCAAAGCAGGATTCAGTGGCACAAACATCTGTCCTTTCAGTCCCCAAATTGTCATTGTGAAAAGTCAACCAGACTCCTCCACATTTTCCTTCACACCAGCTTCTCCACTGTTTGCACTGCTTCCCACTCAAGGACCCTGATCTTACACCCCCTCTCCAAGACATTCATAGACATACCTGTTTCTTGCTGACTTCATCATCTGTGTTCGATTCTTGAAAGACTTCTTCCTTAAACATTTGACTCTCCAATTTCAATCTGCAGCAAGAAAAAAATCAGCTAGAATTCAATGATTCAGATATGGGGAGAGTTTTGCAGCAGATGAAAGTATCAAAAAACTAATGGAGATATTTGCCAAAAAATCAAGAGGGAAAAGAAAGAAGAAAAACAGGGGTAAGGAACACTAGGACAGGAGAGACCATCAGCATCATCATCACGATCAATAAGCCCACTCTTTACATCAAGGGGATCCTGACACTGATGAATGTTGCAGAGCTGGTAGAGGGGATGGCATTAAGTGTGATATTTGTGAGTTCTGGTATCACATACACTGTATCATCGTCAACATTTGTGATTTCTGCACCATCATCAACATTTCACTTAAAGAAATCCAAAATGAGAAATGACTGTGCGATAATTGCACACAGCATCCCTGTTGCTTAATGTCCCAAGAGATGCTGCCTATTGCTTCAGATCAATAAAAATTGTGAAAAGCCAGCCCGATTTTTTAAAATATTCAACAAAATATCTATTCTTCTCTGACAAACACAAATTTATTCTTATCTGTTTAAACAAGATACCACAAA
Organism: Euprymna scolopes; assembly: GCF_053919585.1. Taxonomy (NCBI): domain Eukaryota; kingdom Metazoa; phylum Mollusca; class Cephalopoda; order Sepiida; family Sepiolidae; genus Euprymna; species Euprymna scolopes. Next base: position 173,374,603 of record NC_136482.1, read on the forward strand.
TATATTTTGCCCATGATAGATAAAAAAAAAAAACTTCTAAACTTTGAAGATGAAACATTGAATCAGTGAAAATGATGGTACTTTCTCTCGTTTTAGATTATTAATTTTGTGACTAATCCCTTGGACTTTTGCTTACCTGTTAGAAATGCTTATACCATCTTAAGTCATAGATATGTATATGACATAGAGAGCTATTATATAACACAAAGCTGCATCTGGTGGCATAAGCTATAAATTTATAGCATTTATAAGCAAACACCATGAATAAATGTTTGAAGATATCAAGAATTAGATAAAAACTTTAATAACCTGAAAAGGGTCATGCTGTAAAAGAAAATGACCAAACTAACAGAGCATAAACGCATCCTAAGATGGAGTACCGTTTCCTAATTTCGGGAGGAGCTGCAGAATGGCATATTGGTCGAAATGTGTAAATATCAAGTATGAACATTTTAAATTGACAATTGTAAGAACCCTGTTTGTTTGTCTTCACTTTCTGCTTGTCACAGAATCCAAAACCCGTTGAATCTTTGTAAACTCAACCAGCATGCATCAGAATCTATCCCATCTTGTTGTTGGCAACCGTCCGTCTCAAGAAACGATAGTGTAGCAATGGACCTACGTAGCCTGGGTGAGGTAATATGCCCATGCATATGCCATACGTAGCCTAGGCAGGGTAATATGGAAGGATAGCTGTCGTCTCAAGAAACGATAGTGTAGCAATGGACCTACGTAGCCTGGGTGAGGTAATATGCCCATGCATATGCCATACGTAGCCTAGGCAGTGTAATATGGAAGGATAGCTGTTGCCCATGCAGCAGTTACCCCCTCTCCGTGGATCCAGAAAATCCAAGGGAAAGACAATCAATACAGCTGCACGGTGATGACAGTATAAAGTCAGACCACCTTAGGGACTCCATCTCCAAACTTTTTGATAAGGTTTACTCTCTTAGCCTTTCTCTTGATGGAGTACTTCTGCAGGGTAGTGGAGGTTTTGAATCGTTGCCTTCTAGGTGAGCTACCATCCAAAGTTGATGAGCCCACCTGCCTGAAGTGACTGGTTTTAAGGTTCCAGTGGACTGCCTTTGCCCCTTCTCCCAGTTAGTATAAACAGTTTCACCGGGCTTACTAGCTAAACCACATGAGAAGGCCAGGACTGGGTTGTCAGAGGCTATTTAAGACGCACGCCATGAAGGCAGTTTTTAGGGAGAGGGAGCTTATCCTCACTACCACCTTCGATTCTGACAACTTTTGAAATCATTCTATCTAACACTTATCATTGGCAAGTTTTTGACCTTGAAGTACAGTAGAACCTCGGGATACGGTGGTCTTAGGATACGTTTTTTCCAGGTTACAATGTGGAATGCAATGTTATTCTGGCCCCTGGTTATGGTATTTGCCTCGCCTTACGGTGTTATATATAATCTTATTTAATTATATACATGTGTATTATATACTGCATTGTATTTTGTTACTAATTTTTAATGCCGTATCCCGGGGTTCTACTGTACTATTTTTCTTAGCTCCTTAGATCAAGTGGATTCATGCATCGTCTGGAGCAATTTCCATGAAATATATGCTTACTTTTAGACATGAAATTTATTCTGGCAATCTTTTCTTTCAGAAACCTATACAATTCAGCAAGCCATCGACCGTCTTGGTTTTGGCAAATTCCAGGTGAAACTTTCAATCCTCACTGGATTTGCTTGGGTGAGTATTCAAAATACAGACTTTTCTTAATTTTTTTTCTTCAAATCTTGTTGTATTATAGTTTTCTCATGTAAAAAGGCTGTCAGTTTAAAACGACATTAATTTAAAACGTGAGCCATATGCAGCACTTTTTTCTTTCGTGTGTTCTTATTTTGTTTTGTTTTTCATCACTGTACGACTACAACCGTTTTTAGTTTCAAATGTTTTTAACAAGAATATCCCTTAACCAACTCTTTTATCCATTGAGCTATTTAAGACAATTTGCTGAAATTTTAGAGGAAAGCCTCCAGTTTGTAGTCGAATGGAGACATAAATGGATTGTAACATTCAATGCTGCCAAGACTAAACTTCTTTCCTTCAATAATTACAAAAAACCTTTTCAACTACCGATTGCTATGACTAATAATATGCTACCCTAAAGCTTTTCGTCCAAACTCCTTAACTTAACATGCACAGGCAACATGAATTTGAACAAATTTCATTGAGGACATTGCCAAGGTTGCTGCAAAGAATGTAGGTTCTCTCTTTACGATACTAGAAAATTACTCCCTCCTGGGAGTATCCTATATCTCTGCAAAAGCACCATTCGCCCATGCATGGAGTATTGTTGCCACACTTGGGCTGATGCATCTGTCACTAGTCTTGCTCTTAGATCTATTAAGTCTGCCAAACTCCAACTTCTGTCTCATCGCTGAAATGTTGCATCCTAGTGCCTATTTTACAAATGTTTTAATTAGATGTGCGCCGACAAACTAGAAGCACTTGTGCCCCCATCGATGTAAATACCCCCAACTAAACTGACAAGCAGCGAAATTCCACTCCTACACTGTAGAGATCCCCAGATGCCAGAAAGCCTTCTACTGTAATAGTTTCTTCGCTCGAAATGCTAGATTTTGGAATTCCCTTCCGGGTCCCTACTTCTCTGACTGTACTGACATTCAGAAGTTCAAGTGTAATGTAAACAGACATCTCGCTGCTCAACTCCCTACATAGTGTCCTTGTAGATTTGGTTCCAAATAGTAGCCGCTTACGTCCAAGTGGTATTGTGCCTTGTTTAGGGTGAATAAAACGGTAACAATTTTTTTTTTTAATCTCACTCTCCTCTTTTAAATAATTTTAAAAAAAATTTTTTTAGTGTTCGTGCTATTATCTATATATTACAATACGATAGCGTGTGTGTTATTTTTTATGTCACGCTTACATCCGTGTAGTTTAATTGTTATATACTTTCATTTCTTGTCATAAATAATTTTACCAAGACTTCTTCATAAGTTTTGGTTTCAATTCAAGCTAATGCACCCAAGTCATATAGATATTTTTTTTTTTTTTTTTTTTGAAATCACAACTTTATAATACATAAAAATTGATAGAACATTAACTCTATAATAATAAATCTGCAATAATTAAAATATCATATTTAAGCGTACTTTATAACCGGGCTTTGCCGGGTGTTGGTGCTAGCTTAGATAAATACTTTTACAGTTTTAACAAAAAGCTACAATAATATCAGAGCGTCTCCATTTACACTTAACATCTACAGAATGCTAACATCAATATATTACATATGAAGAAGTCGCCTGTGAAATTTCCACAGGTCCTGCTAGTTATCATTATTGCTTATGATTTTTGGAATATGTTTTTTTTCTTTTATTAGTTACTGGATTCCATATTGTGTTCCTACGTTTAGCCAAACATATGTGCTGATTCTTTCGGTTTGCTAAACTTTTATTGTCACTTATCCATTAAAACGATGACATCAGTTTGAAAAATCTTATCATAATGGAGTTTATGAGTCTGTAACCGAATTTTCATGTCACTACATTATCTTAGGTTTTAGCTCTTATTTCAGATGACTTCATTTTCGAATTGTTAATCAATAAATCGATTTAGAAATAAGATAAGAAATAATGTCTTATATCGCTTGACTCATCTACTTTACTTTACAGTTGATGATATAGATAATTAATGTTTTAAAAAAATTTTAATGACAAAAAAAGCCAACAAAATCGATTTTTTAAATGTTTTTTTAGTAAATAAACGTAATGTTTGTTTAAATACAAATTTTTGGTTTACAAACGAACCCTCTTCAAGTATTAACATGTTTTTTTTTCTTTTTCTTCTTCATCGTCTTTGGTGTTTTTTTTTTTTATGTAAGTCTGAGAGGTGGCGCTGACACACGTTTTTTTTTTTTTTTTTTTTCTAACTCAAAAGCTTTCAACGAGGCAAATCAACATGATTTAAAAAAAAAAAAAAAAAAAAAAAAAACACGCACTTACGCCACCCCTCGAACTTACATAAAAAAATAGAAGTCTTCATTACATCAGAGACTTGTTGTCATAAAATAAAACACCCGGACGGGACGATGAAGAAAAAAACCCACTTTAATACTTCAATACCTGAAGAGGGTTTCTTTGTAAACCGAAAATTTTTATTTAAATAAACATTATATTTATCTACTGGGGTTTGTATTACTGTACACATAGATTCGAAAAAGTTGTCAAAAAACAAATATATAACAAATAAATGTTATCAAAGGCAAGATAAGTTACTTTTCTGCCAAACTGGATATATTTTTTGTGTTTTTATTCAATGTAACATATTTATTCAGCTCGAAAACCATACAGTGTTTACCGATGTATTCGAAAATTCAAGATGGCGTCTCACACCCTCTTTAACACCGTAAGTTTGGAAAAAGGTTTTATAAATAAAAAACTATACAAAATACTATTAAAAACCCGCCGAATATATGTCAACCTATGTCACGGTAACATATATTGAGCGAGTTTTTAACCGTATTTTATCCGGTTTTTTATTTATAACATCTTTTCCCACACTTACCATGTTAAAGAGAGAATCAGACGCCATCTTGAATGTTCCAATACATCGGTAAACACTGTATGGTTTTCGAGCTGAATAAACATGTTACATTGAATAAAAACACGAAAAATATATACAGTTTGGTAGAAAAGTAACTTATCTTGCCTTTGATAACATTTATTTGTTATATATTTGTTTTTTGACAACTTTTTCGAATCTATGTGTACAGTAATACAAACCCATCTACTGAAAAAAAAAATGTCATCTTGGTACCATTTTAAATTTTTAACTTTCAAATGCTTTTCATGAGGCAAAGCCACGTTTTTAATAATCTTAAGGATTATTAATTTTTAATTCTTGAATATTGTTGCGGGGCCGGTTGTCCGGAGACAATTGACCCAACAACTAACAAGGTAGACACGGGCACAAAGTAAACAGCAAAAAAGGCAAAGAAGAATAACAGACACCGGTTATTTAGTTAAAGACGAGGGTTCGTCTTTTATTTGTAGGAGAAGCAAAAAATTGTATGATCTGGTTGTCCGGAAGGTCGCACATCACCAGAGCCTGAGGTCTGGAACTGGTACTCTAGATGTAGTGTGGTTTAGGATTGATCGGCTGGACGTCAGGGCGATCCGGAATGGACGGTGGACACTGAGAACACGGGGGGGGGGTCAGTATTAAGGAACGGATGATACTGAGGATGTAGGATCAATGTTAAGGAATGGACGACACTGAGAACACAGGGTCAGTATTAAAGAACGGACGGTGAGTAGGGAGCCAGGTGCCGGCAAGGTTGCAGGCCGAAGGAGCAAGGTGCAAGCAAGGTTGCAGGCCGAAGGAGCAAGGTGCAAGCATGGTTACAGGCTGAAGGAGCAAGGTGCAAGCAAGGTTGCGGGCCAAAGGAGCGAGGTGCAAGTGAGGTTGTAAGCCAAAGTAGTAAGGTTTCAGGCTGGAGGAGCAAGGTTTCAGGCTGGAGGAGCAAGGTTGCAGGCCAGAGGAACGAGGTGCAGGCGAAGTTGACGGAAAGCTGCAGGAGGAGCTGGAGGCACTACGGGTTGGAAAGGCTGCAGGAGTGAGCTGGAAGGCGCTGGAGACTGGAAGTGAAGTTCGCTGCTGATGGGTTTCAGGAGGCAAGCAGTAGTAAATCGCATTAGTAGAAAAACTTATTATTCCTGATAAGGGCTGTTTGAACTGCTGCTGAGACGGCTGCTGCTACGGTTGGGAATCCTTCAGCTGGTGGATTCGGACGACATGACTGGTAGCATCAGTCGTCACTTCGGGAGCCTCTTCCTACTCCCCGGCTGAGCTGTATTCATTTGGAAGAAGTGATATTAGTGGTGTCGCTGCCCACGAGACAAACAAATGACTCTAATTAATTCTAGATCGAAATTTATGCAATCAAAAGTAGCTTGGGAGTTTGTTGATTCCATTTAAATTAAATTCGTCTAAAAGTAAAAAGTCAATTGTTTGAAATGTTGATGTCAAGTTTGATATATTTGTAATTCTGACATGTGTAGAGGAGTCGAGAACGGAAAGAAAGGAAAGGTGAATGTGTTCACTGAAACCGGATGTTGTTCATACGTTTAGCTTTGTGTTAGCCTACTGGATTCTTTTTTTTAAGGAAAGCGAAGGTGAAGAGAAACAGCGGGGGTTACGAATGAAAGAAATATAGAGCCGGTGATTTTGAAACCGCAACAATATATATATATATATATATATATATATATATATATATATATATATATATACCGTGGGGTCCCAATTTCGAATCTCGCTAGATTCAGCCACTCTGATGAGTCGTAGACGACGAAACACGTGTCAGTGGATAATTATATTTTAAAAATAATATATATACCGCTCTCCATGTGGGGGTACCAAATTGGTTAAAGGGAAAATTATCCCCAACTCGCATTTAGGTAAAAATGCACTTTCATAAATAATTGAATTCATTCAAAACATATCGCTAAAACCAAACTAAACATATATATATATATATATATATATATATATATATATATATATATATATATATATATATATGACAGACTTCTAAATCTCTACTACATATATATACATCGATCAGCTTCTAATTTAATTTTAAATTAAATGATAAAATGATAGTTATTCCTGTATTTTAAAAAAAATATTTTAAGATTCATTCATTCAATTAATTTGAATGCACACACACACACACACACACACACACACACACACACACACACACACATCTCTCTCTCTCTCTCTCTCTCTCATATATATATATCTCTCTCTCTCTCTCTCTCTCATATATCTCAGTAAAAATCTCAATCTTGTTTGCTTGTTTCCACATCTCCTTACTCCAGAATCTTGGAAAATGACGTTGGCACCAGTCCTGAGTTTTTCTGGAGGTGTGGGATGGTGCTCCATCTTGTTGGAAGGTGAAAGGCTGATCTTTGAAGTGTTTCTTCATCTCTTCAAATGCTGGAACCAAAATATCGTTAATGTAGCGATCTGTGTTGATCTAAACCCCCTGCTCCACGAAAATCAGAGGCGACTTCCAAGATTTGGAGACTGCAGCCCACACCATGAGGGAAGACGGCTTTTGTCGGCGGAAAACTATTCTCACGGAGTCATCAATGTCTGCTGAAGATTTTGCGTAAACTCTGTCGTTCTGATTGTTAACAGTCGCTTCAATTGTGAAGAGTTTTTCATCAGAAAAAAAGATCTCTCGCTCTGCCGTGCCAGCCTTCATTTCTCCAAGAAGAAGATTTGCTCTTTCAAGTCTCTTGTACTTTTGGGCAGGTGTGAGGTACTGTCTCTTTCTCATCTTTTAGGGCGACAACTGGAGATCGTTTTTTACGATGGTTCTCATCGAGGTCACGCTCACATTCATGTCTTTAGCCATTTGTCTTGCAGATCTCTTCGGGTTCCTCCTTACCCTCTCTCGGACAGCTTTAATCACCTACTTTGTTCGAGCAGTGCGAGGTCTTCCACTCCTAGGACGGTCTTCAGATGTACCAAGTTCCTTAAATCTGTTCACAACATGGTACACGGTGGATTTAGCCACTTTCAAGAGCTTAATAATCTCTGAGTTTGTCCTTTCCGCGCAATGAAGTTGAATTATGGCCTCTCGTTTGCTCATTTTTCTGAAAGTTTAAACAAAATTATTTTAATATTGTTGTTGAAAATAATTAGATCAATAGTTAGACTAAATACTTACTTTATTTGAAAAGAGAAAACGTGATTTTAACAATATTTAATTCTAAAACTAAAAATGGTCCAAGGACTTTCTGTTTACCCTGTATATGTACCTTTATGAACATTAGACGGCACGAAGAAACTTCACTATCTAAACAACTCATCATATACCCAACGCACTTTATATACAGCGCCTTATATATATATATATATATATAGAGAGAGAGAGAGAGAGAGAGAGAAAGAGAGAGAGACCTTATATCCCCCACAACATAATATTCATTCTGGCGCCATAATGTCATACAGAAGAATATAATAGTAATATTATATGCCCATACCATCATGACTTCTTATTTTACACAGCATATATTAATAATGATTGACATGTTGATTTATGAGGTTGCAGACGTCTTCATCGATATATGGATCATCTGAATATTAATGTCACTACCTACTTATGTATTATGTCTTGTGAAAATGATATGGATACAGCGGCAGCAATTTTATTTATAATAATAAAGATTAGAAAAGATCAATATTCTGTTTTGTAAAATTATATGAAAGCGTTTAAGGGATGCAATTTTTAAGATTATAATTATAGTCTCTCATCTGACATCGGTGGAATGAGTTTGTTGAAGATGACAACAACAAAGCTCTTCTGGCAGACTCTGAACTTTCCAAAAAGAGTGGGTAACAGTTAAGCAGGCCTGAGTGAAGGTTGCACAAACACGAGACAACCTACTCAAGTGGGGTTAAGTACAAGATGCTCGGTGTATCTGCGGTGCCAACATGCAGACCATCGCACACATCCTCACAGACTGTCCCCTGGGCTGGGCATGCTATAATGCAAACCTGAGGGATTCCTCAGACACTGATGATGGATCTCACAATTGAGTGCAACGCCATGATGATAATTTGGCATAACTTCCTGGATATGACCTTAAGTAAAATCCACTGATGACAACTACATTTAGAAGTTTTATGCAGTTACTCTTTACTTGCAGTTAATTCCTGATCCATTCCAATGCAGTGGTGAGTCTCACTTAGTGTTTAAATGCCTAGGGTAAATAAAGGTATCAGTTGCAACACTCCACTTTGGCCTTGTACTAGGCTAGACGGGCGGTCGGAGAGGCCCAATCCGATCAATCAGCTAGTCATGTCAAGTCCTAACACTTACACTGAAAATCTCAATTACAACATTTAAAAAAAAAAATAAACAAACAAATTTAATTTAAAGATAATGCAACATCTTATTACTACAAACATAGATAAACCAGGTAAGTGTTAGAAGGTGATGGCAAGGGTCAATCAATTGATGAGACAAAACCACACAACTGCTCCCTAACCAATGTTTCTATCAAACTGGGAAAGAAGAAACTAAAGGAGGAAACAGGAAATGATGGAACAAACTCAACCAATTGAGTATATCTTTTTTGTATCCCTGGGATGAAAGGGCGAATGGGTTCCTCCGCTAACATCTCCCAGTTTCGGGCTCTGAGGAGGGTGGGGATCAAAAGAGATGAAAATCTAAACAAACTTCCATGGATATAATAAACCCAAACAAAAAACCCAGAAACCAAAAACATAAAACAAAATCGAAAAGAACCCACTCTGACGTAACCAGCAAGAATATAACTATGAAATAATTGATAAAGAAAAATATCCAAGATTCATAGTAATCGAAACCATAGAAGGAAAAAAGATCAACGATCTGTCTCCATTCTTAATTGAAAAAATACTATCTCAAAACAACAACCCAAAACAGCAAAAAAAAAAAAGAAGAAAAATGTCGATCTACTTGTTACAGTAGACAACTATAAAGACGCAAAAAACCTCTTAGAGATGGAAAAATTCCATACCTATAAATGCAAAAGTTTTGCCCATGAAAGACTAAACACATCCAAAGATGTCATAAAAAGCCATGAATTAACCTTGGCTACAGCAGAAGAAATAGAAAATGCCCTAAGAAAACAGGGAGTAATCGATCACGTTCGAATAAACATAAAAAGGAATGGTCAAACCATACCTAAAAAACCTACGTACTAACATTCAATACACCAAAAATTCCCAAAGAAATAAAAATCGGATACACAATAGAAAAAGTAGAACAATATATACCAGCCCCTCTAAGATGTTTCAAGTGTCATAAATATGGACATAACAGAGAAACATTTGCATACACAGAAAATATGTGGAAAATGTGGCTTAAAAGAACCTAACCACACTGAAAGTGAATGCCCCAACGAAACAAAATGCCCAAATTGCCAAGAAAAACACCCAGCATACTCTAAAATATGCAAAATCTTCAAAAAAGAAATAGCTGAAATAAAATACAAACAAAACGTATCCTTTCCTGAAGCAAGAAAAAAATAAGCACTTACGCAGACATCACAAAAAATTTCAAACCAAACAAACCACTACCAAGACTTACTTAAACTAATCTCCGAACTCAAAAATCTAATCGAAACTTTAAAAACTAACCAAAACGAAAACAACAAGAAACAAATACCAGTATCTTCTAAAACTCAGTCAAATAATCTAAACCAAGTCCCAAAGAACAAAAAAGAACCCGAACAACAAAAACCTCAAATAAACCGTGAAAGATCCAAATCACGAACAAGGACAAAAGCAGAAGATAAACACACAATATCTGGAAAGATGAAAACAGAATGGGAAAACACAAATTTTCTTTCCAAAAATCAAAATAAACAAAAAACAGAAATAATATTAATCGAAAACAAAAATAAATTTGAATTGATTGAAACCGAGTGTCACAAAAATAAATCTAGCTCCAAAAATAGAACTGACCAGGAGAAGAAAATGGAGACTGAGGAACAAAGCAGTTCAAGTAAACACAAAACAAAAACCACTCAAAACACAACAAATCAATAGAATACTAGATATAAAAACCTAAACAAAAACCAAACAGAAAAAAAAGAAAGAAAAAACAGTTAAAAAAAAAAAAACGAACCTATTTATGCAAATGATTAAAAACATCATACAGTGGAACTGCAGAGGCATAAAACCAAACTACGAAGAAATCAAACATATAATAGCAAAATATGACCCCAGCATAATCGGCCTACAGGAAACTCTTCTAAAAGAAACAGACACCATCAACTTCAAAGGATACCACATTTACAGCCAAACAAATAGATCACAAATAGATAACCGACCAATAGATGGCACCTCAATTATAATAAAAAAAACAGATACCATATATAAAATTACAACTCTAAACAAACCTTCAAACAATAGCAATTAAAGCTACACTCCACCGACCAACAATCATTTGTTCAATCTACATTCCACCTAAACATAAACTAAATAAAACCGAAATTGAAGATCTGATAACACAACTCCCCACACCTTTTATATTAATGGGGGACTGCAACGCCCATAACAAAATGTGAGGATGTGAGAATATTAACCAAACTGGGAAAATCATTGAATCATTACTGGAATCACCCGAAATAGCCATATTTAACTACAAAGCACACACATACCTTCACCCAAGCACAGGAATGACATCAGCTATCGACCTAAGACTATGCTCCCCCACAATATTTATGGACTTCCAATGGGAGGTTCATAACGACCAGTGCGGCAGCAATCACTTCCCAATTTTTCTCAAAACTCAAGAACCTGCAACAGAAGAAACAAAACCAAAATGGCAAATCTATAAAGCTAACTGGAATGAATTTAGAAAATTTTGTACAAACTTAATTAACCAAGAAATAGTTAACAAACCAGATCCTATGTTAGCTTTCACCAATATGCTAAACAAAATTAGTTAGAATGTTACAACAGAATGTAAAGAAGCAATAACCAACAGGAAAAAAATGCTAAAACACTTCAAACAACATCCTACAAAACCCAACTTCCAAAAAATACCTACAAGCACGAGCAAAAGCACGATATATTATAAAAAAAAGCAAAAAAGAAACCTGGCAAAACTATATTTTCAAATTGAACAACAACACGCCATCAAAAAACATGGGAAATAATAAGGAAAATAACTGGAAAAAAACTTGGAACACCAATAAATAATATAAGTACACCAAATGATAGACAAACTATAGACAAAAAAGAAATAGCAAACATAATCGGAAATGAATTCAGCCAAAACTCATCATCCAACCAAATTCCAAAAATATAAAAACAATGCAGAAAAAGAAAAACTCAACTTCACATCCAATAACAAAGAATACTATAACACCTCTTTCACTATAACAAAACTAAAAAATACAATTCATAAAAGTAAAGATACAGCTACCGGTCTAGACGACATCCACTATCAATTTCTAAAACACATGCCAGACACATCTCTCAACATTCTCTTACAGATAATTAACAAAATATGGTGGATTAACAATTTCCCAAATCATCCCAATTCCTAAAGCAGGAAAAGATCACTCCAACCCTACCAATTATCGTCCCATCACCCTAACAAGCTGTATATGCAAAACAACAGAAAGGATGGTCAATACAAGACTAATGTGGCATTTAGAAAAATATAACCTCATCTCTATGCACCAAATCGGATTTAGACAAAATCAAGGTACTAACAACCAACTTATTCGACTAGAAACATATATTCGTAACGGTCTAATAAGGAACCATCACATGGTCTCAATCTTTTTTGATCTCGAAAAAGCGTATGACACCATGTGGAGGCACGGAATCTTGAAAAATATTCATAATATGGGAATCAGAGGAAACCTAGCAAAATTTATCCAAGAATTCCTATCCCACAGAACATTTAAAGTACGCTTAGGAAATATAACATCAGATCAATACACACAAGAAACAGGGGTACCACAGTGTAGTGTACTATCTGCCACCCTTTTTCTAATTAAAATCAATAGTATAATCAAAAACGTTAACATGGGATTCGAAAAAACATTATTTGTTGATGACTTTTCAATAACTTGCTCATCACCGAGTATGCCAACTATCGAAAGACAAATGCAACATTGCCTTAACAAAATAGATCTTTGGGTTAACGAAAATGGAGTCAAAATGTCCAAAAGAAAAACCACATGTATCCACTTTTATAAGAAATGAAAATACCACCTTGACCCACAACTCAAACTCGATGGGCAAATAATACCAGTATTACAACATACCAAATTTCTAGGGATCATTTTTGATAATAAACTAAACTTCAAGGAGTACATTAACAAATTAAAACAAAAATGCTTAAAAGCAATAAATATCTTAAAAATAGTATCAAAACTAGACTGGGGAGCAGATCAAGCTACAATGCTCAAAATATATCGCTCACATATCAGATCCAAACTGGACTATGGTTGTGCCATATACAGCTCTACTTACAAATCCTACAAAAACAAACTACTAACAATACAGAATCAAAGTTTAAGACTTATCCTGGGAGCCTATCGAACTTCACCAATGGAAAGCCTTCACGTAGAAGCCCAAGAACTACCCCTGAACTTAAGATGGAAAAAACTAGCGTTACAATATGCAACAAAGCAACCCCGAAAACCCAACATACAAAACTACCTTTAACCCACAATATACAAATTTCTATTCAGGGAAATCAGAAAGTATACCCTCCTTTGGACACAGAATTAAAGAAATAATACATCAAATCAATGAAAACCCCGACAATATAATTACTCAAAAAAATAAATGACAGACCACCATGGACATTACACAAACCAAAAACAGACCTAACACTTACTGCTTACAAGAAAAGCATTACAAATAATATAACAAACAGAAGCAACTTTGGAGAACTAAGAGAAAAATATGCAGAATACATAGAAATATACACCGATGGGTCTAAAAATATAAACGGAACAAGCGCAGCATGCACAGATGGACAAAATCAATATCAAATACGACTGCCCAACGAGGCTTCAATATATACAGCCGAGTGGTAGGCCATCAAAATAGCTCTCAAACACATCAAAGACATCAACGAACAAAAAGCCATAATATATACAGACTCCCTATCCTGTATCATGGCCCTTGAAGTAAAATCTAAACACCCTTTTATCACAGAAATTATACAAGAATACAACGAAATAACCGAAAAAAACAATAAAAAAATAATAATAGCCTGGATACCAAGCCATGTCGGCATTCCAGGAAATGAAAAGGCAGACAAACTGGCTAAAGAAGCCACAAACCACCAAATGAAAACAATTAAAATACCACACACAGACCTAAAAAGAAAAATTAATGAATATATAGAAAACAAGTGGCAAGTGGAATGGAACAATGCACTGCAAACAAATTACACGAACACCAACCAATAATTAAAAACGAAAAACAAAAAATTTTTAAGGGAAGAAGAGAAGAAATTGTACTAAACCTAATACGAATTGGACATACAAAATTAACTCATTTCTACCAAAGCAAAGTAGAGGAAACACCAAATTGCACACTCTGCAACCAACAACTAACACTCTGCAACCAACAACTAACAATTAAATTCTGACAGAATGTAGAAAACACACGCAAAAGAAATATTTTAAAACAACAAACATTTGAAAAGTGTTCCAAGAAGTGGAGCCCCAACAAATCATAAACTATTTAAAAGAAACAAATGTATTCAAACTCCTATAAAGTAAACAAGTAAAATTTATTTTAGAAAAACAAACGTCTTACAACTAAAACAATTTTTCGGAAAACCTAAAGCATCTTGCTTCAAAAGATAAACTTTTCAAGAAACTTAAAATATTTTTACAAGAAACTGAAAACCTATTACATCAACAAAACATTTTTGGCATTAAATGACCCTTAGAGGTTGAAATGCCGTTAAACAAACACATTCACTCACTCACTTAGTGTTTAAATACAAGGTGCCTTAAATAAGTTAACAGACTTTTTTCATATGGGCACTATTATTGATAGCACACACATGAAATTCTAGTCTCCTTTAAAGTAATCTCTTTCTGCTCTCGTCAAAGTTTCTTTCAGCCTCTAAGGAATAACCAAAAGTACCAGGGAGCAAAGGATGGTAAAGAACTGTCTTGATGTCCATCTTGGTCAAATAGTCTGTGATAAAGATGGAATTGTGTATTGGTGCATTTGCACAAATCCTCTGCATCTTCAGTTCTTCATGAATAATTGTGTACAGTTTCAACACTGACATCAAACTGTGCACTTATTGTCTCTATAGACACACAACGGTCTTATTCATAAAATTCTTTATTTCGTCAATCAACTCTGGTGTTCTGACTTCCTTATTCTTTCCACATCTCATTATTCCTCACAAATTCCTTGCTTTCCTTGAATCTCTTATGCGACTCAAAAACTGGTGCTTGATTCATGCAAGGTGGTCCAAAAGCAGTCTGAAGCATTCCATACGTTTCTGCGGCATTTTTTCTAAGTTTAAAACAGAATTTTATTGCATATAGTTTTTCTAAAGTATCTTCACGTCCAGATTGCATTTTTGAAATTCACCAGTTGTGACAATCAGGCTTTAGTAGGGTGTATTCCAATTCCTGCTGTAGCTGTTCATATGAACCTGAAATCGTAAAAATTTGTCAGTCATCTCATAAGATGTGTAGCAGTAACATACTGAATTTTCAAGAATCTACAACAATTTTAAATGCCTGTACAAAAAAAAAGTCTGGAAGCTTACTGAAGGCACCTGGTAGAATTGTTTAAGAACTTTTACCAAAATGACTGAATTCGGTATTAAATGTTTTTAATACTAATGATTCGCTATTTATCGAGACGAAAAGCCACTCGAGAATAAAGATATGCATAGATTTGCCAGTTGGGTGATGGTGAAAATTTTAAGAGGATTAAAAATGATGAATGAATTGAACAAAATTTTATTACATTTGAAGACGGTTTATAAAAAGTATTTAATAATCTGAAAGTCATGGTGTAGACCATTGCGTCAATTAGTCTAGTACATTAATAATCTAATAATCTCAGCAAATAAAACTCTTGATACATTAAACCATTTGTATGAACAAATCTCGGCAGTTGAGCATTCTTTATAGGAAAACTATTTTCATTAAATGAAAATTTAAATGTTTATTTTCTATATAGATATTTAATAAGTTTTGAGTATAAATATCGCAATTAAGCTATACAGAATTTTCCAATTTTCATCCTTGTCAGACTATAGCTTATGATGAAACGCAGAAAATTCTGTGTAGCTTAATTGCCATATGTTTTCAAAACTTCCCATCTAGCTCTTCTCGCATATTGAACACTGTTGGAGCAAATACTGAAAATAGATATATAAAATAAAATGCAGACTATCTAGTTGTGTACAAATCACAAGAGCGATAATAATCTTCTATCATGTTTGAAAGTGACACAATGTTCAACAAGCAACATCAGTGATGTGCCACTGTACAACTCGTGCTCTCTACCGATCCAAGTTATGACAAGACCATTGCCAGCACGCTCAAAATGCAAATTCGGACCGTTCAACGCTTGAGGGTGCAGCTCAATGAAGTTTCCGGCTACAATTATGGTTTTTGGTGGGATTTCAAGTGAGGGCCACATCATGCCACCTCACATCTTTGAAGTCGGCTTGAAAGTCAACACCAAAGTGTACCTGGATGTGCTGAAGACTGTGGTTATTCCCTAGTGCAATCAGGTGGCTGCTGGCAGACCATGGGTGTGGCAGCAGAGCTCGGAGCTGACCCATAAGTGGTTCTTTTGACATGTAGAGAATTGGGTGAAAAGATGAAGTGTGATTTTGCGACAATTTTATGCCAACTTCAGTCACACAAAAATTTGGAGCTTGGGCCCCGCGCAAACTTTATTTTGCTGTTAAAATTCATTTTCTTAAAAAAAACAACAAAAAAAACGCGGGAACTTATGCAACAACCTAATATTTCCACTGGACTATCTGTAAAAAAATTGAATATCGAGTGCATTAGCAAGTCCTGGGAACATATATCAGAAAAAAAAACAGTTGGAAATAAGTCATGTGCTATCCACTATGACTATGCAATTTCTACAGCTACATACCTAGAAAACGGAGCTATTAAACCTGACATAGTGACATGGAACAAGGAGAAAGAAGCAACCTTAGTAGAAGTTAGTGTTGCCAGTGATACTGGGTTAAATGGAGCTATATGAGAGAAAAGATAATGAAATATTAACGTCTGAAAAGAAATTGGAATCTTAGGAAGATTTCTATCATTCCAGTAATTATAAGAGCTACCAAACTAATGGAAAAAAATTTCATAAATTACCTGGCACATATACCTGGTAAATCAAATGCAAGAAATATACAAACAATTGCACTTTCAGGGATTGTTATAATCTTAATATCTCTTGGTTAGAATGTATTAGAGATTGGGTGAATGTCGGGCATTTGGTAGGATGCCCCATCCTCAGCTAGAACAAAATAAGAAAATTTAAAAACAAAAGCAAAATATTTAAAATTATAAAACACGTGTATATTTTATGTGTACGTTTTCAAAAAAAAATAATCATTTCGCATCTGTAATAATCAACTTTTATTCTTCATTATTCAAAAAAGTTATTAAAAAAATGGCGATCTTTACATATTTTGATTTTTATATCTTTTTTTTCTTTTTCTTTCAGATGGCTGATGCAATGGAGATGATGATTTTAAGTATTCTTGCCCCTGCTTTGCATTGTAGTTGGAATCTCAGTGGAATCAAACAAGCTTTGTTAACTACGGTAAATAATGTCGACGTTTTTTTTTTTTTTTTTAATTTATTTCTTACATCAAATAGAAACAAACCTTATAAGAAAATTCTGATTTTTTCTTTTCCTTTTTTAAATCTTTTCATGAATAAGTGTTCATAATGATTTTCTCTTCCTCTCCCCTTTTCTCTCTCCTTCTTCCCTTTTCTCTCTCCCTCTTTATCTACCTTGATCCCCTTTTATCTGCCTCCCCTTTTATCTCTCCCTTTTCCCTTTTTTGTCATTTCTCCCCTCTTTCTATCTCCCTATGTCTGATTGTGACCTTAAAGTAGATTTGATGATGAAACCCTAATTTGGGAAGTATGATTACCATTTAGCTACAATTACTCTCACGTATGCAGTGGTAATACCTCCCAGCCAATGCGTTAAATAAAATTTGTCTTAGGCATGACCCTAAATTGCCAAGGATATTTTATCCAAGATGTTTGCTTTTATCACACCTGATGGCCCTGAAATCCATCTTTCCCAGTCTTTCCTAGTTTTTTTTTTTTTACCTGATTTCCCAACCCTTTGAAATACTGAAGCCCATACCTCCTCCCCAAATGTATCAGAAATTACACAAAACTGCATACAGTGATATGGCCTCAAATTTGGAAAATTTGATGAGTGTGAAGTTGTTCTTCAGTTACCAGTACTCCTTGGTCCACCCTGACTCTGTAATGTTAAACAAAAACGTTTATAGATTATTTGCTTATTGTCTCTCTCTCTCTCTCTCTCTCTCTTTCTCTCTCTTTCTCAAGATCACTATTGATCGATTGCCTTTTCAATCAGTATTGTTAAACTGAAAAAAAAAAGAATTTCGCTAGCATTGTAACATGTTTAGTCATGACTTTAGAACATGAAAAATTATGAGTATTTCAGAACATCTAATTAAGGAGTATTTGGACATTTGCAAAATATATTGTTTAATAGTTATTTTAAATTGTATGCAAGTGACTTATTTTAATATACAATCAACATATACTAATAAAAACAATAAAAATGCTCCAAATGGAGAATAAATTTGATTTCAAAAGCAAGTAAAATGATCTAGAAAACACTGTTGTAGTGTAAAAATACATGACAACAAAATTATAATTTTCAAAGGATCAAACAATAGACAAAACACGATAAACAGCGGTTGTAAATATAACAAATATTTTTATTTAGAAAAAAAAAATGCTAAAAGCGTTTTCGTGCGAGTTTCATTGCGGCAATATGAGAATTTCTGTTTATATGAAAAGTATCTCTTGTGTTAGCTTCATGTAAAAGAAAATTTGTCAGATAGGTACAGCCGAACTCTGGGATACGGCATTAAATATTAGTAACAAAATACAGTACAGCATATAATACACATGTATATAACCAATTGATATTTTTATAAATAAAACCGTAATGCGGGGCAAATACCGTAACCAGAGGCCAATAAAAACATTGTATTCCACATCGTAACCTGAAAAACACGTATCCTAAGGCCACCGTAACTCGAGGTTCTACTACATGAACAGTAGTAAATAGTCATAGTGTTGTTAGTTTAATTGATGCTGCTAATATTCTGTTCTTTGTAGGCAAGTACTTGTTATTGTCAGATGTTTGTCTGCATGGAAAATGTATAGAACAGAAAGTACTCTTGCCATTGTGGGTTTGGACAATGACATGCCAAATAAGCAGATTCTATATCTCTCCACTAGATTCTGATTGGGACCCAAAGTGAGTAAATCTGTTGGTGGGGAATACGTATTTTGCTTTGACGTGGAGATTGCCAAACATTGTTTCATTGCCGATTGCAGCCTTCTTTCATGTAGACGATTATGACAATTGCCGCTGCCGTGGTTCGTCAATGCTGATAATTGTATAAGGTACTAGTATGATGACATATAGTAGTAATTTCCCTAATACATGCTTTGGTTTTGGTTGCTTTGGAAAAAGTACAATTTGTTTTGGTGTGGACATGTGATATCTTGTTGGTTTCTAGTAACCGTCTGTTTTTACACTACTTTGTCTTGGTCTTTTATAGCTGTGGTCATAGAAGACACTATAATATTTTTCCTACCATGCCTAACATGCTAATTGGCTAAGTGGAATATTATAATATGAGGGCGGTTTCAAAAATAAGGCCTCCTAATCTTTAACTCAAAATCCAAAAATTTGAAGAGCTACGAAGAGAGGTGTGGTACCATCAAAACGAGCGCACTTTTGTGCTCCAGAATTTTTTATTTTTTTATTTTATTTATTTATTTATTTTTTTCTGTGAATGTTGATCCGTTCAATATTTTTTTTCTGCATGGAGAAATTCAATGAAGCATCTCTTCTGATACACACCCATGGCAGGGTTTTCTTTCTTTGAGTATTACACCATCAATATCTGTAACAGAGATAAAACTTTCAGGTCACGAGTGCATAAGTTCAAGCATCATCTATATATCAATACGATAGCGTGTGTGTTATTTTCTATGTCACGCTTACATCCGGGTCGTTTAATTGTTATGTATTTCCATTTCTTGTCATAAATAATTTTACCAAGAATTCTTCATAAGTTTTGGTTTCGGTTTCGATTATGGCTGAAGGAACTCAAGTTATATACATATGTTTTTTTCATAAGTTTTTATTTCGGTTTTGATTCAAGCTAAAGCACCCAAGTCATATGGGTATACTTTTATTTTTGAAATCGCAACTTTAAAATATATAAAAACCGATAGTACATTAACTCTATAATAATATATACGAAATCTGCGAAAATTAAAATATCATATTTAAGCATACTTTACAGCCCGGGCGCCCCTGCTAGCTTAGATAAATACTTTTTCAGTTTTAACAAAAAAGCTGCAATAATATCAGAGCGTTTCCATTTACACTGAACATCTACAGAATGCCAACATCAATATATTACATATGAATGAGTTCCCTGTGGAATTTCCACAGGTCCCGCTAGTAATAATATAATTTCCTATCCTCTCTGATCCGTTCAAGTGGAATGAAAAATAGGAGGCATTAATATTGGAACGCCACTTGTAGTATTTCATTCCATACGGAAAACAAATTTGATGACAAAGATTTACTCCAATTCTCAGAGGAAGTTTGCTCATGATTATATGATCACCAACATCTGTGTATTTAATTTTCTCACATTATTTACTTACAATTTCAGGGGGGGGGGTCTGTTAAAAAAAAATACATTTTCTTCAGTAATTCAATTGTAGTAATCACTTCTTCATTTCTTAACAGCATTTTAAATGTTGAAAATTCATAAACAATCATTTATTTTAGTTGTATATATTTATATTGATAAGAATGTATATTTTTACCTTAAATGTGGCTATGAACCTTGAAAATAAAACAGATTTCCATGTGTAGAGAAAGGATGAATGTAAATATGATTGCAAAAAAAAAAAAAAAAAGAAAAAAAAACTCGCTGTAAAACAAAATAAAATATGGTTTAGAGTATGTCCTTCTTTAAGGTTAATTCATAAGATAAAGAGAAAAATGAATTTGGGTATTTGGAGGTCCTTTGGTGCAACAGTTAGGAATTGATGAGTTACACTAACTACAAAATGCACCCAAAATAGTTAATGAACAGTTTAGAGATGTTTCTGTTATCTATTCTATCTGCTAGATGACATATGGATGAATTTTCTGAAAATATATAGAGGCGTTGTTATTCAGTCGCTTCTCGTTAGAATATCTGGATCTCATTTGTAACAAGATGAAATCGAAAAATATGTGAAGCAGTCTATGTTTAAAATACCACAAGTTTAAACAGTAACTTGGTGGCAAAACGAAACTATTTTGTTGGTGCAAAATACGCAAAACCTTGAAACCCTTCTATTCTAAATTTAGTTTTGCCTGTGCTGTATCATCGAGTGAAAAACAATCTATAGATATAAATTATAAAATAGATTTATTCACGTTTTCGAGCCACGTCACAACAGTTTGTTCATTCTTAGATTACAATTCCACGTCACAACAGTTTGTTCATTCTTAGATTACGATTCCACGTCACAACAGGTTGTTCATTCTTAGATTACGATTCCACGTCACAACAGGTTGTTCATTCTTAGATTACGATTCCACGTCACAACAGTTTGTTCATTCTTAGATTACAATTCCACGTCACAACAGTTTGTTCATTCTTAGATTACGATTCCACGTCACAACAGGTTGTTCATTCTTAGATTACGATTCCACGTCACAACAGGTTGTTCATTCTTAGATTACGATTCCACGTCACAACAGTTTGTTCATTCTTAGATTACAATTCCACGTCACAACAGTTTGTTCATTCTTAGATTACGATTCCACGTCACAACAGGTTGTTCATTCTTAGATTACAATTCCACGTCACAACAGTTTGTTCATTCTTAGATTACGATTCCACGTCACAACAGTTTGTTCATTCTTAGATTACGATTCCACGTCACAACAGTTTGTTCATTCTTAGATTACGATTCCACGTCACAACAGGTTGTTCATTCTTAGATTACGATTCCACGTCACAACAGGTTGTTCATTCTTAGATTATCACCTCTATTTCTCACACTGTTAAATATACTCTACGAATGTACCAAAATTTGTATAAATGGGAGTTGATTCTGTGCTCACTTTGGTTCAGGTGGTAAGTGCACTCTTTCAATACAATTCGCTAAAATCAACTAACTTGTCCACGAAATTTCAATTATGACTATCCCACAGCCTTTGTTTTATCATTGTTCAATGATATAAGAAAACACTTTGGTAATGATCTCAGTATAAGGTGTGGTCTAGAATGGCCTTCACACTCACCCGATGTTAACCGCCCCCCACCCCCAAACTTTTATCTATGAGGTTATCTCAAAGATAATGTCTTTAAAAACAAACTTCCTGGACTGAAGAGGGCCACCAAAGCTAAAACTAAGGTGGTGTAAAGAGAGGAGTATGTCAGAGTTATTAACCCATTTCAGCTTAGCCGTACATATATGGCACAGTAAGAGCATGATACAATATTGCGTCATACATTTCTCCAGAGTGAAAAAAGCTGAACATAGTCATTGGGAACGCTTATCAGACGTCTTACAACATGTATGCATGTGTAATGCTCTTCAAAGCTAAAATCGGAATAGTGTAAAGAGAAGAATGTGCCAGAGTTATTGATAATTGCATACATTGTATGCAGGTTTGCTTATCGTTGAATAGCAATACTACAAAGACTGTTGGAAATTCATGATTAAAATTTGGTGGATAAGTCCATTAAGTATTTCAAAGTATACAAAAGAAAATTACCTTCAGGATCAATTTAAGGTCACATTCGCACAGGAATGGTGATGGTTGGACAATTTAAATTGATCCATTGTAAATGCCACAGCAATATAAGCTCAATATTTATCCATGTAAACCAATTTACTCATCCCTTAGGAAGAGGTGAGAACAAGCATAAGAGATAAGCATTGTAAAAGAAAAAGTTTATGCAGCTAACTATGAAGCTATGAAATCAGTCTGTTTTTCTGTTGTTATTTTTACTTTTATTTTATTTGGCATTTATATATATATATATATATATATATATATATATATATATATATATATATATATATATAATTAAGTTTGGGAAGGAATCTGTATTCTAAATTTTCTTTCTCGATTAATTTACTAAAACCACCTAACAATATATCAAGTGAGGTTGAACTCTGATTAGCTAACTACTTATCACCCCAACTGCAATATAAATTGGCTGTCAGTGCCACCTATCTTGATGTACTATAAACAGACTCTGCTCAAGAGTGACAATTTAAACCAAAAAAGTTACAGAAATTTAATCAACATTTTCTGTTATCTCTTATTTTTCTATTTTAATATAAATAATGTAATCTGACTTGTTTTAGTTTGAGTAATTTTCTTGTGTTCTTCAGGTTGTTTTTTGTGGAATGATGGCAAGTGCTGGACTCTGGGGAAGCATCTGTGACAAATATGGCCGAAAAGCAGTAAGTAACATTATTTTCTATGTTCTTTCAATTCTTGTTTGTGGTTCCGTTAGAGTCCTGAGGAAAAACAACTCTGAACTAAATATGTTGAACAGAAAAGCAAATACAACAAATAAAGAATGTAGGTATATGTCAGTCCGACTGCCACAAATACAAGACTCGAGCTAACCATGTCAAGTTATACCTGTTCACACACGTAACCACACATAGGCCAAACACGTTGTAGCAGAGTACATTGCAAGGAACATAGGACAAGTAATATCGCGGCTCCTTTTTTTAGTGTAACAACATTTATTTCCGGGTACTTTCCTGAATATACTCCTCTCTGACCTCTGTCCTCTCAAACGTCATCCACTTCTCTAACGTGTTCTCTCCCCTTTTTATAGCCTTTTTTTATCGTGACATTATTTTGTGCATGACTCTGTATTTGCATACACACAGCAACATTCTGTTACAACCAACGCTGAGAGACTTATTCTCATGATCTTTATAAGTGGAAGAATTCATTGTTATGCATAGGGTGGACACAACAGATTGTTTGCCATTTAAGTATAAAAATGAAAGGGACCAACAAATCCCATTGGAACTGAAATATGTATGCATGGCAACTGAACACAGTTTTCTACTGAGGTTCTATTTATTGGGTGTACACTTTCCAACAGAAACTTTTATTCCATTGTCCCATCCTTTATATAAATCTTACCTGTCTGTTTAAATGTATGCATGTATGTTTGTGTGTCTGCCTACAACTTTCGAAAGAGGCGACGGATTTTCACAAAATCGGTATCGTTTTGAATCTCAACCCTTGGGACGACAAATATCGAAAAATTGACTAAAAACATTAATTCCTTCACCCTTAACTGGACACTTTTCTTCAAGGAGGGGTCGCTTTTTTCGCCAATATTTTCGAAAGTCATCGCCACTTTTCGATTGACTAGCCTTAATTTTAAACCTTCTCCACTTCCGGTTTGGCGATATGGGTTCGAGCCTACCTGCCTACTACCACTTTTTTTTTGTTCAACACACACCTCCAAACACCCAGGCAACACCAGGTATCCAGGTTAATCCTTTATAACTGCCCAATCAAACAGTGGATAATGTGTCCATTCTGGATGATGCATGAAAATGCTTTTTCACCTGATAGTGTAGCTCTACCACAAATTGGCATACTATATCATGGTCACTCATTCTGCTGAGCAAACGTGATAATTTTTGTGGTTTATACTTTTTAATCCATGCAACCCCCAAAAAATAATATCTAAAATTTATTAAAAAAAAATTCATTCTTTGACCTTAAACTGATGCAAATTTTTTTAGGAGAGGTTTGCGTTTCAGCGATTTTATTTACTAATTAAAGGGAAATAACTCTGAGTTTATGACCACGTAATTATTTTCTTTATAACGACTCGTACCTCAAAGAATCTATAAAAAAGAAACTGTGTGTAAGTATAGAGAGAGGAATAGGCTGAACAGAGGAGAAAAAAGAGGATGGGTAGAAAATTGAGGAAAATGGGAGAAGGAAATAGACAGAGAAATGGATAGAAAGGGATAAAGAGATATATTTTTGCCTCTCTGTGTATGTGTGAGTCTGGTTAAAAGTCAGAAACCGCCAAAGATACACCAACAAACTCTAAATGTTCAGACTCGTATTACTCTAATATTCTTTTGCCTGTAATCACCAGGGAACAAATTAATGCATTGGAGATAAAAACAAAATTCCTTTCATTCTTGTTGGTAAATGTTCAAAAAATAGCACTGAAACTAGATTAACCTGTTGGTTTGTGTTACTTTATTTATGTTACATATTGGTACCCTATTCCAATAAGTAACCAGTACGAATTTCAAGAGGGTTACATTAAGTGCATTTCGGGACATTTTGGTGGCAAATGGAAATAAACCCAGTACATCTAACATGAGTGAGGCAAGATCAAAAGTTGTCTCCCTAGACAAAACATGCTAGAAGTCAGGTGTCTAATGATATTACATAAATGATAACGTTTTTGAAAGAGGGAGGACAGAGTTTTGAAACGGTTTGAGGTGAGGAAATGGCTAGACCAGATGTGCCTAGCAATGTAAAAATATGAGAGAATATTTCCTCGAGACTCTGTCCATTCGTCCACCATTTTTTAAGACTAGGTAAGAAAATTAAGTAAGAACGAATTAATTTTAGCATTTCTTTTATAAGGAAGTAGTTGGACGCCCGGCATTGCCCAGTCATACAATATGCTTAAACATGATATTTTAATTTATGCAGATTGTATATGTATTATTATAGAATCAATCCTCTATCGACTATTATATATTACGAGGAATAATTTGCCTGGTGGACTAATTTGCAAAAAAAAAATAATAATGATAATGTTGTACATCGAATACTGTTTGTGTTTGTTTACAATATCACGTCAGCTGATATTTGGGCTTGACGATGAATGCAATGAAAAAGTCACTTTTGATTAATGTTTAGTTTTAAAATATGCAAACGAAGAAATGATTTGTGGCGATTTTAAATGATACCTCTTCATTTATCGTAAACTGAATTCATTAACAAGAACAAAATAAAAGGGTGAGGTACACTTGGGCTTCAACAGGAAATCATTCGATCTGTAGTCAAATGTTCTACCACTGAGTTATATCTTCAGATGACAATATATCTGGGAGGGGGGGGTGTTAAGAAGAAATGATTTGCTGAGTTTATTATTTCCTTTGGCCAGTGTAACGTAAAATATTCCCTTGTAAAAATTCTTTTTTATCTATAAGAGAGAAAAGATTATTTTTAAGATCAGAATTTTCGATGTTCGGTACTTATAGGATGAATTTCTGTACAAAACATATCTAAGAACACTGCCAGACATATAAATTACCTTTGTGTGAAATTTGCAAAAGATAGGCTCAATCGTTTCAGAACCTATGAGAAAGGAGCTCACACATACAAAGTTACTTGTATATAAGAGTGAATAATAATGTTTGGTCTCTCCTCTCACGAACAAACTTCTCACCTTTATAAAACCTTTAAAACCGCAACAAGTCTCTATTGTTTCATGCATGAGTTATATTCGCCCAAGTTAAACAGCTGATTAAAAGCCACCAGATTATGCAACTAAAGAATGTAGACCAGACCGCTCACATATGTCAATAAAAAAGAAGACTTTTATTAATTGATTTGTGTTGCTTGATCGCGCACTAGCAATAACACACATGTGTACAAGTGCACATTTGTATGAAAAGACTGTGTACTTATCTTCGTTTGGTGTTGTTTGTTTTAATTATTGTTTATGAAAATGTTGCTTATTTTTCTTTTTTCTTTCTATTATATTGAACCACTTGTCAGAGAGAAACCCTGTTTTTTTGTTTTTTTGTTTTTGTAAATTTTCTATTTCCTTATCAGGCCTCTAGTACGCTATAGTAGTAGAATGCTGAAATAGCTTGAAAAAAAAAAGCTGCTGGTTGGCGTTTGCGAAATCCTGCTTATCTTATAGTTGCCCTAATCCCTTTCCAAGAGTTGAATAAATTGGTTTGCATGGATTAGCATCAAGTTTATATTGCTGTAGCATTTATAATGGACCACTTCAAATTGTCTGACAGCCAAACACCATCATTCCTATGCAAATATCACCGTAAATTGATCTGGAAGACATTTTTCTCTTCTATTCCTTGCAATACAGCACAATCACATCGACACACTGGTTCTTGCCAGATCACCAAAGTTAATCAACATTGAGCCTGACTAGTACCAGATGGGTACCATTTGGGAAGATGAGGTGCTGTATGTTCCATGAGGTAAAATACCAGATTGAGAAACTGGCAGGGTCTGTCCTTCTCTGAGGGTAGATGGGACTCTCTTAAGCCATGGTAGGCACCCCATCTAGTGATGGCGTCACAATAAAAAATACCCTTGATAGCCCTGGCGAAGCATCAAGTATTCAGCTACCGACAAGATTTGAATTACACTACAAACTTGTGTAGTGAGCGCTAGAAGGGAAGAATTCCTTGAAATATTCAATGTAAAATGTGACACAAAGTAAAATATAAAGTATTTGATGTGAGGACATTGCAAAGGCTGCTGCAAGGAAGATGGGTTCTCTTTATAATGTTAGAAGACTACTCACACCTGAGAGTATCCTGTATCTCTACAAGACTACCATTCGCCCACACATGGAGTATTGTTGCCTCATCTGGGCTGGTGCATCTACCACTAGTCTCTTCTTCTTGGATAGGGCCCAAAAAAGTCTTCAATCCCACTTTGTCAACTAAGCCTCAACCCCTGTCCCATCGCCACAATGTTGCATCTGTTTACTAATATTTTAATGAAATGCTTGTATTTCCTCAACTTGCATATCTCCAACAAACCTACGTAGCAACAAAATCACACCCTGAGGTTCTTAAATGCCAGAAAGCTTTCTACTCTAATAATTTCTTCCCTCGAACAGCTAGAGTTTGGAATTTCCTTCCCGCTACCTGCTTCCCTGACTGTACTGATATGCAGAAGTTTAAATGTAATGTAAACCAACATCTTAATATTTTCTAGGTATGGTCCCAAATAGTATCCCCTTATATCCAAGTGGCGATATGCCGTGTTAGGTGTGAACGTGAGTAAAAAAAAGTATCATGGCTTAGAATGTGTTCTTCATGAGATAAAAGGGGACAATGAATTTGGGTATTTGGAGGTCATTTGGTGCAACAGTTAGGAATTGAAAAGTTATACCAATTAAAGATAGTTTTAATGGATCTTGAAAGTATTTTTCTCTTCTATTAAAATACAGGGAGAGCCCCCACCTCAGCTATCTCTGAAAATGCCATCCATGTAATCATCAGTAAAATTCACAATCTTTCTGCAATTCAACTATATTTGGTACAACTAAACTCCAGTCTATACCTGACTTGTCCCCCAAATTCCAGTCATGAATTTCCAACAGTCTTTGTTGCATTGCTATTCGACGATAACCACATCTGGATACAATGTACAAAATTATTAACCCATTTCTGCACAAATTGATTTTTTGTAAAATAATTTCAATTTATAATTTTTTCTGATGTTGACTCAACATAATTGATTAGAAAAATGCATTAGTTTACATGTAACAGCGACACGTCTTTTTACAGTAGAAGCAGAGCACAGACTGGAAGGTTTGAAGGGCTGTACGCGTACATATGTGTAACATATCTGCTGAGTGTTTACAATGCCCTTGTTTACGCTTTTTTCACTCTGGAGAAATGTATGACGCAATATTGTATCATGCTCTTACTGTGCCATATATGTACCGCTAAGCTGAAATGGGTTAATAACTCTGACATACTCCTCTCTGATGGCTCCTTTCAGCCCAGGAAGTCTATCCTTCTCTTGAGGGTAGATGGGACTCTCTTAAGCTGCAGTAGGCACCCCGTCTAGTGATTGCATCACGATAAAAAAAAACCCATTGATAAAAATTGGGGTGGAGAGGTAACACCTTATACTGAGGGGATCATCACCAAAGTGTTTTCCCATATCATTGAACAATGATAAAAGATTGTAGGATACTTATAACTCTGACTTGGTTGACAAGTCAGACATAGATTGAAGTTTATTTGTACCAAATATTGTTGGATTGCAGAATTGATTATGAATATTACCAATGACTCCCATTTAGACAATCCATCCAGCATGGCAGTAGCCGAGATTATGGGTATTTTTTATTGTGACGCCATCACTAGACGGGGTTGCCTACTGTGGCTTAAGAGAGTTCCATCTACCCTCAAGAGAAGGATAGACCACGCCAGGTTCTAAACCTTGTATTTTATCTTGCAGCATTTATAGTTCATCCTGTACTGGCTTCATATTCGATGACAGTTTAATTAGCATTTTTTTTTTCAAATATCAAACTTGTACATGCAAATTAAAACCTTGAGAAATAAATTATATAATTTTCCTATTTTTGTTTACTGAGGACAGCTGTTCTATTTTTTTTTTAATTTTTTGTGACGACTTATCATTATTTACATCAATTTTCTTATCAACATTTATATCTATAGTAGATTTCGATTGATTTGCCATGCTGTCTCGCCCTGTTCTCTGAGGCTGCAAAATTCACAACTGCACTTCTGCAGATGTATAAACGCCCGCCCCCAGCTCTATAGGCGATCTTTTTTCCATGAGCGGCAACCTGTGATGTCTGATGACAGGATCCTGGTGACTGAGAAACCGATGACTGTAGAACTAAAAGGCTATTGATTGTAACACTCTGCTTTGGCTCTCACTAAACTAAATGAACAGTCAAAGAAGACTAATCTGACCCTAACCCACCACCCTAAAAAAAAATGTGTTTAAATAAAATTGTTCATATAATTTTTTATTTAAGTGGCCTTGCAAAAAAGTAAAACAAAATAATCAAACAAAATAATAAACCAAATCTAGACCAGTGTCAATCAATACTGGGGAAGAAAGATGCAGTATGATTGCATACACCTGAGGAGCATCCCTGGACTCGGCCAATGAAACCTTCAAAATGCAGGTTCTTGTGGATTCTCTTGATGAAAGGGCGAATGAGTTTTCCCCCTTGGCATCTGCCATGTAGTTGAGCTCCGTGGTAGTTGGAGAGAAGGAAGGATGAAATTGAAACAAAAATAAATATACAATCAATACATGCAAAAAAATCTACCAAGCGGCATCACTGCAGAAGCAAAGGTTGATATAATGTTTGTATATTTCTACTATATAAAAACAAAATGTGTGTATGTCTGCCAAAAACTTTTGACAGATGTGCCGGACCGTGACAAAATTGTTAACGTTTTAAAGCTCGATGTCTCGGACGACAAATATCGAAAAACTACAAACATTAATTCTTTCACTGTCAACTGGACTCTTTTTTACAAGGGGAGGTTACTTTTTTCTTCAACATTTTTGCAAGTCATTCAAACCTCGCGTCAACGACGTTGCATAAAACGCGTTATTTCAACCGCCTGTGACGTCACGATCACAGTGAGCACAGCGATAAGACCGTTTGATTTTTTTTTTTTTCAACTCCTTTTCCTCCTGCGTGTTACAGGTTAGAGCCTGCCTACTACTCTTTTTTTTTTGTGTGCTCGCAATTTTGCTTCCTTTTTGCTTTTTTTTTTTGTGCTCGCAATTTTGCTTCCTTTTTTTTTTTGTTTTTGCTCAACAACACCCTTACACACACCTCTACATACCCGGGCAATGCCGTGCACCCAGGTTAGTCTTTAATAAAACTGAAAAGCAGCCAAATACTGAAAAACTTGTGTCCAACAAGTGATATAACTTGTAATATTTAATCAGTTTATTTGTATAACTAGCGGGGGGAGGGGGGGCAGTCATAAAATACGCTTAAATATATTTCAGTTCATGAAATTTTCATATTTATTATTACAGAGCCAATTCTCTATTGAATATTATATAAATATATATATATATATATATATATATATATATATATATATATATATATATATAGTATTGATTTCAAAAGTTGTAAAAAAAAAATTAAAAATTAAAAAAATGACTTTGGTGCCATCAACTAGAATTGAAACCAAAATATTTAGCACTCCAGACACGTTCCCCATCGTTTGAGCTATCAATAGATAGATAAGAAAGAATTAAAATTGAACCACTTCAAGCTATGAATGAATTTGCACATGCGCAAGAGTAATAAAAATATATCAGCAAGTTGAAATGAACATTTTGCATTTCAGTTTGCCGACATGTTTCTGTATGCATTATTCACTCACCCAAACAAAGATTTTACTCATAAACCATTTTTCCTGTTAATTTCAGTGTTATGTGACCAGAAGTTTAAGAGTTTATCTGTAAAATATTTACAGACACACACACATACATCTACTGCTTTATTTATATAAATTTGTAAAAACATTGTCCATTCAATATTATTGTGCTGTAATTGCTGTTTTTTTACTGAGTAAACATGAAACGAAAATGATAATCATATACTAGTGGGACCTGTGGAAATTCCACAGGGGACTCATTCATATGTAATATATTGATGTTGGCATTCTGTAGATGTTCAGCGTAAATGGAGACGCTCTGATATTATTGTAGCTTTTTTTTGTTAAAACTGCAAAAGTATTTATCTAAGCTAGCAGGGACGCCCGGCAAAGCCCGGTCATAAAGTACGCTTAAATATTGCAGATTTCCTATATATTATTATAGAGTTAATGTTCTATCGATTTTTATATATTATAAATTTGCGATTTCAAAATAAAAAATATATATATCCACAGGACTTGGGTGCATTAGCTTGAATTGAAACCGAAATAAAAACTTGTAAAAAAAAATATGTATGTACGTGTATATATATACATACATACATACATACACAGGGTGACCCATAAAAAACGGGCCCCAGCTCTAATTAGGCCCCCGTTTCTTAGTGTTTTGTTCGAATGAAATGAAACTTTGGTTATTATATTCAAAACATGACATCTTTGGCCTTTTTTTCTTTTGTCCTCCATTCTACCACATAAGTTCTAGATGGCCTCTTTTGTTTTTTTTGGGGGTCACCCTGTATGTATGTATATATATATATATATATATATATATATATATATATATATATATATATATATATATATATATATATATATATATATAACTTGAATTCTTTCAGCCATATCCGAAACCAAAACTTATGAAAAACTCTTGACAAAATTATTTATAAAAAAATAGATGACTTAAGCTATCGTTGAAATCGAAACCAAAACTTATGAAGAATTC
This sequence comes from Euprymna scolopes, assembly GCF_053919585.1. NCBI lineage: Eukaryota > Metazoa > Mollusca > Cephalopoda > Sepiida > Sepiolidae > Euprymna > Euprymna scolopes. The sequence continues at coordinate 173,406,640 of NC_136482.1, forward strand.
TTGGTAAAATTATTTATGACAAGAAATGGAAGTACATAACAATTAAACTACCTGGATATAAGCATGACACAGAAAATGACACACACGCTATTATGTTAATAGATTGTCTTATAGATTTAATCAAATGATCTTGTCCTAGCAATAATATCCATTGTCATACTAGATGTAGATGATAGCTAAAGTCTCAAAAGGTATATTTAACCCCCCCCCATTGATGATGGTGTATACCAGAATTATGCCTCTTTGCATCCTCTTTTCCTCAAGTGAGAACATATTTTTTGCAAAAAGTCCCAACCATTGAATAGCCTCCAGTTGCTTGTATTATTTTTGAAGATAAGGATTAGTTGCATACTTAAGAAGCCATGTCAGAATACTGGGATCTGCTGTTGGGTTAAGGATTGAGAATTTGTTCTCAGTACATTAATATCTCTCTCGGCAGTACTTCACAAACGAAGATTCTATGAAGGGGGTTTTCCACGTTGACTGCAGGTACATTAATATTGTAAGGACATTTTTAATTATTAATTTATTCAATCATTCAAAAGTTAGCTCCCAATAAAAAGAAAAAATTCCAGATGGCGACCCCCAGACCCGATCATCTGTGGTGTCCATATAAAATCACTTGAGAATTAGAAAAGAATATACAACAATACTATTATCTTTATTTTCCAAATGTGTTTAAATCTTTTATCCAAATCCATATTTTCATGTTTTTCGAAATTGCGAAGTCCAGAATTGATGAATTATTTACTTATTTATCGTTATTAGTATTTATTTATTTTATTATTTTCTTTTTTTGTCATTGCAGGAATTAATAATGTCCTCACTATTTACCTGCTATTTCGGCTTCCTTAGTGCTTTTTCTCCAACATTTATATGGATTTTAGTTCTTCGAGGTTTGGTTGGATTTGGTATTGGAGGCGCCCCACAATCGTAAGTAATAAAAGAAACAAAAACAAGTATCTCCTTTTTATATTTAAAACAAAACTAACTCTCATTTTAAAGGGCAAATCGTTGTCTTTTAATTTTATTAACCATTATTCATATATATATATATATCTTAATACGCTTGTAAATATGACAGTGACTAGTACTTGTGTATTGCAAATGTATCTGTTGAATATTTTGATATTAACATCAAATTTACTAACTCAAAATAGCCAGAAAATTTATTTGATGGATTTCAATAGGACATCATTCAAAGAGTCAACTCCCTTACTACTAGTAGTAATGGGCAATTTCATTTTTCTTCTAATATGAACTTTATATTTCATATCATTTAATATGATTTAGTCATTGTAAATAGTTTCCATGGTTCATTACACATTTAAAGTCGAAGGAATGTCAATTGCATAATAATTCATTTAATACTCAGTAGTGAATCTTTTTGCACAATTTTTCAAACCCTGAAAGCCTTGGTTCAACAAAGGAAGTTTAACATTTTTTAAATTTTCATTGATCTTTTGGATTATTTAAAAAGTTTATAGATGTAAATTATTGTTTATTTTTATTGTCCCACATTGATTTTCCGATTGTAGAGAATTCTTTAAGATTTTTTTTTTTTTTATTTCGATCCATTTTTAGATAACATAAATATACTTATATATGTTAATGCTTTTATTTTTGACTTGGTAAAATCATGTCTTTGTATTTTCATAATACGTATAAGATTCTCAGTTAGTAATAAGTTTAAATCTTTTTCATAAATTACAACTTTTTCATTTTTTTTCTTTTTCAATTTTACTGATCAATAACGTTGAAATTGTTACTTTGTCTAACCAAATTGTAATTTTCTGCAAAGTATTTTGTTCAGGTTATAGAAATGTGAATGCTTGGGAGACAGTGCTGTTAGGTAACAGATAACCAAAATTTATGGTGGGGGGGAGGGTTGCTTTGTTTCTTTGTAAGCTTTATACCAAAATTTGGATTTCCAGTTTTTTAAGTTTCATTGCATCTTTTTTTATCTTTAGTAAATTTAAAATAAATGATTTTAATATTTCAGAAAATTCAAATGATGGGCTTTGAGAAATTAGAAGCCTAAAGGCATAACATATGCTGAACTATAGGTCCTCAAAAACAAGCAAATTCAAATTTTTCGACACTTCAAATTGCTCATTTCTTCAAATACTCATAAAAGGGAGACCAAAATTTTCATGGATGACATAGATCCAAGCTGGTATTGAACATTTGAAAACAAATATACATTCTTAAGGACGCGTCTTTGTTGAACTTTGGTGGAATTGTCTTTCACCTGAGAAAGTATACAAAATCATTCAGGTTTTGTAAAATCGTCATCAATCTCGGAGAGCGTCATCTTGCTTTTGTTATGTACTGGGTGTTATTAAGATGACGTATGTATTATTCTTTGGTGTTGACTGTTCGTATTAGGATGTTCATGTTTGTAAAGATAGCATATTGGAGACATAAACAGGGTATATATAAAGAGAAAGACAGTTCTGTATATATAATGAGACAGGGCACAGGCAACTACAAGAGAACCAAGCCTGTAATTCAATTAGAGGAGATTTTTGAATATCTTGATAGATAGACTGAGAGTGCGTTTGACATTTACGTTTTGACAGTTGTACATTTTTATAAACACAAAGTTCATATTAATACAATTTCACTTTACCTTTGTTTCGGTAGAATGACTCAACACAAGATGGCAGTTATAAAAACACGTGATGATACGTTTATTTCTTCTTCGACCGGTCGGACATGATTTTGTATTTCAGGAATTCAAAGTTGTTACATGGTTATCTCTAAACCTCTCGCTCCCAGAGGGTGCCTTGACTCTAACGGAGAATCGGTCTGATCTCCTCTGCTTCTCTTCACTGACTGATCTGATCCCGCCTAACTAACTTCGAACTCTTTTCTATATTGAGAAATCACACGTACGTCTGGTCAACGTGACCACAACTCGCGTGTTTCCAACATGCACGATTCTCATGTTTTGAAACCATTTCTGACGACCAGGAAATTTCCCATTCTCTTTGTTGTTTTACAAAGGAATTAAACCTACTTGTCTAATTCTGTAACCCATATTTTATTATGCATTCTTTCTAAGAATGTGAATAGTTTCCTGCCAAATTCGTATTTATTAAATATTTTATCAGAATCAACAATTTACTGGACATTCCATTTATAATAAAATTCTGTGTTTATTTTAACTTATGATTGGAATTCTCAATTCCAAGTCTAGCTTCACAAGTTCGAATCTTTGACTATCCTATTTCATATTTACATTTAACTGATTCCTTATATTTTTACTTACATGAAATCCGTGACGCTTTCATTAGCGGCATCTCCTCCTTGTCTATTCGTCAGCACCTACTCGAAAAAAACATTCTCAACTCTTCAAGAGACCATTACAATGGCTAGGTCTCTATAACAAGCAGAGACGCATACGATAAGCTTCGATAACCACCCGAACGTAGCCGCTACCGTAATTAAACCAGAAGACACTCCCTTAGCCGCTATAAAAGGAAATGAATTTGTTTCTTCTGTGGGAACACACAACATTCATGGGCGATGTGTTCTGTGCGTAATGCCGAGTGTAGAAAAATGGCCATTGAGCGAAGGTATGTAAATCTTCCTCCTCCATTGTTGCTGCGTTATATGACCTGGACTCCCCCCACCCAATCTCTCCTGACTAGGAACGGGTGCCAAAGACATTACATACACGAAATGCAAAATAAATGGGCAAGTAGTGAACACTATGGTAGACTCCTGCAGTGTGGGAACGTTTATCAGCCCTTATCATGTAACACTTTTAATCTGAGCCACTTTTTCAAGACCAGAATTTAATTGCTTCTCTTATTATTTTATAGTGTATGTATGCATAGCTAAGCATTAAAAATAATCTGACATGAAATGTGTGCTGGTCTGATAACCTACTACCTTTCTTTTTCATTCTGTTCTGCTCTTTTCTTCCATTTTTTTTTTCTTTCGAGAAATAGAAGATATATAAAATTATATGATGGCTACGACAACTCACACAATCAAAGCGCTACTGAAATGCATAAAAAACATTTTCATAAAAGGCTTTAAATCTGTATTTTTATAGACGGAAAGATGGCAACAAGCAAGATATGGTCCTTTTCTGATTAATGGGTATCTTCCTCTCAGATAACATAAAAGTCCTCCCATGTATCCCATCTTCAGAAGGGTTTCCTTGCCCGTTTGGCCATATCTAATTATCCAGCCAAATGGACAACAGACAGAAACCGGAAGTAAAAAACGAGTAAATAATTTTGACTATAATAGGATGTCTTAATCAATAAAGAGTTTCTGCATGATTTGACAGATGATCTGAGATCCTCTGTGCGCTAGTTGATTCCTATATAAACACCACATCAATTCCCCAATGATGCTGTTCAGGCAGATATACCAATGTCGTTATACTATAAAATGCTGAATGCTCAAGAGCAAAAATTAACAAAAATAAAAAAGCTTCTACTACTACTACTACTACTATTACTACATACTAAGATAAGCACAAACACACATGCACACATATATTGGAACTCTAATAAAAACGGACACTTTATCATTTACAATAAAATTAGATGTATTAATGCAATACATGTGTTGTTCTTTTCCTGTAATGGATTTGCTGTCACAACAAAATAATATGATTAGAATTGCTAATGATGGCCCATCCTTCTCATCTCTCTTCCATCCATCATCGCGATCACATCGTAACTTTTCTGTTTCCTATTTCCTGCATTTTTCACATCTTTATTTATTTATTTATTTATTTATTAGCACTTGACAGAGATATTTTAACCCAAGAAACACTTGCTCACAATCCTGAATCCAATTTTAATCTCAAACAAGAAAATAAAGTAAAACTGTCTTTGTCCAATCCATATATTGCTTCTGTATACTTGGAAATCTATTTATGACTACTTTGGAGATTTTTTTTAAATCTTAAATTCAAATCAGCATTGTTGCTATTTACAATGAGTTAGATACCAGGGTCGTTTTTTAACGTGGAGAAAAGGAACAAAAATTACAAATTGTCTCAGTTGTGAAGGACTTCTCCTCCACTGACAGAGAACAAAAAATTGAAATGCAGCATCTGAAGAACAGATACTGCACTTTGATCTTGTTTATATATTTTATTGCTTTTAAAAATTTTGAAAATACAATTAAGTAAAAAACAAAAGATTTTTAAACAACAAAATTAGGCACAAGGCCCTACAAGAAATTGGGGAGGGGAAGGGTTCAGGGTCTTTGTGACTAAAGTGGTTAAAAGTAAGAAATGTAGACTTTGGAGTCTTACTCTTGACTGGCAACATTTACCAAAATGCCTCATTCACTCTATGGATCTTAATCTAACTAATAAATCCCCAGCGTTTAAGAATCAAAAACATATTTACAATTTATAAACGGTTGTCTGTGTGTTTGTGTATGCATTTTTTTTTTTTTAATTTAAATTTTGTGTGTGTGTGTGTGTGTGTGTGTGTGTGTGTGTGTGTGTGTGTGAAAAAATAAAATTCAATTTCATTAGAAAATAGTTTTTGAATAAAGAGAAAAATTGTTCGTGGAGTGGGGAAAACTAATCAAAAGTGTTCATATCAAAAACAAAAGATAAATCCTGCTGGGTTGTGAAATCCCCCCCCTGTACTAATCTAGGTGACTAGACCCCCCCCCCCCACTGTTTTCCGGGGAACCGAAAACAAGCAGGGCGATCCCTAATGGGGATTGGGGAAAATACCTTAATGGAAATAGGAGAAAACAAAGCAACGGGTGAAGGGGGGTTGGAAGGTGACCTCTGAGTAGGGGAGTGACCGGAGATGTTGAAAAAGCAAGGATGTGGCACAAAGGGGATGGGCAGACTCAGAGGTTCTCTAGTACAAAAAAAAAAAATCAGGAATAGGATCTCATTTATACCACCAGTCAAGAGTCTTCTTAAGTTTTTCTTAGCTAGAACCTAAGCGGGATGGGTTCTGAAAGCCCCAGCACCGCCCGTGCCATGCTTAAGGAGGGAACACGTATTGAAACTTGGCTCCTCGACAGATGCACAAACTAGTGCTGTGCACCCACCTCTTGTCAAATTCCACTTTTGGCAACCTCCTCCAATCGCATCTGATCTTTACTTTAAGCAAATGTTTAAAGTAAATGATCAGATCCCGATCCAGAACAGAATTCCCTTCGCGGACCAACTTGAGGCACGTGATCCAAATCACCATGCGTGCTACTGCCAGGATCGCCAGGAAAACCATTCTTTCCTCCCTGGGGAACGGCGGCTCCATGTTGTACACAAAATAACCTTCATCGAGATCGAGTGGACATTTGGCATCGATGTGAGGCGTTACCCCCCCCCAACGTACTCCAATAAGGGCTGGATCCGGCTGCAACTAAAAAACGCGTGCCCGATCGTTTCGAGCTCGCGTTCATCACAACACAGACAGAAGCCCCTCGTATGTTCTTTATACCGGCAGAGTTCGTCGAAAAGGGGCAGCGCGTTTTGGACCAGTCGCCAGGTGAGGGAAAATTCCGAGTTGTTCAGAATCTCCCGTCCTGGCGTCCAACTCCAATAAGAATGGACAACCTCCATCGACCATCCCATCCGCCTACAAAGTGGATCCTTCGCGGTCCCCTCCACTAGCTCCCAATAAAGTTTCTTTCTTGGCTGATCGAGGACACTGGTCCCCGGCAAAGCTCTAAGAGTGGTCCGGCATTTGGAGAAGAACTTAGACTCCCCCCTCGGTCTACGATGACCTTCTACCGAGGGGTTGGGTTTGAGATTGGGAAACGAGTTCTCAACCACAGGGACCCAAGGAGCGTCTTCTTCAAGCGAACGACCCAGAAAAGCCAATCTCTCGGCATTTCTATGACACAAGAGACTGGGCTGACCCAGGCTTCCCTCGCTCGGACTCTGGACACAGACCTCTCTGCAGACATAATGCTTATCATCATTCCACAATAGTGAATCAAGGCGCCCTTGCAAGCAGGTTAGTCGTTCTGCAGGGAGAGGAAGTACAGACAATCGGTAAAGGATGAGCGGAAAGACGTATGTAGCACACGCCTCTGCCTGAACCTTCAAGGACAATTTCCTTCCAATCCAAGTCTTCACCGACGATTTGACCTTGCCATATACTTCCAACCAATTCTTTTCCAGCTGAAGTCCCGGTCCAAATCAAACACCGAGAATATGGACCGGTCCATTGGTCCAGCTGAAAATACCTGGAAGCGTGTTTACCCCGGTCCAGGCCCCCAACCACAGGCCGACAGACTTGCTGCGGTTGAAGATGGCCCCTATGACTTCTTCGTATCGAGCGAGCGCCTCGACCACCGCTTGAATGTCTGTGTGGCAAAACACGAACACAGTGACGTCATCAGCGAACACGGAAACTCTGGCTCGTATGCCTCCAGGGAGAGCTATTCCGCACAGGACTGGTGTAGCCGCCTCGTCCCTTAACTTGCAAAGGAGGGGTTCCAACGCCAGGACGTACAACAGAGGCGACAGTGGACAACCCTGATGCACCGACCGAGAGACAGCGAATGACTCCAACAGCTTACCGTTGATCTGCACCGCTACCATTGGCCTATCATACAGGACAAAGATCCACTTGTGGAAGTCCGGATTAAATCCGGCGGCCTCTAGCACAGCTCCCAGGAACCGATGGTTGACCCTATCGAATGCCTTGGACTGATCTAAACTGATCAGCGCGGCTTTGGCATCGTCTTCTGTCCCCTCTATAATCGAGCGTATCAAATGCAAATTGTCTTGAATCGATCTCCCCTTCACAGCATAAGTCTGGTCCGGTTCGATCAAGTCAGTGATGACAACCTGCAAACGATTCGCAAGAATCTTTGCCAAAATCTTTAACTCTGTGTTTAGCAGAGTCAAGAGCCTAAAATCGTCGAAATTTTCCACCCCACCATGCCGTTGACCTTTACTCAGCAATGTGATCACTCCCTTGGTCACCTGTCCAGGGATAGAACCCTGAGCAAACCAATGGTTGAACATATCCTTCAGAATTGGGACCAACATGGGCGACAGCCTCAAGTAGAACTCATAGGGTAAACCATCAAGCCCCAGGGATTTGTTGTGGCCGACCTGCTTCAATGCAGTAATGACCTCATGTTCAGTAACAAGACCATCACAGCAAGCCGCCCTAGCCGCCGTGAGGCGGGGCGAGTCAGCCAAATAGCTGCCAAACTCCTCGACCCTGAGTCCGGGTAGTTGGGTGAAGCGCTCCGATAGATGCTCCCGAAACCCCTTGCAGATCTCCCGAGTCGAAACTAGGGCGTGTCCTTCCAGGTTATGTACTTTACGAATGTACCCATCCGAACCACGCCTTAAAGCAGCCTTACGCTCAACAGCGTCAACATTCACAGCCTCGTTGGAAACTTTCATTAATCTAGCCCTAACTACTTGACTTTCATACCACTCGCTAGCCAAGCGGCTGAGGTCTTGTTTAGCTATTGCTACCTCTAGGGGATCACCCCCTCCACCGCCCAGGTCAGCTTATCCTCTAAGCGCTTCTTTGCCTTAGTCTTATCTAACGCGAGGCGTTGGCTGTATTGGACAGAGAAGTGCCTAATTTTGGGCTTAAGACTAACCCACCACTTACTCCCTGTAACCGCCCCCACTAAAGCCCGCTGAATTAATTCGGTAACCTTCAACCGGTAGTCCTCCAACTCCAACAAGGTGCTGTTGAACTTCCAGTATCTGGCTCGTTTAGGCCTAGCACTTAAGTTCAAACGGGCTATAATGAGTTTATGGTCCGAGTGTCCTAACAAGTGGAACGTGGGCACGATAGAAAGTCTATGTCGCCTCTTCTAACTAGCATCCGATCCCAGTAAGTACTCGGATGGGAAGGCACTACAGGATACCATGTCCACATCTCCCGCCCTGCATTCCAATCATCCATTAAAACTAACCGTTCCGGATCCACTAAGAAGCCCTCCAACCGTCGAAAAAAGGTTGCCCTCTCTACAGCAGAATTGGGAGCATAAACAGAGACAATCCGAAAAACACTACTATTAACGGCAACATCAACAACAACTAGCCGCCCGTCCTCGCCTGCGTGAACAACATTCACCGACGCTGAGAGGGTGCGACTCACTAGCAAGGAGATTCCACGACTATAAGTATTGCCATATGCTGAGTAAACATCGTAATCGTTCACCAGCACCTGATAATCCTCGTCACAAATAAAGTGGGTCTCCTGGATAGCGGCAATATCTACCTTGAGGGACACCAAGTCTCTCACAACGCGCGAGGCCTTGCTTCGACACCTGATGCCCCTCACATTCAATGTAGCCAAGTTCAAAGCCATGTTCACTTACCACATTCAGTGTCACAGACGGGTCTGAAATCCTTGGCAGTGAGGACGTGGCAGGCCTGGCCGAGGCTGCCGGTAAATAGATCTGATGAGGGTACTCTGTCCTTGGCCACACACCCCACGTCCAGGGGAAAGGTTAGTTTAAGTGCCCTGTAGAAAGAGGGGTGGATGTACACGGGGATTCTGCCCTCACATTTGTAGAAAAAATTGTTCAATGAAGGATGGTCCCTGTCCACCAGCTGCTGGCCCAGGATCGCATCCTTCGCTGCATCTATCATAGCCCAGAGGGCTTGAGTCCTTGCGTCCTTGTTGACTCTAACAAAAGTGGTCAACAAGGGAGCGTCTTTAAATTTGGTCGGGTCTGCGATGCTGTCCCCGCCGATATAGGCGAGACTCCTCAGCTTGTTATACCGGACCTTTTGTTGTCCTTTAAGGTCCGGTATTGTTTGGTGTGGGTCTAGTTCGCAGATCCTACCTCCTGGCAGGAACAGGAGTTTTTTCGTTCGCTCATTGCGAACCACAGTTGTTGGGGGAGGGGCCTCTTTAGGTTGAGGGAGGGAGGAGGGAGTGGGGTGGGGATAGCTTTCAGCCTCTTGATGGGGTGATTTATCACAGGATTGGAGGCATATAGAGTTTTTGGGGGCCTTGGGGAGGGAGAGGGAGACTTGTTTGGGCTGCTGAGGTGGTGGGATGATGGCGGGATCAGCCTGTGTTTTGTTGGAAGTCTCTTCCTCAGTAGGGGTAGGGGGGCTAGCTCGCATCTTCCGGCTTTTCCTCCTCCTGGCCCTCCTGATCTCTGACGTGCTCAGTGTTGCTGTTGCTGGTGATTCCTCCTCTTCCTCTGATGCGACCTCCTCCTCAGACTCTTGTAACTTCCTCTTGTTTGAGGAGGAGGGTACCTGCGTGTCCATGTTTTCCGTGCCTTCTTGCTTGTTTTCTGGCTGGTCTCTGGTCACTGTTGGAGGGGGTGGTTTTTTAGCTGTCTTCCCTTTTAGTGACCGTCGACCAACCTTCCTGTGCTTCTGGGAGGCTTGTGGTGTAATTTTGACTGGCCCTGCAACTTTGCTTTGCGTTTTTGTTGGGTTCTTGTTCCCACTCTTTTTCGGGCAGTCTTTGGCCATGTGGCCTTGTAGCTGGCAATGCCAGCAATGGGGCTTCCTCTCCTCCACTATTAGGGAGAGCGTCCACTCCCCGAATTTCAAAGTGGCCGGAATGCCGTAGAATCCCGCTTTGTCCAAGACTATCTGGATTTTATAGTCCCCAGTCATGATGTTTCCTCCACGTCCCCGTATTGACTAAGGATGGCCCCCAGTTGTTGGACTTCCATATAGCAGGGGACGTTCAGAGCAGAAACATTTGCCCTCCTCCTGTTCATATAAATGGGCTGTAGCTTTATGTTTCTGCTCTGGTGACTGGTCCTGGACAGCTTGATCTGGTCCTGGACAGCTACGCGCAGTGGGATGTTCTGCTTCCCACTGTGCGTAGCTTCTTCTGCAGATGTAGTTGGCCGGGATATTCTGCTCCAGCAGCACATTTACCATCGTGTCTTTGTTGACACCCGTGAGGCTTCTCATCTTGACATCGAATGTAATCAGTGACAGGACCCTCTTCTGTAAGCCCTCGACCTGTCCTGGAAGAGGTTGGATGTCATTCCCCTTGGTGTACTCCTTGTACGTGGAGTCGAACAGCTTCCGATAGTCCTCGGGTGTCAACTTGCTCTGCTGCTCTTTGGGGCCCCATGCTGATCCACCGTCCTGTTGGGAGTCTGCTGGTCCAGGGACGGGGGGGGGCGTAGCTGGCACCTCTCTGCTAACTGCCGCTAAATTAAAAGTGTGATAAAAACACGTTCTAATGCCATCGTAAGAAAACAGATTTATCTCCTGATGTCTTTCACATCAGTGTCTACGATATGTTTGTAAGTCTTTAGAGAAAAATTAAACTTCATTTCTGCTTTTATTTTTAATATAAGTAAACCCCTCCCCCTCTACACAAAAATAATTTAGTAGTACTTATAATGTATACTTCTAGCCATCTGGACATGTACTATATGCTATAATAATAAGGAAAGTTTGTCTCTCACTAATCAACGCGTTAACTATTTTGGTCAGCTATTTATTGTTCTCTTAATTTTAAAGTGACCCGGCTTTGCGAAAGACGTATTCTTACTTTTTCTTAGTTTAAATGTATAAAAATCGTTGCTTATAAAATATATTTTGTTTATTATTTTTTTGTTTTTTTGTTTCACATTATGTAGCCGAATATAAAGCGTAGTTTTGGCTTAAGATATTAGCGTGAAAAGTAAAGGTAATATGTTCTTTTTCTATTAAAGAATTCTAATTACTTTCTTTGTAGTTGGATTTATCATAAGAATTCGAATTTAATAAGTACATAATGCGATAGACAAAAACGGCTGCTTCTGATATCTCATGAAAACAGCATTTTAAGAATGTAAAAAGTCAAATTAGTTTATATACTAAAAAGCAATTTCAAGAAATAAATACATTAAGCAATGATGAAATTATTTTTAATTTCGTAAGCAGTTGGATCTAGAATTCAACTGACTTTTTAAAATATAAAAGATATATATTCTAAAATATGAATAAATAAGTACAAGTTTTCAAAACCTATAAACTTTTTGTAACGTTTTGTAAAGAAAAACTGAAGAGATATATTGGAATTAAAAAGAAACTTTTTAAAATTCTTATCTTAGAAACGATTATATGTCTAATTGTTGGGTCCTGGATATGACCTTAAACCATATCCGATGATGAGGCCCCAGCTTGCCGGCTATGGGGAGTGCGGAGCCGCCCTTTAATTGCCATTGCTCTCAGGTTCACTCTAACTCGGAGTGGTAGTACCTGTTAGGGTCCTAACTATGGATTAAATAAAAACCGACTTGAAAAAAAAAACAAATATATATTCTATTAAAAAATTTTCTTCAAAATCACTGGATTTGGCATTAAATAACCTGAAAAGGGTTGATATGCCGTAAAACAACCAACCAACCAACCAACCAAAGCCAAATTGTTGATCTTGGATTATTATTTAAAATTGTAGCAATTTAATTCTTTTTTTTTTTTTTAACAATGAATAATCTGTCTTCTTACCGTAAAAATAATTGCCGGCTAAATATTCAATAAAACGAATTTCACTTTTCGAAATGGATTTATTTAAAATTCTAGTGTTTCAATCGATTGGGACGATATACTGTGAATCTAGAACGATTCGATTAAAATAGGGAAAGTCAGAATTTTTAACTTAGCGACATTATATTAATCATCATCTTCGCTTGGACGATCTCATTTATTTTAAACAAGCTGGGAGACTCGACGTTGGCCGGGATTGAATGATGATCAACGAATCTTTCACACTCCCATATTTTTATTGTCATCGAAATTGGTGAAATCGCCAATTTTTCGATCAAATCGATTGATTGCCTGCTCTAGTTGACCACCCACCACGATGCACTGAAAGGAAACTTTACATGCCTCTTGCAGTGACTTAGTCCACAATACATTGTAGTCTACATTGCACTGTAGAGAACCTACTTTTGATTTTATAAAATTATTTTATATGGTGGCTTCAATTAAAGTTTAAAATGCAAAAGTCAAATATCATGGTTCAATTATGCTTTAAACAAAAACATTCATTTCGAGCGCGCCCTTGTCATATTAAAGAACCTACTGTTGATTTTATATGCCGGGCCTTTGTGCTTGTGTGGTAACAAAACTTAAATGCACTTGTGATGTCAGGCAATATAAGGCGTTAACTTTAGTAAAAATCACCTGTTCCTTCTTTCATCGGATTTTTTCGATTATCATCGAAGACATTTCGATACAAAACCTGTCTGAGAACACTGCTCTGCACATAAAGTACATTTGCATGAAATTTAAAGAAAATCGGCTAAGCCGTTTAGAAGTTCATAGAGAACGAACTCGCACACACACACACACACAGAGTTCCTTTTCTAAAATAGTAGAGATGTGTGATAGGTGATACGTATGCATGCACATGAAATGTTTTGGTTTATTATTTAGATTAGACCAGCGTTTCTCAACTGTAATTCAAAATGCAGAAACTTGCAAAGTATAAATAAGGAGCCATGAACAAATGCCATTTATTTTTATATACAGCGGAACCTCTAGATACGAAATTAATTGGTTCATTGCTCTGCTTTCGTATCTGGAAAGGCGTTTCGCCGTTTCACACGTAAATCGCTTAATCCATTTCAAGCCCTATGAAAACACTCATTAAATTTTATAATAAGGGTGACACCAGAATGAAATAAGGGGTAAACAACATAAAACAAAATCTGCAATTTTTTATTTTATTTTATTTTTTATTTTTTGTTGAAGTGCAGAGAGTCCACATGTATTAAGATACTCGGTAAGGGGCATCAAAAGGTCGGGAGATACTGAATTAGACAAACATACAACGTTAACAAGTAAGATTTTTCTATTTACAAGAACCCAATTTTCTCAGCTGGGCAAACTTGAGTCCTTGTACTGGAAAAATATCCAGTAAATAAAACGTTGTTTAGTAAATCGTTATTTTTCTTTTTTAATTAATTTATTTTTCTTTTTTGCATTTCCATACACCAAACATGGATATAAATATCACTAAAACATCCGCTGGATCATAAACTTCATTTCAGTACCTAACTTGCCTGGGTGGGTTGCCTGTAGGCTGAGACAAACCGCGTCACACACACACACACACACACACACACACACACACACACACACACACAATTTATAATAGGATTTATTTGCAAACTGTTATCCTCATCTTCATAGTTGTTGTTTCACAACGTTTAAGCCAACTATTCCGTGGCCTTTGTCTGGTGGTTAATCACGATAGGATAGAAATGCCGAGTCTCTTAACTGTATCCTCAGCAATTACTGCCTTCCATAGTTGTTGTCATCTCACCACGTTTTGGGCCAACTAATCCTCTGACCGACTTTGGGTAGAATTGGAAACTGCTATCTTCAGACAATGCTCACCTGGAACCGTAAAGATTCAACGCCTCTATCCACTGCACCATTGAGCCATGGGTCTCAAAGTGACAACTATAAAAATGAGGATAACAGTCCACACATAAATAAATATACAAATTACTCATCTCAAAGGAATTCCAATAAAAAGATATTTCTGTTCTAAAGTCACGTAAATCATTCTAAACAGCTGTTGATTTTTAAGTAAAACGTGTACTTTAAAAAATTTGTGATGCTTATGGATTTTATATGTTCAAACATCTGATGATTCGGCAAATGAAAAACAATCATTCATTATCACTCAAAAATTTTTGCTTCACATATTTTATCATTTCAACTCTCTCGAGCCTTCATAAAATCAATAATGCACTCTCAATACAATACTAAATTCAATTAAAAAAAATATATATTATCAAGCCTCATCTTAAAAAATATATAAACATCATCAAAAAAAAAAATAAATACGAAATGGACTTGGATTTATTAAAAAAAAAAAAAAAAAGAAAAAGACTTGCTGCATTTTAAATTTCTAATGGCTATGTTCGTTGAGAAAGCAAAAAAAAACAACACATTTTTCACTATTCACCAACAACATCCAATGTTAATACACTTGAAGACGGTCAGGGGTTACGTTGGCCGAATCGTTGTGACAAAAAAAAACAAAAACAAGATGAGAATAATAGTCCAAACAATACAAAAAATAATTATCAATCCTCATCTCAAAAATATACACACATACTAAATTATTCAATTTAATATATTGTGACATTCATTTTTGTTCATTAATATTTTATAAAATTAAAACCAAACCTTAGAATGCACGCAACGTTCATCTGCTATGATCCTGTCTAGTTGAGAACCATCGTGACTACATGCGTCGTTGTTGATTTTCTTCCCGTGAACGAAGACCGTATTTTGTTGTGAATGTCAATTAACAAGTCGTTAAAGTGGCTGGAACGAAAGTTGTCAGAATACTTTCAGATATTAAAGAATTCAATTAACTTGATAATGACTCTGAGAAAATCAAGGATTTATTCAATCCCATGCTGATAATAACGTTACAATTAAGTCCCATTGCAGTAGGATCATATAGGTTTCTGTTATCGCTTCCCCATAGCTGAAAAGTCAAAGGGGAAAAGAGAGAGAGAGAGAGAGAGAGAGTTAATTACATTATAAGTGCATGGTTTAATTATATTATCGCTCTGTTATTTTTTATGTTTGATCGCTTAGTCGACTATATACTAGCTAATATCTGTGAGCAACCTACTGTAACATAGTGCATATTCAAACGCATGCGAAATGACGTCAGCGGTAGGTAAAAATAAAGAGTTTAAAAAGAAGATCACGTTAGGAACAAGATAAAATTCGAGATCATGTGAGCGGGTGGATGACGTTCGACATCACGTTAGAGAAGATGATTACGTGGGTGACATTGTTACAAAGAAAAAAAAGAGCTGAAGTTTTTTTGTTGTTGTTTTTTTTATCTATTCTTTGCCTACTTTGCAACTGAGACATACAACGTGTGTTAGTTCTCGGACAACGTTACACTACCCATTTTAATATTTCACAATATTAACAAAAATTTAGTCTTTGATATGGCAGGAACACTTGACAAACTTTTATTTTCATTTGGTTCCATAAATTAGTTATAATAGTTGACTTTTCTATTTAAACTTAAATTCAAGTCATAAGCTATTTTCTAATCAACAGTCCAAGGCAGTCATTCACAACGTGGGGCGCATATGGCAATATTTTGGTGGGGCATGGGCAGGACGTGCACCCTTGGGCTTACTATACCATATTATATATTAAATATCATAAAGGGGAGGCATCAGGATTTTAGAAATGCCTAGGTGGGGCATGGCCCAAAATAGGTTGGGAACCACCGGTCTAAAGGCTTCAAAATAATAGTAAACACAAGAGATAGTCGTATGTTTGTAGATACCAAGCCGTTTTATTTTAAATATTTTAATCATCTGTATTATACTTCTCTATGTCTGTCTGTCCGTTCTTATTTTTCTTGGGCCAATCTGATTAAAATTTTGTTTTGGCTACCTGAAAATATTTTTACTGTACAGGTTTATTTTTAAACAATTGTAAATCAAATGATTTTGGTTAGGGTATAAATTATTATAGAATGGTATTATTATAAAGTTTGAAATGAATGTAGATGTGCAAGCTCTATTTATTGTTAAATATTAAGTTTGATCGTTGTTATTGAAATTAGATTCCGTCCGACGTCATTTTGATTTAGATAAATTTAATTTATATTGAAACTAGCCTACCATTATCTTGGACGTGCGTCAGAAACAGATGTGTCATTGAATTCCTTCATGCAGAAAAGAATTGAATCCGTCAACATTCACCGGTGCCTGTTGAGCATTTATGAAGCTAATGCAGTTGACGTCAGCACATTTAGGGATGAGTTCATCGATTTCAGAGTGGTGACAGTGCACGGAGAATGGTGATGGCTATGTAGAAAAATAAATTCCGGAATACAAAAGGTCGCTCGTTTTAATGCTTTGTAGCTGTTTAACATTTTAGTTTCAGGTTAAAAAATTGGAGGCCTTACCTTTGGAACTCCCTCTCGTACTACAATTACAGAATTCAAAGTTATTATACATACAATTACTTTTTCACACTTTCTTTATTAATTGCGGCCACAACCAGTAAAAACGTAAATAACGCTCGTTAGAGTAAAGAAATTCCTACTTATATATAAAAGGCAGTTTATGTATGCGTGTATATGTGTGTGTGTGTTTGTTCCCTATGGACTCTGAAACGTCTGGCTGGATTTTTTTTTTTAAATTTGACACAAATCTGCTTTGTGTCTGGGAGTGTTCTTAGATAGGTTTTATATCGGAATGCCTCTGATAAGTATCGCAAACTGAGAATCGAAAAAAATCTTCACACACACTATCGTGGAGGAATTCAATAATGCATTTCTGCGTCTGGTGTACGTCATACTTGCCTTCCATTTTTCTTCACTATATTTCTTTTGCATCAATGTATCGTTATTTAATTTTCCTTCATTCACTGTGATCAGTAGCAATCAATTTACTTTCGCTTTTCGTTCAGTTTTCCGATTCTTCTTATATATATATATATATATATATATATATATATATATATATAGATTACCTCTGCATGATGATTAGTGTGTCAGTTTCGTTTTTCGTTTTCTTAGGCTTTTCTCTTTTAACATTACGTCTAGAAGCGAAAGTTTCAATTTAGCTTTTTGGTTCACTTACTACTTTAATTAATTGGTTTGTGTGAGGATCAGAAGACTGTACAAAGATTATATAGATAATTTTAAGAATAACAATCGATCACTTTTGTTTGAATAAAAGGTTTAGTTGAAATGCAGAAACATTTATTAAACATAGCACCTCTAAAAAAATCCCAGAATACATCAAACTATGGCAAACAAGATGACGATACCAATCTAAATTGTAAATGCGAGGATCGTTCCAAAATAAGGTTTCCTATTTTTTCACTCAAAAACTAAAACATGGAAAAGCTATGAAGACGGGAGTAGTACCATTAAAACGAGCGACCTCTTGTGCTCCAGAATTTATTTTTCTACATAGTCACCACCATTCTCTATGCATTTTTGTCAATCTCTTTTTATACATCGTTTGTACAAGTCCAGAACGCACTTTGTCACTCACATCACTATTGCCAATCTGAAATCGACAGACCCATCTCCTAACTGTGCTAACATGAACTGCATTGGCTTCGTAAATGTTTAACAGACACAGGTGAATGTTGATTGGTTCAATTTTATTTTATTTTTTCTGCGTGGAGGAATTTAATAATGCATTTCTGCGTCTGGTACATGTTTATGATGGGGGTTTCTTTTCTTAGAGTCTCACACTGTCAGTATCTGCAACAGAGAGATGAAACTTTCAGGCCATGAATGCATAAGTTCAGTCGTTATAACGATGGAATTTGTAATCCTCTGTGATTTATTCGGGCGGAATCAAAAAATAGGAGACATTACTTTTGGAACGTCTTTCATAATATAAAGATTTTGTTATTCTTTTTATAAATTTAATGAATGTTACTGTTTTGTATGAGCATTGAATGATTTATCTTTTCTCCTTCTCAACAGGGTGACTTTATATGCCGAGTTTCTTCCGAGCGCTAGTCGAGCCAAATGTGTTGTATTCATTGAAGTAAGTCTGTTTTTACTCTCAAACTAAATTCTGACATAAAATTATACCACCACATTATATATAAAATTATACAACCACATTATATATAAAATTATACCACCACATTATATATAAAATTATACCACCACATTATATATAAAATTATACCACCACATTATATATAAAATTATACAACCACATTATATATAAAATTATACCACCACTTTATATATAAAATTATACCACCACATTATATATAAAACTATATCACCACATTATATATAAAATTATACCACCACATTATATATAAAATTATACCACCACATTATATAGAATTATATATATAAAATATAAAATTATACCACCACATTATATATAAAATTATACCACCACTTTATATATAAAATTATACCACCACTTTATATATAAAATTATACCACCACATTATATATAAAATTATACCACCACATTATATATAAAATTATACAACCACATTATATATAAAATTATACCACCACTTTATATATAAAATTATACCACCACTTTATATATAAAATTATACCACCACATTATATATAAAATTATACCACCACATTATATATAAAATTATACAACCACATTATATATAAAATTATACCACCACATTATATATAAAATTATACCACCACATTATATATAAAATTATACAACCACATTATATATAAAATTATACCACCACTTTATATATAAAATTATACCACCACATTATATATAAAACTATATCACCACATTATATATAAAATTATACCACCACATTATATATAAAATTATACCACCACATTATATAGAATTATATATATAAAATATAAAATTATACCACCACATTATATATAAAATTATACCACCACTTTATATATAAAATTATACCACCACTTTATATATAAAATTATACCACCACATTATATATAAAATTATACAACCACATTATATATAAAATTATACCACCACTTTATATATAAAATTATACAACCACATTATATATAAAATTATACCACCACTTTATATATAAAATTATACCACCACTTTATATATAAAATTATACCACCACATTATATATAAAATTATACCACCACATTATATATAAAATTATACCACCACTCTATATATAAAATTATACCACCACTTTATATATAAAATCATACCACCACATTATATATAAAATTATACCACCACTTTATATATAAAATTATACCACCACATTATATATAAAATTATACAACCACATTATATATAAAATTATACAACCACATTATATATAAAATTATACAACCACATTATATATAAAATTATACCACCACATTATATATAAAATTATACCACCACATTATATATAAAATTATACCACCACATTATATATAAAATTATACCACCACATTATATATAAAATTATACAACCACATTATATATAAAATTATACCACCACTTTATATATAAAATTATACCACCACATTATATATAAAATTATACCACCACATTATATATAAAATTATACCACCACTTTATATATAAAATTATACCACCACATTATATATAAAATTATACCACCACTTTATATATAAAATTATACCACCACATTATATATAAAATTATACAACCACATTATATATAAAATTATACCACCACTTTATATATAAAATTATACCACCACATTATATATAAAACTATATCACCACATTATATATAAAACTATATCACCACATTATATATAAAATTATACAACCACCTTATATATAAAATTATACCACCACATTATATATAAAATTATACAACCGCAAACAAAAAGGTAGTTACGTGATCATTTACTAATCATTTCTTTAAGTATAATGTGACGGATTAAGAAGGTTTACCTTTTTTTTCTATCGGATCATCGCTTATCAAGGTGTAAAGGTCACACAAGGATAAGGGTTAATAAAATTGTCAGCCGCTGATGAA
The DNA here is from genome assembly GCF_053919585.1 of Euprymna scolopes. Lineage (NCBI taxonomy): Eukaryota > Metazoa > Mollusca > Cephalopoda > Sepiida > Sepiolidae > Euprymna > Euprymna scolopes. The sequence goes on from NC_136482.1 coordinate 173,427,064, forward strand.
CAAGACCTTGACGGGATTGGAAACGATTGGTAAAATGGTTAGAATTTGATTCTTTAAGTTGACACCGCAGTAAGAATTTGCTAACATTCGAAAACTATCATGTTTTTGTCAACTGGAAAGCAAATGCGATGTTTTTTTTTAATTGTTTTTTTTTTGTTTTGTTTTTTTGTTGTTGTTGTTTTTTTTTTTTGTTTTTTTTGTTGTTGTTTTTTGTTGTTTTTTTTGTTTTTTGTTTTTTTTTTTTTGTTTTTTATTGTTGTTTTTTTGTTTTTTGTTGTTTTTTTTGTTTTTTGTTGTTTTTCTTTTTTTCTTTTTTTTTTAGCATTTAAATAAGTTCTTGATACAACTGTTTTCGCTTAAAAGAGTAAGTTTAATGTCGTTTACAAATGTAATTCATCATCATATTGTATGAATCTGAAAATGCTGTTGTTGGCATTGGTTTCTCCGATATTTTTCTAGTCATAATTCTTTCTAGAAAGACATTGTGTACTTATGGGAAGGACCACAACATCCGTAAGTGAAAGTGTTTTATTGAACGAATTGGATTCGTACTTGAAACACCCAAGTTATCAGTCTGTGTCGTTAACTACTTTGACCACCGTCACCTTCCTACAAATGCAATTGATAAGATCTGGAAAGAGTAGCATCATATAATTGTTTGTGATGTCAAAACCACCAGGGACAAGTGTCCTCTTTCCAAGGTTGTATTTTTGAATTCTTCTCTGTCATGAATAAATAAGATTATAGAGTTAGTGGTTGTCTAAGAAAAAAAGAACAAAAATAAAGAAAAATCAGTATGATGTACGTACCTGTGACTGAAACGAAAATATCATATTCCCAAAATCACGTAAATTGATCAAGTAGTTTTATTTTTATAAAGAAAATCATTTTTAATCGAATTTGATTTTTTTTTAATGCTTTTCCATGTTAAGAATCGCTTTCTAAAATATTGCAAAAAGTTTGGATTATTTGGAGTTCTCTCCCTTGTTCCTTCAACCTATTTTCAAAATGGCATTGCAAGACAGTCGCTCTCCAGTTAGTCATAAAATTTGATTTTCTTATTTTAAAATAAAACTACTTTATCAATTTACGTGATATTTGGAATAAGATATTTTCTTTCCACCACGGGTACATACATCATGCATATTTTTCCGTATTTTTTTTTTTTTTTTTAATATAGGAGGCATTCTGAAGAAGCATCAAAGAATTTGTCAACATGGTAATTCTTTTTTTTTTGTCATTGTGAATGAAAAATAATTAATAATAAAAATAAAGAATTAAAAACTAAAAAACTGTCAGCATATAATGCGAGAGATAAGGTCTCCCTCTAAGATTTTAAAGAAAAGTTATGAATCATTACAGATGTAAATTATTAAAGATGATTGATATTAATTTTTACCTCAAGATAAACTCTGAGTAATTAAAATAAAGGATTGTAAGAGAGTTAATATAGTTTTAGAATGTCCTTTTCTGGTTTTGTACGTAACTTATTTAATAATTATATAGGGTCATCATCATCATCAATCATTACACCCAGTGGTGTGTTCCCCCCCCCACCTCCGCCTATCCTGAACCAGGTCTAGCCAGTGAACCCCAAGAATGGTGCATAGTTTTCCTCTCCCTTTCCACCGTTCTTCTCCAAGTTGCTCCTGCTGTTGATGTCCTCTCGACTTTGGCCACCAGCATTCATACTAGTTTCACTTGACTCAGAACCCCCCCCCCACACACACACACATACACATGCTGAAGTAGGGGTTCTCTTTATTACAGTTTCAGTACTTGTTTTACGAGAAAGGGTCCTTAGCTCTATGCTCGACCCCCAATCTGGAGGACCAGGGATCACTCTCTGTCTATCCATCGACCTTTCTGGCAAGAGTGGCCCTGACAGGAGCTTTTGCTCCAGCCAATATAGCTCTAGGAATCATTGAAACGTGTAAGAGGGAGACAACTACCAGGGATGCTTTTTTTTTATGACGAACAGAGTAAGAAGACGAATATTGAATTCACATGATTAATTTGAAGTAAATTACATATATATATATATATATATATATATATATGTATATATATATATATATATATATATGCATACAAATATAATTATATGACGAAATTCTGCTTAACATCCATTGCCCCCTTGATAAACTCTTACTGGGAGGTAAACCTATCGTCATTCTCTCCCATAGTAAAGCCAATTTGAACTTATATTAAGTACAATACCTTTACATATTGAATATTGTGCAAGACATTGCAATTGACTTAGAAGTATTTTCTTTATTATTATTATTATTATTATTATTATTTCATTTCATAATCCTGAAATATTTTGTTTTTCTTCCAGATATTCTGGGCTCTTGGTGCCTGCTTTGAAGTTGTTTTGGCATTACTGGTTATGCCTCATCTTGGTTGGCGCTGGCTTTTAGCATTGTCTGCTGTTCCACTCTTAATATTTTCTAGTTGCTGTGCTGTAAGAGAATACTGATTTCTTTCAAAATTGCTTTCTTCTTTCTATTAAAATTACTTTCAACTATTTTTTTTTCTATAAAAAAAAACATAAGGAATGTTAATAAGCAATGATCATGACATCTATTTTATATGTGTACAAAATAAAGGCTAATAAAAGTGAGAATGTGTGTGTGTAAGGACACTTCTCAACCTATATACTCAACCAGTTTTTTATCTACAAACTTGAAATTGGATATATAGGGTATTCAGGTGTGTGGACAACTTTTTAATCAGTTTTCATCTGAGGAAAAGGGCTGCTAAGGGGTCAGAATTGAAGAAATAGTATGTGGGGGGGGGTCGTTGGATTTTTACCTCTTTCTTAACTATTTCACGACTGTGCATGTGTGACTCGTTCATATGACAGATGACTTATGTTAAGAATAAGCAGGTTTTAAAACTCATCTTAAGTATTGTGTCAATGATTATAATACTTGACTCACTGCCTATAGGTTGTGGTTTCGACCTCGGCTCGAGCATTTTTTTTTTTTTTTAATTTACAAGAGGTGACCTGTTTAGAAAAAAACATAATGCTCACATGCACATGTTCAAGTTTCAGAATTAGTTAACATATAATATTTATTCGTATTTTACCACCGGGTAACGCCGGGCGGCCTGCTAGTTTTTATATATTCGTAAAACGTTGCATTTTTTCCTTCATTTGCATTTTCATCCGTCAGGATGGGGTTAGTGGAAGATGCATAGATTTCTGAGAGAATCGTGTAAACCACCATTAATCACATTTCCTTTTTTATTTGCTTTTTTTTTGGGGGGGGGGGAGAATATTTAATTTGTGTCATTTTAGATATTAGTAGGATGAGGAGCATTTCCAATTCTACTAGGAAAACGAGCCAGAGTTCTCTTATTCATTTTTTTTAAACGGACATTAATCCAAACATTTTTTTGTTTTGAGTTATAACTTGTGAAAGGAACTTATATATTATCCCAAAATCAAAAATCTGCAAAAGTGAGAACGGTTTTCTTAGAGAATTAGTCTTAGTTTATTTTTGCACATCTGGTTCTTTAAAAAATCCACGAATGCCTATAGTTTTGAGCATGGTGTAAATTCTGTCAAGGTGAAAACAATTCATATAATTTTTTTGGTTTTCTAAACCAGGAATATCATATGATTCGTATAGTATCAACTAAACTAAATATCGCTTTTAAAAACATAATTATTATTACCTAAGATCACAGCAATGGATTAATGTATATTATGCCATGAATATTTATGGATTGTGTATTTGATTGGTTGTTTATTTTTGTTTTACGGCATATCAACGCTTTTCAGGTTATTTAATGCCGAATCCAGTGATTTTTAATTAATTTTTTTAATAGAATATATTTGTTCTTTGTTTTTTTCAAGTCGGTTTCTATTTAACCCATAGTTGGGATCCTAACAGGTACTACGACACTAGGCCAGAGTGGACCTGGGAGCAATGGCAATTAAAGGTGGCTCCACACTCCCCAAAGCCCGGAAGCTGGGGACCTCACCATCGGATATAGTTTAAGTCATATCCAGGACCTTGTGTATTTGAGTATGAATTGTTAGAATTAATCTTGGAAGATCTGAGATTGTGTATGAAATGAAAGCTTCTCTCTGTGTGTTTTTTTTTTTCGTTTCGTGGATAAGTTTTTAAGTACCGTATATTTCGGCGTATAAGGCGAACGTCAAATAAGACGAGTTACAAAATTGGGAGCAAATTTTAATGAATTAATCATATATCCGTTGTATAAGATGACTGCTAAATCACGAAACTATGTTTGTTTAGCGTAGGCTAGAGATTGCAACACCCGATATTTTATGAAAAATTGGTTTTTAAAGATGATTTTTTAAAAACTTTAAGGTTCGTCTTATACGCCGCAATATACGATAATTAAAGTTCTCAATGGTATATGTAAAATTCTATTTGTAGAAATATATTATGCTGTGTTTATTATTTGACTGTTTCTTTCCATCATCTATTTTTAAGCTAAAGAGTCACGTTTATCTTATATATATACTAGTAGGCATCCTGGTGTTGCCTGGTCATAAAATACGCTTAAATATGATACTTTATGCAATTCTCTATTGATTATTATAATGTACCCAATATATAGTAGTAATTTCAAAAGTAAAAAAAAAAATATATGGCTTGGGTGCTGTCAGCTAGAATCGAAACCAAAATATATAGCTCACCAGCCTTATTCTTTATGCTCTGATCCATGTCACTACGCATATGAAAATGAAAAAGCGCCATTGTTTAACCTATAAATGCGTAGAAGAGAACTTTAAGTCAATTTATACCTTACAAGTTGCATTTCTTTTTAATTTTTGACCTCTTAGCAGCTATTTTTACCAGCTAAAGACCAAATCGAATTGTTCCAGTGGTCTATATCTCCTATATATCAAGTTTCAAGTCTCTAGACCAAAAATTGAAAGGAGTTTGATAAAGACCGTTCCGCAGACAGACAAGAGAGATCTCTCTGATTCTCTCTTCTCTGATCTTTATCACGTGGCGCAATGGGGAAAGAGGTGGCTGGTTAATTTTAATGCATCTAAAACCATACTTCTATCTTTCGATCATCAACGCTCTGATTCTCATCTAGCATCAATCAAAATGAATGGCTCTCGTCTTGGGGAGGCTCCATGTTTTGACAAGCTTCTGGGATTGATCTTTACTCCTAATCTGAGATGGAACACGTACATCAAATCTGTTGCCAAGGTCACTGGAAAAATGGTGGGATCGTTCTACCGCTCCAGTAGATATCTCACTACTGATGCAATTCTCTACCTCTATAGGAGCCAAGGTACATCCACGGATGGAGTACTGTTGCCGCATCTGGGCAGGAGCTGCCAAAAAGACCTTATCCTGCCTTGACAGAGTTCAAAATAGACTTTGTAGCTTAGTGGAGGAATCCCTTTTCTCTTCCCTGCAACCTCTTTCTTACAGAAGAGACGTTGTGAGCCTGACTCTGCTTTATCATTATTTTCATGACAAGTGCTCGTCTGAGCTCCACTCTACAGTCCCTCCATGTCCTGACTTTCAAGAAAAGCACTCATCTACCTGAAACCACTATCAATAATTTTCCCCACTCTTTATCTGTGTCTAAACATAAACATAGATTCCATAAACAAAGCTTCATTCTTAGAACTGCACGTCTGTGGAACTCTGTTCTGTTTTCCTGCTTTCCAACTGACTACAATGTGGTTGTCTTCAAGTCCAACGTGAACAAATTCTTGATGAGCCATCCCATTAAGTAATCCAATTTACCAAATTTTCACAACTAACGATTACTACGACATGTTCCCTTTGACCACTGTACATTCATTAACCCTAATCCTTGAGTGGCCTTCAGGCCTTGATAAGTGGTGACTCTTTTATAAAAATAAAAGAATAGGGCATAATCATGTTGAAACACTAGTTCTCATCATATCACCAAAATTAAGCAACGATGAGCCTGGCCAGTACCAGATGAGTTACTATTTGGGAATACTAGGCACTGTATGCGCTAGCCTCTGCATTGTTTCCAGTCGTTCTGAAATTTTACTTGCCACTGGAATTAAACAATGTCGATTCAGGAAGGGTGTGGTTGGAGATTGTGCAACTCTTGCTACAAAAATTTCACATGCAGGCGCCCTTTACAATGGATATCCATAGTCTGTTAGGACTGAATGGAGCCGTACACACACACACATATATATATATATATATATGGCTAACTAAAGAAAAACTGTAGAAATATGTATGTATTGGATTGTTACCAGCTTCCTTGGATTTTTTACAATACACGTTGGATCTTTTTACCTGCCGAATACCAAGAGCTTCCATTACAGGATTTAGCATACACTTTCGATTTGAAGTTCAATATCCATTTTTTTTTTTGGTGCATCAATATCCATTTTCCCTTATTCTGTGTAGCTAAAATGATTTAAAAACTTTAAAAATATTTAATTTAATTTTCTATGTTTATTACTTTTAGCAAATTAGGTACAAACCTTTTATAATATTTGCTAATATTTTTCCTCCGAAGAGATGTATAAACATCGAAAACTCATGGGTTAAGGAAATATATTTTACTATACTGTATTCTTTGTCTTGCATACAATAAAATTTCAAGATTTGAAATTTAACTTTTTCAAATCACAAATTTTAAATCCCTAAATTATGATATATATATATAAGAACCTTCAAAGAGCATAAAATCACCCTGACAAATGGACAATTAGGAAAGAATGACATTGGGACCTCTTCCCACCACCACCACAAAAAAAAAGTCTTTTGTGAGTTTGTTTTGGGATCTAACGGAAAAATATATCAACATATCAAAGTTAAAGTTAAAAGAACATGATTATAATAAACAGAATAGTACAACATAATACAATTGCAATTAAGCAAAGGAAAAATAAGTCCAAATCAAAGCACAAAAAAAAAGTATTGCTAAAAATATAGCAAAAAAGGATAGTTCTTTCTTTTTGTATATTTCAACAATGGTGAATAAATCCACACAAATAATAATAAATAGTAATAAAGTCATAAACATTGGTAAGTTTATTCAAAAAGTGTACTCACAACATTTACTGAAGAAAACATGTACAGTAGATCCTCGGGATACGGCATTAATCTGTTCTGAGGTTGGGATCGTAAGGTTAAATCGCCATATGACGGGGCCTAAGCAAAATTTTATACAGTACATATTAAATATTAGTAATAAAATACAGTACAGTATATAATACACATGTATATAATCAAATAACATACCGGCAAATACAATAATCAGGGGCTAGAAAAACATCATATTCCACATCGTAACCTTTTTAAACCGTATCCCGGGGGTCACCGCATCCCGGGATCTACTGTAATGTAATCTTTGTTCTGATTCTTTTATGACGAACATTAATCCCATAATGCAATCTGTGCATAAGTCTATAAGCATCCAACTGTCTAGAAAATTTTACAACGTTACGTTCTAAAAATTAAGGTTTAGAAAAAAAGATTTACATATCATTGAATATTGTTTTTAACCTTATCATAGTGGCTTCCTGAAAGTGCCAGATATGATGTCACTCGTGGCAATATAGAGAAAGCTCAAGCAACCATAGAAAGAATTGCTAAAGAAAATGGAAAACCCATGCTCTTAGGAAAACTACAGGAACCTAATGTACAGGTTAGTATTCTATTATTGTATTTAATTTTTAAAAAATCAATACCTGAATTTTTAATATTTCAGAATTTTGTAATGGTTGAGTAGATTAGAAGAAAAATCATCATGGATTTCTTCTTGCCATTGGACTTACACAATTCTGAATCCAATGTGTGGTTGGTGATTATGCAGGAGAGTGTGTTAGGGTTAGTGTGTATTCCATTAACATGAATTTATTACTAACACCAACTATTTGAAAATACGTCTTGTTTTTGTTCAACAAACCACCATATTACTTTTACTCGAATAGAATTTGAAGATTTATCTCAATTAAGATAGCGTCAACTGTAGAATATTTTTTTTATTATGTTTGTTGCTAAAAGGGTATTTATTTATTTTTTTAATGTTTTTTTTTTTTTTTTCACAGACAGAAAATGTGAATCGTGGAAGTTTGCTAGACACGTTAAAATCAGACTTTAGAATGACAACCATTTTTCTATGGATTATTTGGTAAGCAATTCTTTCTTTTTTTTTTTTTTTTTTTTTTTGTTATATTTTGCTTCATTCAAATCGAACCCCCAAACTTTTAATATTTAAAAAACTTAATATCTTCATTATATTTTCTTTTTAAATTATTGCTTTTAATTTTTATTTTTTATTCAGTACAACTATTGCATATTATTAGCAGTTTTTGTAAATATGATTTCATACGGTATGATTGGTAGACAATGACATTTGTAGTTCCCAACATAAAGACTAGATAGTTGAAACATAGTTGAACCATTTACTATTAAAGTCGATTTTTGCTAAGATTTTAGAGAAATTCAGACATCATGTAAAAAGAAGCGAGTGTGGTTGTGGTCCAGAAATAATCTCATTTAAAAAGAATTTGAATACGTGTGAATTTTTAACTTAGAAATCATTAATTTGAACCATTTTAAATTTTGCTCATCATCACATGCTTAATTGATTGACTTTTTTTTTCATTTATTTTGATAATGTTATCAATTAAGATTTAATTAAATGCACTTAAAAATATATATCTCCCTGCTTACTGTACTTGCTCAGGGGTAACATTTTCCCTTTTAATCACGTGTCCTTCAAGTTGTTTATCTACTAATACCAAAATCTGTGATATCAGCAGATAAACCAAACTTAGTGAACAGGTCTTGTGTTCATGGAGTTCAGGTTTAGACCAACTGTGCATGTGATTCAGAAGTGACGTTTAGTTAATAAAATAGTGACATGAGTCGATAAACATAACCTAAACCATAATCACCTCTAAAGTCGATAATATTTGCATCTTGTCTGTTGTCAAATCACCAATATGTGTACTCGATGCTACACTACCTTCTTGACCATCTCCGATGACATATCACCATTCTTACTTGCCCGTGAAGTAGCTGAGCATCATTCATTTATTTTGTATGACTCAGATAATTATTGTTGATATTCATTGATCCACCAACTTAGTCGGATTTGGACCTTAGAATTCATCCTTGTTTGTTCGTCCGTTCATTCTAAAAATTCTCAATAACTATTCATTACATTTTTTCTGAAATTTTGCATGAAGTTATAACTAGGCAAGGGAGGAAATGTAACATTCTCGGACTTTTGATAAAAATTTTGGTTGTGTTCCCAGGGGGTCAAAAGTGGTCAAAATGACTAAAAATAGCACTTTTCGAGACATAAAATATTTTCCGACCATTAGATATTGCTGAAAATTACCCCAAAGCAAAAATCATGTCAATATACATCTGGAAATGTAATATTTGATGCTAGGAAAGTTTTAGTTGTTATAAACATTCTAATTTCTTCAGATATTTTTTTAAACAGCCTTCATTAAATAAAAAGAGTATATTGTTCTATTAAACTTTTATTGTTTAAATAATTTAACTTTGTTCGTTTTATTAAAAAAAAAAAACGAGAAGATATTTTCCACTCAGTAGTGAGCTTTGGAAGATTGTCAGTGAAAGAAATACAATCGCCAAAAGATAAGCGTTTCATTATTTCTAGTCGCCATTTTGAAAAATCACTTGCAAATGCAGAGCTCTGTAATGCTAGTTGTTAATGTTGAGCATCATTCAGGATGATTTTGTTGGCATTCGTTTCTCTGATATCTTTCTATCAAGAATTCTTTCAATATCAGGTACTTACAAGAGGGACTACGTTAAGGTTGTAAACATCCCTACGTAAAAGTATTTCTGTGGAGCAAACTGGATTCGAATTTGGTACACCCAGGTTGTCAGTCCGCATCATTAACCACTGAGCCACCATTACCTCCATGATAATGCTGGTGACACATCCTTTCTTATAGTGGATGCTGCACTGACTATTATACAGAATCCTGTGATACACAAGCTTCTTCAACAGAAAACTATGCATAAATCCAACTCTCTATTCATGGATCATATTAGTTGGTGCCGATTGGAAGAAGGGGGCATCTATAATCATTCTGTTACTCACTGCACCAGATGTGGGTCAAAGGACTAACATTGCTTATATGCCTTGACCACATGTACCTTTGTTATTCAATGCCAGGATGTCCACTTTATTGATTTAATCTGCACATATTCACATCGCTCCATAGACACAGCACGGGGGGTTGTTTTTACTTGTTGAACCACCTCTGCAATACTTGAGTCAACCAGTTAGTAAAGTTGTACTCTGATATTACGGCATAATCGTGTTGATACACCGGTTCTCATCAGATCCCTGGAGTTAAGCAATGTTAAGCCTGATTGGTACCAAGTGGCATGTGCTCTCCGCTTATCTCGGCATTTGTTTCCAGTCATCATGTACATACACTTCACTTGCCACTGGTATTTAACAATGTCGACTCAGGAGAGATGTGGTTGGAGATTGCGCACCTCCTGCCACAAAATTTCATGCGCAGGCACCCCTTTGTGGGTTTCCATAGTCTGTCTAAGACTGAAGGAGCCTGTTGAAAAAACTCTGATACTACCAGCATTATATCCACTGATAGACTATACTCAGCCATAACATTTTAATGGTGCTCAGCCTTATTCTGATCAGCATCTTACCTTTTTTCTTTTTCTTTTTTCACTCTTATTCACCCCTATCAAAGCTATCCCCATTAAAACCCAAAAACCCACAATTAAAAATATTGCCAATGAAACCAGTATTAATAATAATTAATAATATTTTTAAAATACTTAACGTAATACAATGTTGCCATATGATGATAATTCTGGCGTCATGAAATTTAAATTGTTAATGTCTTTCCTGGAAAAGTGTGAAAACGTTCTCTTAGCATCTGACTTTATACACTCGTTTCACAGCTGCCATTTGAAATTCTCCTTTCTCCATTTTTTTTTTTTCCATTTGGTTTTTCACCTGACGATTCAATGATTCAAATTCTGACAATTAAATAATTGCAACACATATGCTAACAATAGTCAGTCAGTAAACCAACACCTGTAACTATTAGTAGTATTGTATGGGTTAAACCTCCATACCGCTACTTTTTAGCCAGTCTAAGAAATTGTCTTCAGATAGATGTGATGTCGCATAGCCTCCTTCCAGTCGGTTGATTGGACAGTGTAGGATCAGGTGGTCTGTGTGCTAGAGGGTTTCTTTGCATTTTGGGCAGATTGGAGAGTATATTTGTCTCCACTTGTGTTTGTTTACTGCAGTCTTGCAGTGCTTTGTTGTGATCCGGTTTGTGGCTACCCACTACTTCCTACTATTTGTAGCAAAACTTGGGAGGCGCAAAATTGGGCCCCCATTCCTCCTTCCATGTCTCAACTGGGTCGAAATTTTTTATTTTTAAGTTTCGGTACTTGAGTCTGGAGATATCTGGGGCATCTTTTAAAATTTGGTGGATTGATAAGTTCCTGGAGTTCTCCTCAACATTTTGAATCCAGTTTTGAGTTGCCTCTTCCCTCCTTATGTGGGGTGGTGCAATTGAGCTTGTTACTGGTAGCCATTGTACGTATGCTGACTTTAGATATCTTGAAGTTATACACATGATTTCTGAGAGTTTTTCTCAATTGATCTTGTCTGTTGGCTCCGAGAACATGCTAGGGCGCAGTATTTTGCAGCACTGTAGCAGAGTGTGACTGCTATTGTTCTGAGGACTCTTTGGGAAGCTCTTAAGCAGTCATTTAAAGAAACTCTTTCAGTGATACTTTTAACAGCATGTTCATGATCTAATGGATTCCACATTCACCTGCTAATCGAAATTAAGTTCACCACGATCGATAATCATTAATTGCTTGAGTCAAACTGAACACTAACTTATACATTTTCTTTTTTTTACTTTTAAAGTTGTCGTTGAACCGTCCTCATGGGAAGCACTGCATAGGGACAGCTAGTGTATATATATATATATATATATATATATATATGAGTACATAAAAATATATAGCATAATCATGTTGACACACCGGTTATCATTAGATCACTGAAGTAAAGCAACATTGAGCCTGAGCAGTACCAGATGGGTAACCATTTGGGAATAACTGATGCTGTATGTGAGAGTATGTCAATATTTCCCTGCAAGAGTTGCAAAAAACTAATGTCGTCATCTCTCCTGATGGAGTTATACATGCAACTGGGGATTGCTTGTGAATTTCTTACTCCCATGGAACTTCCTTCTTTCTGATTAAGATGGTTGAACCCGTCTAGGGTAGGTCCAGTTCAAGTCAGATAGATACATAAAAATTCTATATATACAGATATTATATATATATATATATATATATATATATATATATATATATATATATATATATATATATATAGGTTTGGTTATGCAGTTTTGATGTCTTTTTAAGATAATTTCATTTTTAAAAAATATATTTCTTCTCGAGTAACAAAAAAATAAGACAATTTCACATATGTTTCTGTTTTTCTTTGCTTGAAAAAACTTTGATAAGTATACATTTAATTATAATTGTTTTTATTTACTCAATTTACCCAAGTTCCACTATAACTGATTATCACGGTGGTGTCTTATACTCATTAACCTTTATCCAAGAGTGGTCTGCAGGCTTTCAAAAATGGTGAACCCTCTTCCTAAGAAAAAAATAGTAACTTTTTCTTGCTTTAATGTTTTTAAAACCTTTGCTATTCTTCATATTGGAAGTTGGGAACAAAACATCATCCTATACCATAGGCAACACTACATAGGGATAGCTGAGTTGGAACAGATACAGTGAGGGCATTGCTACAGCTGCTGCAAAGAAGGTGGGTTCTCTCTACCATGCTAAAAAGTTAATCACACCTGAAAGTATCCTGTACCTCTAAAAGGCCACCATTCGCCCATGTATGTAGTATTGTTGTCACATCTGCTACTACTCTCTCACTCAAGAGTCATCAACCTAATAAGTCCCAAACTGTCAACTAGGCTTTAACCTCTGTCCCCACAATGTAATATTGCATCCCTCTGCCTGTTTTACATACCCTCGACAAACCTGACAAGCATCAAAATTCCCCACCCCAACACAATAGAGATCTCCAGATGCCAGAAAGCCTTCTACTCTAAAAGTTTCTTCCTCAGAACTGCTATACTTTGGAATTTCCTTCCGGGTTCCTGCTTCCCCAACTATACTGATATGCAGAAGTTCAAGTGTAATGTAAAAAGATATCTCACTACTGATGCAATTCTCTATCTATATAAAAGCCAAGTACGTCCAAGGATGGAATACTGTTGCCATATCTGGGCAGGAGCTGCTAAAAACAGCCTATCCTGCCTTGACAGAGTACAAAATAGACTTCGTGGCTTAGTGGGGGATGCCCTTTTCTCTACCCTGCAACCTCTCTCCCACAGAAGAGACGTTGCAAGCCTATCCTTGTTTTATCGTTATTTCCATGGCAGATGCTCGTCTGAACTCCAATCTCTGGTCCCCCCCCCTCGCCAATCTTTCACGAAAAACACCCGTCTAGCTGAATCCACTGTGAAAAATTTTCCCCATTCTATATCTGTGCCTAAATCAAAACGTGAATTCCATGAACAAAGCTTCTTTCTTAGAACTGCACGCCTGTGGAACTCTGTTCCATCTGCCTGCTTTCCACCGGACTACAACTTGGATGTCTTCAAGTCCAACGTTAACAAATTCCTAATGAACTGCTCCCTTAAGTAAACACTTCATCAAATCTCCACACTAACGTAATGTACTTGCAATAACCCTTATCCCTGAGTGGCTTCCGGGCCTTGATAAGTGGTGATCACTGTGTAAAAAAACAAAAAAAACTCCAGATATAGTATCCTTAATAGTAGCCTTCTGCATCAAAGTTGCATTGTGCCTCGTTGTGGGTGAAAATGCAATAATCAAAAAAGTATATATGCATACACATATTATTATATGTGATCGGTATATAAAAATTCTATAGATCTTAGACTAATAGGTTTGTTCACGCAGTCTTAATATTTATTTTTTTAAATACTATATATATTTTTATTTTAAAGGACACTCTTATTTATTTTTTATAATAACATTTTCTTTTTTAATTTTCAGGTTGGCAAATGCTTTTTCTTATTATGGTATTGTTCTGATGACCACAGAACTTTTTCAATATGGCGGTATTTGCCCGTGTAAGTCCACAATATTGTAAAACAAAGTTGTGTAAATCAGGGTGAATTGATTGAAAGAAAATAATAAGCAAAAGTATTAGGTTGTTAGATATGAGATGTAGTGATGGGAAGATTCCAATATTTTTCCCAATTCTGATACAATTACCAATTCCGTACCAAATTCTCGATTCTGGCACAAGTACCGATTCAGATTCTTTATAAATCTCTAAATAATTAAATATTTGTTATTTTTCCTGTATATCATAAAAACACAAGTTAAATATGCAGACATTTTCTCAAACGTAATTGATTTTAGTTTTATTGGCAGTTTAAAATCAATAAATATGTATTATTTTATTGTTAGTGCCAGTAGTGGAAGATTTTGTTTTAAACAAAATCAAATAAAAAAGAGAAAATAATCGTTTTTTGGCATTGGAAAATAAGCACAAATTTTTCTGATAACGATTCCGATACCCCCAAAAGTTTCGATTCCGATTTTGATTAATTGCCCAAACACTAATAAAACGTTTTACATATCAACTAAAAAACAACTCTGAAAATGAGTTTCTGAATTTTTGACATGAGGATTGATTATTCATAGTTTTGGATTCTTCAAACTACTGTTCTCATCTTGAGTGATATTTTCATAACATTTCGGTCGATGTAATCTCTGACCTTCTTCAAGTCTTGTAGAACTCAGGAATCTTTCTGCCAAACCCAGGAATCTGCATGACAGAAAAATTTCTGAGTTCAACAAAGTACACTGACCGAAAGATTATGAAAATGACACTCAAGATGAGAACAGTAGTCTGAAAAATCCAGATAATCTGAAAATGAATTCTACAAAATACCTTAATATTAAGGTAAGGAATCGTATCAAGAACTTAAAGCCATAGCAAATGCAAGTTTAATAGCCACTCTGCCAAACAATGGGCAAATGGCAATTAATACAGTATATTAAAGCTGGAGGAAAGAAAAGTGAAAAAAATGTCCTAAACGTGCTTTCAGCAGCATCTGATTAGTTAAACATCAGCAAAAAACTCTTCAGTTTCACAAGTCAGGTATTCCAGAAAATACTTGGCCCATCCCTTAATTTATTGCAACTACTAATTTGTGTATTTATTTATTTGCAAACTGTTATCCCCATCTTTATAGTTGTTGTTTCACCACGTTTCGGCTAACTATTCCTCTGACCTTCTCCAGGTGAATGACTGCAACAAGATAGGAATGCTGAGTCTCTTTAACTGTATCCTTAGTAATTACTGCCTTCCATAGTTGTTGTTGTCTACCACATTTTGGCCAACTAATCCCCTGGCCTGCTTTGAGGAGGATTAAAACCGCTATCTTCAAACAATTCTCACCTGGAACCATAGAGATTCAACGTCTCTATCCACTGCGTCTTGGATCTCAAAGGATTTCAATAAAAAGTAGTATATAATAATTTGGGAATTAACAGTTTCATGGAAATATCACACTTACTCATGAAAGAAAGCAAGGCATGTCTCACAAAAGGAATATATTTGAAGTAGCTGGGCGGTCATGGCTACAGTAATTGAGTGATGCAATCTAATAAGTCACTCTAATGAGTGTGTGTTTGTTGTTGTGGCTGATGATATCCTTAAACTATTTTTGCAACTTTCCTCACATTACCAATGAAGTCCTTTATAAAAAGAATTTTATGGCGTTAATTTTGTTATATTAATTGTTACTTATCCAGAACCTGACCCACGGTTGTATTGGCATCTTCCAGTAATTTACAGTAAGCTGCTGAAAAAGTCAATGTGACTAACCAATCAGTAATAAGCTGTCAAATGTTTTCGTTAATAGAAAAAAGAAATCAGTTATCTGATACTATCCTTCAAAAATATTCGTAATCATAATTGTGGCAATGAAAACAAAATTGTTTTCATTGCTACAAAAAGAAAACAAATTTATCTTATTGAAACTTTCCTTACAAAAAAAAAAATACTTCTTAGATATTTTCCATGAAAAAAAAAAAAAAAAACTTAAATTTTTATTCATAGTTGTTTTCATGTTTTCATCTTTTAAAAAATTATTTCTTTGAAATATTTGTTGAAAAAAACATTCTAATATACTTTTTTTGAAAAAATAAAAAAACATATTTCTTTCATATAACTAAACTTTCGGTAAGTCTTAGCTTCTTGCGTTAAAGTTTTCTTTTGGCCATTTTGAATTTCTTTGCTTTTTCTGACAACTGTTTTAGCTGCTTACCATAAACCGCCGGAAGATGTCGATGTGATCTTTGGTCAAATTCTGAATCAGTATCCATTAATTTATGTTTTCTTCTCATTTCATTATCTAGCCTCAAAGAATAAAATGGTGTCAAATGCCAACCCCACGTGTCCTTTGGAATGCAAAATGCTCTCTACAAAGGATTATGTTGATCTTTTATGGACAACATGTGCAGAATTCCCAGGTAAGCCAGACCAGCCACATATTTCTTCATCAAAAGATATTTTTAATTATTTTCAAAAGAACACACTATATACAACAAAAAGATAACTAACATAGCATTCTCTATACACCTACTCACTACAAAAACACTGACACCACTCGCAAACCTAACTGCTAAATCTACTCCCTCCCACCTTAACATTATACCTCACTTTATCCACCTTTACTTTAGGCCTTTCTTTCTTTGGTCACCACTTCCACACTTTATATCTACTTCAAATTTATTCAATATATGCTATCTTTGACAAAGTTTCATAAATAAAATGAAACCTTGAATTAAAGTAAGTTTCTGATGTATTGATTTTCTATTATGAAATATTGATTTTCTATTTTGTTTGTTGTTTATTCACCTTATTTTTGTTATTCCAACACATTAACTATTTATCCATTAAATATGACTATCACATGTATCCATTAAATATGACTATCACATGTATCCATTAAATATGACTATCACATGTATCCATTAAATATGACTATCACATTTATCCATTAAATAATGAGGATTGTGATTATTTTAGATACAGGGTGGAATAATAAAATTGTCGCCCCAAAGAAAACAACACTACAGCTTTATTTTAAAACTTTTATTGAAAAAATCAATTCAGGTAACTTGATTATGTAGTAGAGCTGACATCTATTCAATGTAGTCGCCTTCAGCCTCAATCACCGTCTCAATACGGTGTTGACTTTCAACTGACTTTGAAGATGTGAGGTGGCATCATGTGGTCCTCATTTGAAACCACACCAAAGACCATAACCGTGACTGGAAACTTTGTTGCACTGTGCCCTCAGGCATTGAACCATCTGGATTTTCATTTTGAGGATGCTGGCAATGGTCCTGTTGTCATAACTTGGATCGGTAGAGAGCGCATGAGTTGTATAGCGGCATATCTCTGTTCATTGAACATTGTGTCACTTTCAGACATGATAGAAGGTTCCTATCGCTCTTGGGATTTGTACACAACTGGCCAACTAGTAGATGGTCTGCGACAAATAAAGGAAACCAGTTTTTATCAAACAGAAATGGAATCATGTCGTCTTTTCTAGGGCAACAATTTTATTGTTACATTCTGTAGAATCTCAGCTAAACTGGAACAAAACCAGAAGTTATTTAATTCATAAATGGGACGAGAACAATACTCTAAGCGATTTTTAACAGAATTCCCCTTTTTGTAATAATAAACAATAAAAAAAAGCTTCTTTTAACTTCAGAAATTGCAGATGTCTTAAATCTCTAAATGTTAATTTTCTGATATTTGATTGTATACAACATAATCACGTTGACACACCGATTCCTGTTAGATCACTAATGTTATTTCCATGGCAAGTGCTCGTCCGAGCTCCAATCTCTGGTCCCCCCTCGCTAATCTTTTACGAAAAACACCCGTCTAGCTGAAACTACTGTCATTAATTTTCCCCACTCTTTATCTGTGCCTAAATCCAAACGTAGATTCCATGAGCAGAGCTTCTTTCTTAGAAGTGCACAACTGTGGAACTCTCTTCCGTTTGCCTGTTTCCCACCTAACTACAACTTGGATGTCTTCAAGTCCAACATAAACAAATTCCTGCTCTCTTAAGTAAGACACTCTATCAAATCTCCAATACTAATGATTACTACAATACTATCTCAATGATTACTGCACACGCAATAACCCTTATCCCCGAGTGGCTCCGGGCCTTGATAAGTGGTGACCGTCATATAAAAAAAAATTAAAAAAAAAAAAAAAAAAGTTAAGCAGTGTTGAGCCTGGTCAGTACTAAAATGGGTGACCATTTGAGAATTCCAGGTGCTCTCTGCTTATCTCTGCATTATTTCCAGTCGTCCTGGACTTCTCCTTGCCATTAGACAACCAGTGTTAATTCAGAAGAGGTAGGATATTGTGTAACACTTGCCTCAAAATTACATGCACAGCTACACTTACAGCGGGTATCCGTTGTCTTTTGAAAGAAAAAGGGATGTTTTTTTACCAAATTATTAGAGCCTTACAATTGGATTTTATTTTTCTTTCTCTTGCTTTATTTTTAGTCTCTCATGGAAATTTTAATTTTGTTGTACTTTAAACAACTCATGATGCGGGTAGATTGAAAGACTTTTGTTTCAAAGAATGACTTCCTGTCTCATTCCCCTCTGCGTGTACATATGGTGTCTTTCTCTTAAGTTTGGCTTTGCTAATTCATACTGATGGCAGTTATTTAAGAAAATGCAGCAAAAATAATCGATTTGACTATACATTAAGCTAAATTGTGGCAAATAGATGTTTTGAACAACACATGAGATTAGTTTAAAAGAATATTCCTTGTGGTAATGGCAATCCCCCACCCTCAAGTGTGTGTGTGAGGAGGAGGGGGCTAATTGGGAAAATTGGACCCCCCCCCCAACTCACATCTAGATCTAAGAAATAAAAGTAATTATCAGAAAATGAACAACCCTTAAAATGACCTTCTAAACACCATCAATGATGTCTGGATAAACAAATTTCATGAATCTTAGAAATTAGTAGCTGTTAACCTGAACCAGGCAAGAACAGCTCAAGCATAGAAAACACCTTCCCAAATAACTTTCTAATATCATGTGACACAAGGTCGACAAAAGATTAGTTTGATGCCTTGAAATCAGCAACTTCATTACAAATAACTGATGCAGGTTCAGGAATCAAATATTTACAATAAACCATGTAGTCAGATTAGAAACCACGATAAGATATGCCAATGCACAAACCCAACACCTCATATCATTATCATTCAACTACCTGGAAGCATAGATTAATGAAGAATTTACACATACTATACATTTTTTATAAAGAAGTTTCTTTTAGGCCTAAAATTCCAAGTCTGAATTGACTTTAGTATCAGCTACAGATTCAAATATTTAACTGCAACAAAACGCCAACTCCAACAATGCAGGTCCTGGATATGACCTTAAACTATATCCGATGGTGAGGCCCCAGCTTGCGGGCCTTAGGGAGTGTGGAGCCACCCTTTAATTGCCATTGCTCCCAGGTCCACTCTGACCTTGAGTGGTAGTACCTGTTAGGGTCTCAACTATGGGTTAAATAGAAACCGACTTGAAAAAAACAAATATATTCTATTAAAAAAATTTTCTTCAAAATCACTGGATTTGGCATTAAATAACCTGAAAAGGGTTGACATGCCGTAAAACAAAAACAACCAAACCAAACAACCAACAATGCATCAAGAATATTAATCAAAAGGGTAATAACAAGCGTTTTTCAAATATTTAAAAATAAAACTCGGGGTATACATTTCTGCTAATATAAAACAAAAAAAAAGGTATACTCACCAGAGAGTATCCTGTATCTTTACAAAACCACAATTTATCCATGCATGGAGTATTGTTGCCACATCTGAGCTGGTGCATCTACCACTAGTCTCTTAATCTTATAAAGGGCCCACAAAAGAGTCTCAAGTCTAATAGGTCCAACACTGTCGTCCAAGCTCCAACCTCTGTCCCATCACCACAGCGTTACATCCCTGTTACAAGTACTTTAATGGAATGTGCTCTAATGGACTCAGCATTTGTGCCCCCTCGACGTACATACCCAAACTAACCCAGCAAGCAGCAAAATCCCACCCCTTCTCTGTAGGAATCCCTAGATGCCGGTAAGTCTTCTACTCTAATAGTTTCTTGCCACAATTTGTCCATGCATGGAGTATTATTGCTACATCTGAGCTGGTGCCACTAGTCTCTCACTCTTAGAAAGGGTCGCATTGCTGCAGTGTCACATCCCTGTTACATTAATGAAATGTGCTCTGTAGTGATCCCTAGATGCTGGAAAGCCCTTTACTCTAATAGTTTCTTCCCTAAGACTGCTACTTTTTCCTGCTTTCCTGACTGTACTAACCTGCAGAAGTTTAATTGTAACATGAACAAACATCTCGCTGCTGAACTCCGCACACTACTCTGCTAAGTAAGATCCCAAATTACGTTTCAAGTAGCAATATGCCCTGTTTGGAGTGAAAAAGAGTAAAAGAAAAACATTTTTTAAAAATAGTTAAATTAGAACTAATTTACCAGTTGCTGACCAGCACAAATTCTTTGCATAAAAATTAACTTCACCTCCCCTACCACCACATATAAACGTAACATGCAGCAAAGTAGTGCAACTATACTGTAATAACTCATACAGCATAGATAAACAAAACTTACTAAAACGGTATAGCACAGCAATTCACTCGAAAATCTATTATGCCTATTTCATATACAGATTAGACAAAAAAAATCATTCAACTCAATCCATCATGAAGGGCAAAAACTCATTTTAGGTGCCTTCATGATATTCCTTATACACAGAAGTCTATGAACCATAGCTGCAACTCTGATTCGAGATTAGAACTGCAATAAAATTACTATTAACTAATCCGGTCAACAACTGCATCTTTGATAGCAAAACAACATGATCATCTTTAATAGCAAAACAGCATACTCGTCTTTAATAGCAAAACAACATGATCATCTTATAATAGCAAAACAACATACTCATCTTTTAATAATAAAACAACATACTCGTCTTTTAATAACAAAACAACATACTCATCTTTTAATAACAAAACAACATACTCATCTTTTAATAATAAAACAACATACTCGTCTTTAATAGCAAAACAACATGATCATCTTTTGATTGCAAAACAACATACTCATCTTTTAATTGCAAAACAACATGAGCATCTTTTAATAGCAAAACAACATACTCATCTTTTAATAGCAAAACAACATACTCGTCTTTAATTGCAAAACAACATACTCGTCTTTTAATAACAAAACAACATACTCGTCTTTAATAGCAAAACAACATGATCATCTTTTGATTGCAAAACAACATACTCATCTTTTAATTGCAAAACAACATACTCATCTTTTAATTGCAAAACAACATACTCATCTTTTAATTGCAAAACAACATACTCATCTTTTAATTGCAAAACAGCATACTCATCTTTTAATAGCAAAACAACATACTCATCTTTTAATAATAAAACAACATACTCGTCTTTAATAGCAAAACAACATGATCATCTTTTGATTGCAAAACAACATACTCATCTTTTAATTGCAAAACAACATGAGCATCTTTTAATAGCAAAACAACATACTCATCTTTTAATAGCAAAACAACATACTCATCTTTTAATAGCAAAACAACATACTCATCTTTTAATAGCAAAACAACATACTCGTCTTTAATTGCAAAACAACATACTCGTCTTTAATAGCAAAACAACATACTCGTCTTTTAATAGCAAAACAACATACTTTTTTTTTTTTTTTTTTTTTTTTACAAAGGCATCACCACATTATCAAGGCCCAGAGGCCACTCAAGGATAAGGGTTAAAGAGTGTACAGTAGAAATTGGTCAATATAGTAATCATTAGTAATGAAAATTTGGTAAATTTAATAACTTATATGGAACGGCTCATCAAGAACTTATTTACTTTAGACTTGAACACAACCATATTGTAGTCAGCCGGAAAGCAGGAAAACGGAAGACAATTCCACAGGCGTGCAGTTCTAAGAAAGAAGCTTTGTTCATGGAATCTACGTTTAGGTTTAGGCACAGATAAAGAGTGGGGGAAATTATTGATAGTGTTTACAGCTAGACGAGTGTTTCTTGTGAAAGTTTGGCGAGGGGGGACCATAGATTGAAGCTCAGTTGAACACTTTCCATGAAAATAACGATACATTAGAGACAAACTCGCAACATCTCTTCTGTGAGATAGAGGTTGCAAGGAGGAGAAAAGGACATCTCCTACGAGGCTACGAAGTCTATTTTGAACTCTATCAAGGCAGGACAAGTCCTTTCTAGCAGCTCCTGCCCAGATGTGGCAACAGTATTCCATCCTTGGACGTACCTGGCTCTTATATAGGTAGAGAATAGCATCAGCAGTGAGATATCTACTGGATCGATAGAAAGAACCCACCATTTTTCCAGCGGCCTTGGCAACAGATTTGATATACGTGTTCCATTTAAGATCAGGAGTAATGGTCAAGCCCAGAAGCTTGTCAAAACTTGAGGTCTCCTGAAGACGAGAGCCATTCATTTCAATTGATGACAAATGTGAATTAGAATGTTGATGATGTAAAGAGAGAAGCTTGGTTTTAGATGCATTAAAAGTAACCAGCCACTCCTTACCCCATTGTACTACGTGCTCAAGATCAGAGGAGAGAGAATTGGAGAGAACTTGGTCGTTTACTGTCTTAGATGTGCTACCATAAATGGTAGTGTCGTCAGCATAAATGTCTACAAATGATGTAAGGATATGATTTGGAAGATCATTAATGTAGATCAGGAAAAGAGTTGGGCCCAGGATGGATCCCTGAGGGACACCGGCATTAATACTGTGAGCTTCTGATTTTTGCCCCTCAACTACTACTCTTATGAACCTATCAGAAAGAAATGATTTAATAATTGAGAAGACATACTCATCTTTTAATAGCAAAACAACATACTCATCTTTTAATAGCAAAACAACATACTCATCTTTTAATAGCAAAACAACATACTCGTCTTTAATTGCAAAACAACATACTCGTCTTTTAATAACAAAACAACATACTCGTCTTTAATAGCAAAACAACATGATCATCTTTTGATTGCAAAACAACATACTCATCTTTTAATTGCAAAACAACATACTCATCTTTTAATTGCAAAACAGCATACTCATCTTTTAATTGCAAAACAACATGAGCATCTTTTAATAGCAAAACAACATACTCGTCTTTTAATAACAAAACAACATACTCGACTTTAATAGCAAAACAACATGAGCATCTTTTAATTGCAAAACAAGATACTCGTCTTTTAATAACAAAACAACATACTCGTCTTTTAATTGCAAAACAACGTGAGCATCTTTTAATAGCAAAACAATATACTCATCTTTTAATAGCAAAACAGCATACTCGTCTTTAATAGCAAAACAACATACTCATCTTTTGATAGCAAAACAACATACTCATCTTTTGATAGCAAAACAATATACTCATCTTTTGATAGCAAAACAACATACTCATCTTTTAATAGCAAAACAACATACTCGTCTTTAATAGCAAAACAACATGATCATCTTATAATAACAAAACAACATACTCATCTTATAATAGCAAAACAACATACTCGTCTTTAATAGCAAAACAACATACTCATCTTTTGATAGCAAAACAACATGCTCATCTTTTAATAGCAAAACAACATACTCATCTTTTAAGAACAAAACAACATACTCGTCTTTAATAGCAAAACAAGATACTCATCTTTTGATAGCAAAACAACATACTCATCTTTTAATAGCAAAACAACATACTCGTCTTTTAATTGCAAAACAACATGAGCATCTTTTAATAGCAAAACAACATACTCGTCTTTTAATAACAAAACAACATATTCGTCTTTTAATAGCAAAACAACATACTCGTCTTTTAATAACAAAACAACATACTCATCTTTTAATAACAAAACAACATACTCGTCTTTTAATAACAAAACAACATACTCATCTTTTAATAACAAAACAACATACTCATCTTTTAATAGCAAAACAACATACTCGTCTTTTAATAGCAAAACAACATACTCATCTTTTAATAGCAAAACAACATACTCGTCTTTTAATAGCAAAACAACATACTCGTCTTTTAATAACAAAACAACATACTCGTCTTTTAATAACAAAACAACATACTCGTCTTTTAATAACAAAACAACATACTCATCTTTTAATAACAAAACAACATACTCATCTTTTAATAACAAAACAACATACTCATCTTTTAATAACAAAACAACATACTCATCTTTTAATAACAAAACAACATACTCGTCTTTAATAGCAAAACAACATGATCATCTTTTAATAACAAAACAACATACTCATCTTTTAATAACAAAACAACATACTCATCTTTTAATAACAAAACAACATACTCATCTTTTTATAACAAAACAACATACTCATCTTTTAATAACAAAACAACATACTCATCTTTTAATAACAAAACAACATACTCATCTTTTAATAACAAAACAACGTACTCATCTTTTAATAGCAAAACAACATACTCATCTTTTAATAACAAAACAACATACTCATCTTTTAATAACAAAACAACATACTCATCTTTTAATAACAAAACAACATACTCATCTTTTAATAACAAAACAACATACTCATCTTTTAATAACAAAACAACATACTCATCTTTTAATAACAAAACAACATACTCATCTTTTAATAACAAAACAACATACTCATCTTTTAATAACAAAACAACATACTCATCTTTTAATAACAAAACAACATACTCATCTTTTAATAGCAAAACAACATACTCATCTTTTAATAACAAAACAACATACTCATCTTTTAATAACAAAACAACATACTCATCTTTTAATAACAAAACAACATACTCATCTTTTAATAACAAAACAACATACTCATCTTTTAATAACAAAACAACATACTCATCTTTTAATAACAAAACAACATACTCATCTTTTAATAACAAAACAACATACTCATCTTTTAATAACAAAACAACATACTCATCTTTTAATAACAAAACAACATACTCATCTTTTAATAACAAAACAACATACTCATCTTTTAATAACAAAACAACATACTCATCTTTTAATAACAAAACAACATACTCATCTTTTAATAACAAAACAACATACTCATCTTTTAATAACAAAACAACATACTCATCTTTTAATAACAAAACAACATACTCGTCTTTTAATAACAAAACAACATACTCGTCTTTTAATAACAAAACAACATACTCGTCTTTTAATAACAAAACAACATACTCGTCTTTTAATAGCAAAACAACATACTCGTCTTTTAATAGCAAAACAACATACTCGTCTTTTAATAACAAAACAACATACTCATCTTTTAATAACAAAACAACATACTCGTCTTTTAATAACAAAACAACATACTCGTCTTTTAATAACAAAACAACATACTCGTCTTTTAATAGCAAAACAACATACTCGTCTTTTAATAACAAAACAACATACTCATCTTTTAATAACAAAACAACATACTCATCTTTTAATAACAAAACAACATACTCATCTTTTAATAACAAAACAACATACTCGTCTTTTAATAACAAAACAACATACTCATCTTTTAATAACAAAACAACATACTCGTCTTTTAATAACAAAACAACATACTCATCTTTTAATAACAAAACAACATACTCATCTTTTAATAACAAAACAACATACTCGTCTTTTAATAGCAAAACAACATACTCGTCTTTTAATAACAAAACAACATACTCATCTTTTAATAACAAAACAACATACTCATCTTTTAATAACAAAACAACATACTCGTCTTTTAATAACAAAACAACATACTCGTCTTTTAATAACAAAACAACATACTCGTCTTTTAATAGCAAAACAACATACTCGTCTTTTAATAACAAAACAACATACTCATCTTTTAATAACAAAACAACATACTCATCTTTTAATAACAAAACAACATACTCATCTTTTAATAACAAAACAACATACTCGTCTTTTAATAACAAAACAACATACTCATCTTTTAATAACAAAACAACATACTCGTCTTTTAATAACAAAACAACATACTCATCTTTTAATAACAAAACAACATACTCATCTTTTAATAACAAAACAACATACTCATCTTTTAATAACAAAACAACATACTCATCTTTTAATAACAAAACAACATACTCATCTTTTAATAACAAAACAACATACTCGTCTTTTAATAACAAAACAACATACTCATCTTTTAATAACAAAACAACATACTCATCTTTTAATAACAAAACAACACACCCATCTTTTAATAACAAAACAACATACTCATCTTTTAATAACAAAACAACATACCCATCTTTTAATAACAAAACAACATATGCATAAAGAAAAGACAAAAAAAAACTAATATTCTTTCAGAATTTTTTAGATGAGGATTGTTTATTTGTATTATTTGTACTGTTTTCATATTGGTTGTCATTTTCATTTTGGGTGTCATTTTCATATTGGGTGTCATTTTCATATTGGGTGTCATTTTCATATTGGTTGTCATTTTCATTTTGGGTGTCATTTTCATATTGGTTGTCATTTTCATATTGGGTGTCATTTTCATATTGGGTGTCATTTTCATATTGGGTGTCATTTTCATATTGGGTGTCATTTTCATTTTGGGTGTCATTTTCATATTGGGTGTCATTTTCATATTGGGTGTCATTTTCATTTTGGGTGTCATTTTCATATTGGGTGTCATTTTCATATTGGGTGTCATTTTCATATTGGTTGTCATTTTCATATTGGGTGTCATTTTCATATTGGGTGTCATTTTCATATTGGTTGTCATTTTCATTTTGGGTGTCATTTTCATATTGGTTGTCATTTTCATATTGGGTGTCATTTTCATATTGGTTGTCATTTTCATATTGGGTGTCATTTTCATATTGGGTGTCATTTTCATATTGGGTGTCATTTTCATATTGGTTGTCATTTTCATATTGGGTGTCATTTTCATATTGGATGTCATTTTCATATTGGTTGTCATTTTCATATTGGGTGTCATTTTCATTTTGGGTGTCATTTTCATATTGGGTGTCATTTTCATATTGGGTGTCATTTTCATTTTCGGTGTCATTTTCATATTGGGTGTCATTTTCATATTGGGTGTCATTTTCATATTGGGTGTCATTTTCATATTGGTTGTCATTTTCATATTGGGTGTCATTTTCATATTGGATGTCATTTTCATATTGGTTGTCATTTTCATTTTGGGTGTCATTTTCATATTGGTTGTCATTTTCATTTTGGGTGTCATTTTCATTTTGGGTGTCATTTTCATTTTGGGTGTCATTTTCATATTGGGTGTCATTTTCATATTGGGTGTCATTTTCATATTGGTTGTCATTTTCATATTGGGTGTCATTTTCATTTTCGGTGTCATTTTCATATTGGGTGTCATTTTCATATTGAGTGTCATTTTCATATTGGGTGTCATTTTCATATTGGGTGTCATTTTCATATTGGGTGTCATTTTCATATTGGGTGTCATTTTCATATTGGGTGTCATTTTCATATTGGTTGTCATTTTCATATTGGGTGTCATTTTCATATTGGTTGTCATTTTCATTTTGGGTGTCATTTTCATATTGGTTGTCATTTTCATTTTGGGTGTCATTTTCATTTTGGGTGTCATTTTCATATTGGGTGTCATTTTCATATTGGGTGTCATTTTCATATTGGTTGTCATTTTCATATTGGGTGTCATTTTCATATTGGGTGTCATTTTCATATTGGGTGTCATTTTCATATTGAGTGTCATTTTCATATTGGGTGTCATTTTCATATTGGGTGTCATTTTCATTTTGGGTGTCATTTTCATATTGGGTGTCATTTTCACAACGTTTTGGTCAATGTAACCTCTGACTTTCCTCAGGTGTATCTTGTCAAATTTGGAAATCTTTTCATCAAACTGAGGAATCTGCATGGAATTTCGAACGGGACCCTTTATTCAATCCACAGGGGTAGCATGTTCTTGTTCCATCAGCCATAATTGGATAGAGGTCCTAAGTAATTCATAATTGTGTTTTCAATCACCCACACTGAGGATTGAAACTTCAACCTTCAGAGGAATGTCAGTTTTACAACTAAACTTTTCCAAGTACTCTAACCACTGCACCATGGGTCCTTGCATGACATTTCACTCATATCCATTTAATTTAATTAAGTTTTTCTGTTTTTTGTTTTACAGGTTTAATTATTACAGTTTTGATTATTGACAAAATCGGAAGAAAATACACTATGGTCTTGGAATTTATAATCTTTTCATTGTTTACATTTTTCTTGAATATCTGTACGACAAGGTGAGTACGATTATATTAGTTTTAACAAAACTAGAAATTATATTCTCTTGCAAATTAAGTTCAAAGCCAAACATGCGTTGGCTTTATAATTATTATTGTTTAAAATAACTAGCTCAAGATTGGTTAATAATACAGAGATGTCATTGGTTCCTTTCATAATCTCTCTCTCTATCTCTCTCTCTCTCTCTCTCTCTCTCTCTCTCTCTCTCTCATTTTGTCATGGCTATCATCTAAAGTATATGTAAGTTAGTTAGCTGTGAGAGTTTCTTGGATTATTTCATGATAGAGATCTATCTGTTGCATAGGTGATAAACAATGCAGAGAAAATATCAGATGTACTGCATATACGTAATTATGGATCCGGGCAAAGCCAGATGTAAATCAGATTGCTGAGTGATGACGTCAACTCTACATTCAGATCAAAGAATCGAAATCATGAAATTGGATTAGAATTGCTAAAAGTGCAAAGCAATAAAATAATCAAAATTTTAAAAACGATGAAGTCAAATTCCAAGTGTATGGAATTTCAATATAAGGCATAAACAAAGACACGAATCAGACAGAGTGAGAGAGAAGGTTAGAGTGACATTTTTACCATCGCTGTACCAGTCAACCACACCAACCCACATACCAACCCAAAATCTCTCTCTTGTCATTCTATCCGTGTAATAGAAATACAACTTGATTTTGATTTAACAAGTATCTCTTTGCTTGATTTCAAAAACAATGGCTATCAACATGAATATATCATTGACACATATTTTGTTAAAAGTGCAAACCATAAATTATATAGGTTGTTTTTGTTTTACGGCATATCAACCCTTTTCAGGTTATTTAATGCCGAATCTTGTGATTTTAAAGAAAAATTTTTTAATAGAATATATTTGTTTTTTCCAAGTCAGTTTCTATTTAACCCATAGTTGAGGCTCTAACAGGTACTACCACTCAAGGTCAGAGTGGACCTGGGAGCAATAGCAATTAAAGGGTGGCTCCACACTCCCCAAACCCCACAAGTTGGGGCCTCAACATCGGATATAGTTTAAGGTCATATCCAAGACCATAAATTCTATAGACGACAATATTACACATCTAGTCATAGCAGCTTTAGTGGAATCACTAGAGGAACTACAATGAGTCAACTCGTTCTGAACTGACCATAGAATGCTTATGACTACAATGGTTGGTAAAGATTAATCTGGATTTTGACAATCACTGGCTGTCAGCCATTACAAAAGTCACCACCACCGATAGGCCAGAAGGACATTGGATTTTATGAGTGCAAGAGATTAGACCTTAAAATACTTCAAAGGAATCAAAAATATGCTGATCTAGTAAATACTTTGTGAAAATGAAGCTTACACAAAGTTATAAATTTATGTAATGCCTCCTATTTCTTATTCCGCCATAACAGATCAGAGGGGATTGTAAATTGTGTTGTTATGATGGCTGAACTTATGCATTCATTGGCTAAAAATTTCATCTCTCTCTTGTGGATATTGATAATGTGAGGCTCTAAGAAAGCAACCCTTGTAATGGACGTGCGTCAGAAGCAGAGATGCATCATTGAATTCATGGCAAAAGTGCAGTGAGAACGATGTGGTGTTTACGCATAAAAAATAATTATGGGGCACAAAACTCGCTCGTTTTAATGATATCACTTCCGTCTTCATAATTCAACTTTTTGAGTAAAAAGAAAATAAGTTGGTTCAAAAATAATGTCGTTTTTTGATGTTCAACTTCAAAAGATCATAATTTCTTTCATAATAAACTTTATTAATCGAAATAAAAACCATTACAATTGACACATTTTTGCCAACCAGAAACAAGTTTATTTTTTCCATTAGCATAGAAATCCAGAGTTCTGGACGCGATGAAGCCATTCAAGGCAGATTCAGCATGATCTCGGCTTTTGAAGTATTTTTCGCGCAGGAAGTTGTCGATATGCTTGAAAAAGTGATAATCGGTGGGCGAAAGGTCCAATGAATATGGCGGATGAGGCAATCTCGTAGCCCAATTCGTTCAGCTTTTGCAGAGTCAGTTGAGCAAAATGCATGTGAGCATTGTCATAAAGGAGAATTGGTCCCTTCATATTGACTAATCTCAGACAACTGCGTTGGACCTTCTGATGCAAATGCACAATTTGTCGGTAGAACTTCTCTGCCGTAATTGTTTCACCCAGTTTGGAGAAGTTGTGGTGGATGAAACCGACCGCAGACCACCATAACCTTTTTTTGGTGCAATTTCGGCTTTGTAAAGTGTTGTCCAACCACTGTGTGAAACGTCGCCGGTTTTCATAGAGGATCCACTTTTCATCATATGCCACAATCCGCTTGAAAAATGGGTCGTTTTTTGTTGTACAGAAGGGGTGTAGAAGTCATCTCAAAACGATAATTTTTTTGATCATCATTCAATTCATGCGGCACCCATTTATCCGACTGTTTTGACTTCCTTATTTGCTTTAAATGGCAAACGACTGTTGCGTGTTCGACCACAAGTTCAACAACAACTTCTCATGTGGTTTTGCGAGGATTGGCTTCAATTAAGGTTTTCAAATGTTTGTTATCAATCGCAATTGTCCGACAGCGACCGTCTTCATCTTCAAGGCTCTCATCACCATTGCAAAATTTCTTGAATCACTATTGTGCCACACGTTTATTAGTGGCTCCTGGGCCAAATGCATCATTGGTATCACAAGTTGTCTCAGCAGCTTTTTAGCCTAGTTTGAACTGGAACAAGAAAATCAAGCAGATTTTAATTTTGTCCATGCTGTCAAAAAGCCTGCAAAAAAAAAATGAATGAAGAGATTGAGAACAGTAGCAAATAACACAATTTGATAAAGCGAAAAACGCACTTCAAAATGATATATAACATGGCTATATATATCAATGAATTAATTCAGAAATCATATATAAAAGTAACATATGTGAGAAAACGATATTGTTTTTGCACCGACCTAATGCCTTTGAAAAAAATTGTTTTAAATGAACAAAAAATTAAATATTTCTATTTTTCTCATGTGATTCACTAATCATTAGAACATATGCTTCTTTTTTTTCAGACCTGTCCTTATAGTACTTCTGTTTATTTCTCGTGCTTTCATTTCTGGAGCTTTTCAAGGTGCCTATGTATATACACCAGAGGTAAGAAAAAGAAAAAATAATCTTTGAAGTGCATCAATAATTCACATAAACTAGTTAAATAACCGTCTATGTTGTTAATCTTAATAATGATAAAACATTTTGGATCATCCGGGCGTCCTTGCTTGTTTGCTTCCATCTTGTCCCTGTGTACGTACATGTATATACGTATGCGAATGTGTGTGTGGGACACACACACACACACACATATATATATATTTTTATATATACTGGTATATTTAGGCAGCATTTTTTCATTCAAGCAGACACACACACACACACACACACACACACACATATATTTTTATATATACTGGTATATTTAGGCAGCATTTTTTCATTCAAGCAGACACACACACACACACACACACACATATATATATATTTTTATATATACTGGTATATTTAGCCAGCATTTTTTCATTCAAGCAGACACACACACACACACACACACATATATATATTTTTATATATACTGGTATATTTAGGCAGCATTTTTTCATTCAAGCAGACACACACACACACACACACATATATATATATTTTTATATATACTGGTATATTTAGGCAGCATTTTTTCATTCAAGCAGACACACACACACACACACACATATATATATATTTTTATATATACTGGTATATTTAGGCAGCATTTTTTCATTCAAGCAGACACACACACACACACACATATATATATACATATATATATATATATTTTTATATATACTGGTATATTTAGGCAGCATTTTTTCATTCAAGCAGACACACACACACTCACTCACACACACACACACACACACACACACACACACATATATATTTTTATATATACTGGTATATTTAGGCAGCATTTTTTCATTCAAGCAGACACACACACACACACACACACATATATATATATTTTTATATATACTGGTATATTTAGGCAGCATTTTTTCATTCAAGCAGACACACACACACACACACACACACATATATATATATATTTTTATATATACTGGTATATTTAGGCAGCATTTTTTCATTCAAGCAGACACACACACACACACACACACACACGCACATATATATATTTTTATATATACTGGTATATTTAGGCAGCATTTTTTCATTCAAGCAGACACACCCACACACACACATATATATATTTTTATATATACTGGTATATTTAGGCAGCATTTTTTCATTCAAGCAGACACGCACACACACACACACACACATATATATATTTTTATATATACTGGTATATTTAGGCAGCATTTTTTCATTCAAGCAGACACACACACACACACACATATATATATATTTTTATATATACTGGTATATTTAGGCAGCATTTTTTCATTCAAGCAGAGACACACACACACACACACACACACACATATATTTTTATATATACTGGTATATTTAGGCAGCATTTTTTCATTCAAGCAGACACACACACACACGCACACACACACACACATATATATTTTTATATATACTGGTATATTTAGCCAGCATTTTTTCATTCAAGCAGACGTTATTTAATATAAGAGATACTTTGCTTTATGATTCTTTTTTTTTTTCGATTTTCTGTATAATCTTTTTTATATTTTGTAGTCATCCACATACAGTACTGTTTCGTTGTATCACAACTGATCAGTGCGGCTAGACTAGCACCTCTCCCAAGCCAGGGATTGAACCAAAGACCATCGTGTTGATAGTCGGCAGTTCTACCCATCGATCAACAGGAGCGGCACTCATAAATAACTTCCACAAATGTCTATTTCAAACAAACATTTGTCCACCAATTTTATTGTGCTCAAATCGTTTTGCTTATAAATAAACAGAGAACATCGCATTTTTCAGCCAACTAAGTAGCGGGTGGGATTATTTACGACAGTGCTCTACCCAAAGAGGGAGAGGCTTAAAATATATTTTGTAGTCATCCACATACAGTACTGTTTAGTTGTATCACAACTCATCAGTTCAGCTAGACTCGCACCTTATCCAAGCCGAGGATTGAACCTAGGACCATCGCGTTGATAGTCGGCAGTTCTACCCATCGACCCATGGAAGCGGCGCTCATATAAAATCGAAAATATTAATGAAAGTTTAATAGTTATCATGAGCGCTTTTGATTCAATTGTGAATCATCTTCATGGAGTTGATGAAGTGAAAGTGAATAGGAGCAAAAATGGAAAATAAACTGCACAAGTACTGAGAGGTGAAAAATATGTAAACATAAAATAGCTGCTAATGACTTAAAATGAAAAATTTGGAACTTGGCAGACATAGTTTGACATAATGTGTATGCTTTACACATGAGAAAATATACATTTATGCGTTTTACTCCATTATTTCTCAAGTTTTGATATGCATGTGTTATTAACCCAGATGGTAGTGGATACCACTAGAGAGCTAAATGTTTTGGTTTCGATTCTAGCTAATGGCGCCCAAGTCATATTTTTTTTTATTTACTTTTGAAATCACGACTATACATTGGGTACAATATAATGATCAATAGAGAATTGACTCTATAAATCTATTAATACGAAATCTGAATGAATTATTATATTTAAATATATATGACCGGGCAATGCCAAATGATCTGCTAATAAATAAATAAATAAATATATATATATATATATATATATATAAGTGAGCGTGTCTGTGTGTTTGTGTACATTTCCCTACACAATAACTCTGTCAATTTTAAGTTTACAGACTCGAAATTTGATATACAGGGTACTGAGATTTGGGGAAAATCTTTGTGATCGGTTTTCGGCCAGAAATTTGGCTGTTAAGGGGTCAAAGTTCAACGATTTGACCTTTGAGAACTCTACCAAACTCCTCTGACAATTTTTGGTCTAAACACTTGAAATTTTAGATATAGGTTCCTTGGACATGGATCTAACTTAATGATTTGAGGCCAAAACAATAAATATTAAGGGGTCATAATAATAGGGATCAAAGTTTTAAAAAGTTGACCTTTTTTTTTTTTTTTTTTTTTTTTGCTCAACATACACCTCCAAACTCTCGGGCAACATTCAACCGGGCTGAAATGCTAAATTTAAAATTTATGACGAGAAATGGTTAAATTTCAAATCAAAAGATTTTTATTATTCTATGTAAGACAAAGAATACATTTGAAATGTATTATAATATTTCAAATGTTATTTATTATTATTTATTGATCTTTTATCTTCAATTTGTGATATATAAAACTTTGGTATGTAAGTTAATTATTAAAATTTTAATAGACATTTCAAAATGGGGGGTGAATTTAAGAAAAAAAAACGTTTGTCAAAAATATTATATAAAATTTAACTAACAGAAAAATTTTGATAGATTTTTAAAGTTTAAAAATTGAAAAAAAATTAACTCGTAAGATGCAATTGATTTCATTACGTAAAGAAAATGAATGCATGAAGGCGCGCCGGCACTTTGTAAACACTTTTTTTTTTCTTGCTATTTTTATCAATAAAAAATAATATTTCTATTATTTTTTTTAACAACTTTAATAGTTTATTTTGGAAGTATATTCCATAAAGAAAATAAACAACCCACTTTTAAAAGAGAAATTACGAGTTTTTTTTTTTTTTTTTTTTTTTAATTTTAATCGCAGTGTCGTGTTAGGGGTGTCAAAAATTCCCAAAAAAAATCTGATACACTTAGCGATGCATGCACTGCAGGCTTTCTTGGCCCGAAGGCCAAGAACGTTCGCTTTTGAAATCATCTTCGTCATTTTTCTTTTCCATTCTGAAATGTTTAAATTATCTTTAAAATTGAGATGAATATTAGAAAGTATAGAACATGCAATATTTTCTTTATAAAACTTTAATAAACACCGTTTTTTTGTTTTTTGTTTTTGCATTGATTTTTTTCCTTCACATAGTTATCTCCCTTGTATTATTGACATTTTTTTTTTCCCGTTTGTTGTTGTTGTCCTAACCAGTAACCACTAATGCAATTGATTTTATATCTTTAATTTTCTACAGGTTTACCCAACTTCTATGCGAGCTGTTGGACTGGGAGCCTGTAATGCAGTTGCCCGTATTGGTGCAATAATTACACCCTTTATTGCTCAGGTAATTCTTATGTTTTGTTTTTTTTTGTTTTGTTTTAGTTTTGGGCAAACAGGGGCGAATAACTCGTACTTTAATTGAAAAATATTAAAGTAGTTGCCTCCCTTACAACTAAAATTTTATTTTTTATCCGTATAAATGTAAAATTATGCGAACAAAACTTAAGAACTGAAATGACTTCACTACATCCTGGGCAACATCGGATAGATTGAGCTAGTATTTAAAATCATTTGTTACATTTTCAGAATGTATGTTTTTTATGAATTTTTTTTTCAAAATATTTTTTTATAATGCCAAATATGTTTTATTCTATCAGGTTTGCAAAAAAGTTCTTGCAGATTTTAACTTTTAAATTCAGACGAACATATCTCGTCTCAAACAAAAATTATTGATCGCAATAAGCACCATCAGAATCAACACACTTTTGCCGATGCAAAACAAGTGTATTTATGTCAGTAACGTAAAAAATCTTGCGTTCTGGTGGCGATGAAGTTACAGAAGGCGTTTTTATATCATTTAGGTTTTTTGAAGCATTTCTCACGCAGAATGTTGTCAGGATGCTTGAAAAAGTGGTAGTCGATAGGTGAGTTTGGAGAGTATGGCAGATGAGGCAGTTTCATAGCCCAATTCATTCAACTTCTGCAGGTTCGGTTTATCAATGTGTTATCGGGCATTGTTGTGGAGGAAATTAGGCTTTTTCTGCTGACTAATGCTGCGTGTTGTTGTCGAAGTTTCTGATGCATTTCATCCATTTGTTGACAGTACTTTTCCACCGTGATAGAATAGTGTTTTTGTTTTTTTTTTGTTTTTTTTTTTTACACGGTGGTCACCACTTATCAAGGCCCGGAAGACACTCAGGAATAAGGGTTATTGCAAGTACATTACGTTAGTGTGAAGATTTGATGAAGTGTTTACTTAAGGGGGCGGTTCATTAGGAATTTGTTAACATTGGACTTGAAGACATCCAAGTTGTAGTCAGGTGGGAAGCAGGCAGACGGAACAGAGTTCCACAGGCGTGCAATTCTAAGAAAGAAGCTTTGTTCATGGAATCCACATTTTGATTTAGGCACAGATAAAGAGTGGGGGAAATTTTTCACAGTGGATTCAGCTAGACGGGTGTTTTTTGTGAAAGATTGTCTCCTGCATTCAAAAAACTGTAGTAGATTAGACAAGTCACAGACCACCAAACAGTCAGTGTGACCTTCTTTTGGTGCAACTCTGGCTTCAGAAAGTGTTAGGAGCTTCGTCAGCATCTAACCACTAAACTGGGCCTCGCTTGTTGTCATAAAGAACACACTTTCATCACAAGTAACAACCTGGCTGAGAAACGGGTCGTTCTTGTTGCATAAAAAATGTGAACATGACACTTCATAACGGTTTTTCTTTTGGTTGTCGTTCAATTTGTGAGGCACCCATTTATCAAGTTTTTTTGTCTTTCCAATTTCTCTCAAATGGTTGGAAATTATCATATACATGACGTCTAATTCAGAAGCAAGTTCTCGAGCAGTCATGCGTGAATTGGCTTTAAACTAAGTCTCTTAATTGATTGTTGTAGTGGTTCCTGGGCCAAACGTTTCATTGGTGTCGCAAGCTGTTTCAACAGCTTTTCGGCCTGGCTTGAATTGAAATAAGAAAATTGTGCAAATTTACTTTTTTTCATCTTGTATTCAACGTTCTGAAAAATTGTTTTAAAACGATTGTAATTTAAACGATTAGAGCACAAAAACAATCTATAAAATGATATATAAAGCAATGATATTATAACGGAAACTTGTTTGAAAACACATCATTTGAAATCAAAATTAAAAATTCCGCAAGAACTTTCTTCTCAACCTAATAATTCGCGACTTTGTCTTTATTCTTTGACTTCTGTCAAACTTTTATTTCATTATGACTTTTGTTTTCTATTTCTTACAGGTCCTCCTAAAAGTATCTGGCCATCTTGCTGTGAGCATCTATGGCATCGTTGGCTTTTTAGGAGGTTGTGCTGCTTTCTTTTTACCGATAGAAACCAAAGGAAGAGAAATGATGGTAAAAATAATTTCATAATTCATAAAGTGTTGTCTGCACAAGAAACTATTTTATTCTCTGCATGTCCATATGTTTTTTTTGTATTAGTGTTACAATGGATTAAAAACCGTCACTCATAACAATAACACTAAATGTTTATAATTAAATGCCAGCGTTGCAAATATAACGCCTACAGAACATAAAAGACAACGTGAAAACATGGATTTTCTGCTCTATAATAAAGAGTAATGTGTCTTTATTTGTATTTATATAATTACCCATTCCGTTATGCAAATGTTGGCAAGTAATGACAAAAAATGCTGGACGAAACCATTACAAGTCTTATGGGAAAGAAAACAAAGTAAATAGCAAGTCAGACAAATCACGCCATCTGAAATGAACTTGGAAAGAAATGTAGCACGATGATGAGACGTTTCATTTCTTTTTATCTCTATCGATTGATAGCTTTTTTTCTTTCTTTTTTTAAACTTTTCAGTTTGAAATGTTTCCTACCTTTTTTATAACTTTACTGATAGAGACGTTATTTCATATGAATATTAATAAGGTTTAGTTCTCTCCCACTGCAATAACTTAAACACCAGGGTCGGAAAGTGTGATTGAGAAGTCAGTGCCCCAGTGGGGGGGGGGCACTCTGACCTGCAGAAAGTGCCTGAGCAGCCCTGTTGACTTCCTTAGTGAAGGCGCCTCAGGCGATTAGCAATAAACTAACATCCCCCCCCTTTGTTAACATTTTCTGGTGAGGGTGCCTCAGGCGATTAGCAATAAAAACTAACCTCTTCTCAAAGAGAGAAGCCAAAGCCTAGGAGAGCGGACCTCCTAGAACTGCACAGAACTAAACTCCCACTGCAAAATCAACAGGAATCTGATCATTACAGGAAGTGTCTAATCTCTGTTGATTTTGGGGCCCAGGATAATACTTATTACCATATCATCATCATCATCATTGACATATTCAGTTTAGAATCCATTTTAGAAGCTGAAATGCAGTGGACAACTTTTAGAAATTGATTTCCAAACTAATCTGGTTTTTATTCATCCTCTTTCTCTCAAATGCATCCTTATCATATCCACCCATGTTTTCATTGGCTTTCCACTGTAAACTGAACCTGATACCTAAATTGCTCTGAATCTATTAAGCCAAGAACTCTCCTCTATTCTTTTCAATGTGCATTTGCACACATCGCCCAATATTGTCCAGATTTAATCTTTCTCTGAGATCATCAGAAGTAAGCTTTTCTTTAAACTCACATTACATAGCCATCATATCATTCTCGCACGTTCACATACAATATTAACATATCCATTGTATTGTTCTCATATCATTTCTTTTCATGCAATGCATGTCCTCAGCTCTCATTGGCAAAGTTTCACTTCCATACATCCTGACATTGCTAGCAACTGCTCCACCCTTGCTCCGATGATAACAGCAAGGTAACAATACGCTGACAAACATTTTTCATCATTTTTTGACAAAAGCTGTCCACTAGTCTATGAATAAAGAATGTAATTTCGACACGTATGAATCTTAAATATACACATCCGCATGCAATATTAAATGTACAGATTTTTAAAAGTGACAAAGGAAAACGCGTAATGCACTCAATGTAATACCCTTGCATATTTCTCAAATAGTTTATGAACAATAGTCGTTTTGAACCTTCGTTCATATCACCAAGTGCCGTTAACACAAAATCAGACTAAAAAAGAGATTCTTACAGACAGTTTGAACTAGTGATAGGACGATTCCAATAGTTTTGTTCATTCCAATACAAATTCTGTTTTGAATTTCCGATTCCAATACAATTACTGATTCTAATTTTTTTTTTTTTTATATCTAAATTTTTTTTATTCACACTAAACAAAATTGGCGTAATCTCCGACCTTCAAATGCGTCTTGTTTGCCTTGGGAATCTGTACAGCATTCTGAATTGAACCCTTTACTCAATCCATGGGGTACTTTGCTCTTGTCCTGTCACCTTAAGTAATTTGTAATTGTATTCTTAGTATCGCCTGCACTGAGGATTGCACCTTCAATCTTCAGAAGATTCTCACTTGGAACAGATTATACTTGGCACTTTTATCCGTTACACCAATGGTCCTTGTTACATGAGAAAAGTAATTTGAATTTGAATAATCCGAATAATACAATCTTTATCTTAAAAATTTCAAAACAAGGAAATTTATTAAACTAGCCTGGGTGCTCGGCGTTTCCCAGGTGTTTGGAGGTGTGTGTTGAGCAAAAAAAAAAAAAAGTAGTCGTAGGCAGGCAGGCTCAAACCTGTACCGCAAAGGAGGAAAAGAACATGAAAAAGTGACGTTTTTGCTGTTGCGCCCATCGCCAAACTGGAAGTGACGTAGGTTTAAATTAAGGCTAGACAATTAAAAAGAGGGGATGACTTTCAAAAATATCGGTGAAAAAAGCGACTCCTCCCTGTAGAAAAGTGCCCAGTGAGAATGAAGGAATTAATGTTTTTGGCCAATTTTTCGACATTTGTCATCCGGAGGGTTGAGCTTCAAAATTATATTGATCTTGTGAAAATCAGTCGCCTCTGTCGAAAGTTTTCGCAAAACATACATACATACATACATTTAAACAGACAGGTGAGGTTTATATTATAGATGAGATTTTCCTGTAACAGGAAAAAAATGTGGAACAGGTGATTATGATCAACAACATAGTTTGCAATTTGTGTTTCTGTGTGAGATGGTTAACTGATAGAATAGAAAAAAGAATGAGAGCATATGTGGCCCACCAGTCATGTGATCATGTGACCATATTATGGAATAGAGATTGAGGATTATATGGCAGAGAGAGAAGATGGGTTAAGTATGCTGGTCTTCATCATAGTCTGGGGAAAAAAAGATCTGTTATCAGTTGGATAAAGACAAACGAAGAAAGAAAAGGTAATGCCTGGGAATATGAATAATCCATTGAGTCAGATGTTTGGTAAAGCAGGTGATAAGTACTTCTACCACGACTGTGTTTGTTTTGTAACGTTAATTTTCGTTTTTTTTCAATTATTCCTTTTTCCTTTACTCCATCTACATTTTTTTTCATTCGAATGTGGAAAACAACAGATTTGTATCTTAGAGATTTGACAATAGTATACATAAAAAAAAACATTTTTTTTATGTATACAATGGTACTTAATTATTGAACTTATAAAAATCTAATTTAACAATATTCTTAATACAATCTTCTTTAGAAGTCACAAAATATTCGATTTCATTTTTTGTTTTGGATGCACAGTTAGATTAAAAACTTAATAAGCAAGTTTATCTTTTTATATTTATTTTGAATTAAGCAAAAAATGATTTTTAATACATATCGATTAAAAGAATAAAATATGGGAAAGAAAAAAGTGACTAAAAACAATGTTGAATTACTAAAGTGTAGTATCTGTTCTTCAGATGCTGCACTTCCATTTCTTGTTCTCTTTCGGTGGAGGAGCAGTCCTTCACGACTGAGACAATTTTTTTATTTTTGTACCTTTTCTCCACGTTAAAAAACGACCCTGGTGTCTAACTCTGTCCCGTGGGGAGGCATAGTAAATAGGTATTGTAGGCCAAGGGAGATAATTGCCTCTGACTGCAGAAAGCGTTGTAATTATGTGTTTAGTCCTTTCTTACCCCCATGTCATTGTAAATCGAAAACAACACTATCTTTTATTTTTACGATTTTTTTTTATTCATCCATCCAAACAAAGACTTTATTCGTTATAAATTATCCTTAGTGCATGATTACTACTTTTTGTTAATTTCAGTGTTATGTGACCAGTAGTTTAAGAGTTTATCAGTTAAATATTTTGACACAGACACATGCATATGCATACATCTGCTGGTTTATTTTTAGAGATTAGTTTGTTTTTTTTTTTGCTATTATTAGTTCTGTTATTTCTAATCATTAATTAATGATTCTCATATTTTGTTCAATTCTTGTAGAGTTGAATGTAACTTGACTTGCTTTCAATTACTGACTTATGACTGAAAAATAACTGAAAGTATAACAGGCAAAACATTGTGTAAATAGCAATAACCAAGACGGAGAAAATATTCCATTGTTGTATAAAATAGTTTCTTTTTTTTATGCTTGACCCTTGATTTGTACTGATTTTGTTATTTCTTTTAATTTCAGGACATCAGTATGTCACAGGCACAGTCTCTCCATTGATAACCCAGTGATTAAATTCAAATGTGATGTTCGGAAGAAGGCAAAAAATATTTCAAATTTAATATTGTCTGCTTGTTGGTATATTTTATGTAAAATACCATATCAAAACTTTCTGATCAAATCATCAAAATCCATCTTTTCATTCATTTTTTTGAATAATTCATTCTTCCATTTTGCAATATTGATTAAAAAGTAAAATACAGACATTTTTTTTTTTTTTAAATGTGTCCATTTAATCCGTGCATTTAGAAACGAAAATACGATTTCAAACTTAAGCATGACTAACAACTAGATCAAAAGAGCTTATTTTCACACATTTGAAAATGCTATTTCAAACTTGGCATTTCCATTTGTCATTTGAAACTTAATTATGATCAGCCTTAGAGAAATGCTTGGACACATCTGAAAATTCATTTTACAATGATTGTTATAGAGAGGTGTTATTATTTATGGATGATAAATTAAGGCACGACAAAGACATTACAAGGCATGGCAAATGGCTTCTGCTTATTCTTTGTTTGTGTGATATTTAGGCACATTATTCGAGCAACCTGGGATTCTTATGTCAATAATAACAATAATAATAATAATAATAATAATAATAATAATAATAAGTAATGAATTTTAATTTAGACTAACTGGCATGCTATTTTTTTTCTTTTATTGCTAAAAAAATCTTTGTAAAAACATAAGGAATATTTTTTTTTAGTCAAGTCAAATACAAGAAAAAAAATGATCCCTTAGATTTAAAAAAATATTTGGTAATCATTTACTATGAAAAAAATAAAAATAAAAAAACAAATACTTACTACAAGTTTGTTATAAAAATAAAGAAAAATTATAAAAACATTTTTTTCTTATGTTTGACTCATAGTTTTTAAATATTCACACTAAATTTAAAAAAAAAAAAAAATTTATTTTTTACCAAAAATTTTTTAGTGAAAAAAAAAAAAAAACACAGCATGGCAATTCGTCTGAATTAAAATCAGTTATTTCTTGTATTTAACATAAGAATCCCAGGTTGTTTTGAATGACGTGCCTAAATGTCACCCAAATAGAAAATCAGCAGTAGCAGTTGTCCTGCCTAAATTTG
This sequence comes from Euprymna scolopes, assembly GCF_053919585.1. Classification (NCBI taxonomy): domain Eukaryota; kingdom Metazoa; phylum Mollusca; class Cephalopoda; order Sepiida; family Sepiolidae; genus Euprymna; species Euprymna scolopes. The sequence continues at coordinate 173,470,125 of NC_136482.1, forward strand.
TCGTACATAAATAGTACAACCGGTTGCAGATATTTATATTTAAACAAACCAAAACATCACAAAAGGATTTGTAGAGATATGTCGACATATCTAAAAGGGCTATTTCAATCTTGGCATTTCCGTTACTGTCATGCTTAAGTTTGAGGTAAGCATGACAGACTAATGGAAATGCTAAGATCAGAATACCATTTTTAGATGTGTCCACAGATCTCTACAATTGCTCTTTTAATCTTTTGGTTTGTTTCACTATAAAAATCTGTTAGCATTTCGATTGGTCAGTTATGCTTATTCCAAACTTAAGCATCACTGACCGCATTTGGACACATCTGAAAATGAAGTGTGCAATTTTTCTATGTTTTTGAACCTTACATTTAAACAAACCTGAATAAGTAATCATTCTACTTTTACAAGTTCAACTGAATGAATCTCTTAGCAAAATGTTTATTTTTAAATTGGGAAGAGATGGTGTAATGGATACCAAACACAGACTATGCAATCATCCGAACCTGAGTTCAAATCCAGTCAGGTCTGTTGCATTCACTTCTACTGTGATACTATTAAGGCATGAACCCTCTGGGTCAGGTAGACAACTTGTGTTAAATGAATCGTTTATGATAGGTATTGATTTCGCATTAAAATAAAATGGTAAAGCGTTATACAGAGCGACCCAAATTAAATGCCACCCACTCATGGAATCATAAGCTTCAGTTTCTGCATGACTTGTCCACCAAATTTCAGTCAATAATATGCTCTCTATATATGTATCCCTGTGTGGATATAACTGATTTCGTCTGTTATTGACTCATTTCAGTCGAGGAATAATAAGGATCGCTTTGTTAGACATTTACCTTTAGGATAATCCCAGGGATAAAAATTGGAGGAAGATGGGAGAGTGAATATTTTTTTTCTTTTTTTTTTTGTGTAATTCAAATCTTGTCGGTAACTGAATACTTGATGCTTTGCCAGGGCTATCAAGGGTATTTTTTTTTTATTGTGACGCCATCACTAGATGGGGTGCCTACCACGGCATAAGAGAATCCCATTTACGCTCGAGAGACAGATAGATCACACCAGTTTCTCAACCTGGTATTTTACCTCGCAGTACACACAGTGCCTCGCCTTCCCAAATGGTGACCCATCTGGTACTGGCGAGGCTCAACATTGCTTAACTTACTGCACAATCACGTTGACACACTGGTTCTTGCCACATCACCGAAGTTAAGCAACGTTGAGCCTGGCCAATACCAGATGGATGACCATTTGGGAAGGCAAAATACCAGGTTGAGAAACTGGCGCGGTCTATCCTTCTCTCGAGGGTAGATGAGACTCTCATAAACCATGGTAGACACCCCATCTAGTGATGGCGTCATGATAAAAAATACCCTTGATAGCCCTGGCAAAGCTTCAAGTATTTAGCTACGGACAAGATTTATATTACACTACAAACTCGTGTAGTGAGTTTAATCTCGGCTGCGGCCACACTGGATGGATAGATGAGGGAGTTAAAGGTTTGATCCGTGTGAAGTGCATTCAGGATCACACCTCCTACTTATTTTGTTTTTACTCACGTTCGCCCCTAACAAGACATATCGCCACTTGGACATAACGGGCTACTATTTGGGACCATACCTAGGAAAGATTTACAAGATATTGGTTTACATTACATTTAAACTTCTGCATATTAGCACAGTCAGGGAAGCAGGTAGCAGGAAGGGAATTCCAAAGTGTAGCTGTTCAAGGGAAGAAACTATGAAAGTAGAAAGCTTTCTGGCATTTAGGGATCTCTACAGTGAAGGGGTGAGATTTTGTTGCTAAATGGGTTTGTCGGGATATGTACATCGAGGGGGCACAAGTGCAACAAGTTCATTCAGAGCACATTCTACTAAAATACATGTAAAACAGGCACATGGATGCAACGTTGTAGCGATGGGACAGAAGTTGGAGCTTAGTTGACAAAGTGGGACCTATTAGATTGGAAACTCTTTTTGGGGACCAAGATCCAAGAGGAAGAGGCTAGTGGTAGATGCATCAGCCCAGATGTGACAATAATACTCCATGCATGGGTGAATGGTGGCCTTGTAGAGGTGTAAGATACTCTCAGATGTGAATAGTCTTCTAGCATGATAGAGGGAACCCACCTTTTTTGCAGCAGCCTTTGCAATGTCCTCAATGTATTTGTTCCAGTTCATATTGCCTGTGAATGTTAAGCCGAGGAGTTTGAAGGAAGAATTTTTCAAGTAGGATATTATTTGTTATGGTGATTGGAAAGGTGACTTGTAATTGTTAAAGAAGAACAGTTTAGTCTTACAAGCATTAAATGTTATCCATCCATTTACAGACCAATTCCACTATGGTTTGGAGGTCATTTTCTAAGGATTCTGCCATTGTCTTAGATTTATGTTCACCCGTTCTTCCCTCGTGCATGTTATAGAGTGTTGTACCATCTTGGACAATCTTATCAGGGAGATCGTTAATGAACATCAGGAATAATAGTGGTCCAAGTACTGATGAGACGATCACCAAAGTATCCCAGTATACCACTGAATAGTGATAAAGACTGTTGAAAATTTATGATTGTAATTTAGTTGAAATGTCAGACGCTGACTGAAGTTTACTTATACCAACTATGGTTGGATTTCTGGAAGAATTGTGAATTTTATTAACGATTCCATGTGTAGCATTGGGGGAGGGGGGAATTCTGTATGTCATTAATCTGATGAATCAATTCCTTCTGGATCTGTTGTGTTCGTTTATACATAAAATAGCAACTTGTTTTAAATTAATCGTATACACTGAACTGATCAAAATGGATGATTGCTTTGGCATTATATTACCCCAAAAAAGAGTTGATATTTCATAGAACAAATAAAATGATGTGTGCACTAATACTGTCGGAAGAACGTCACCTTCCAGCTATGGTTAAAATAATTATTCATGTTCAATGAGTTGCGTTTCTCATAGGTGATGGTGTTTTGGCATTAAGTAACTCAAAATTCGTTGATAAGATTTGAATAGACAAAGCAAGCATTTGATATCATTGGTTTTTACTGTTGTAATAATTAACGTCTTTTTAAAATGTTATATTAAACAAAATTGTTTTTGTATTTTTTTTTTTTTTTCACTTGCGTGTACAGTCAATTAGATCTGAAACATTTTAACCAATAGCCATATCGAAATCTTCAGAAACGGGTCAATCTCTTTAGATTTCATTTAAAAAAATTTTTTTTTTTTTTTAATTTAATGAAATTTATTTAAGCACTAAACTGAAATTGTCTGACCTTTCTCGGTGGGTTTTTTTTTTGTTATCGTTTGGAAATGTGAACAAGCAAAGAAGTCAAAATACTTGTTCTGTGAAATTTTGTAATTTTAAAGACTACTTCATACAAATTTGCTGCAATTTGAATTCCATCACTAATCAAAGAATCTCTAATAAACTAACCTGGTACATAAAGATAGTTATGGTTCTGCTTAATTTTCTTTAAATTACCTACTACGTCCATTTCTTAAAGTTTGATTATGTAGGTTCATCTTTTTGTTATACTTGTTTCATATTAATGTTATATATTTATGTGGAAATATGTTTATTCAATTACATTTCACCTTTTCTTTATACCAATCCTTTATTAATTTATAAAGCTCGATGTAACTACAAAGCATATAAAAAATAATATAAATAAATATATATATATGTATATATATATATATATATATATATATATATATGTATATATATATATATATATATAGAGAGAGAGAGAGAGAGAGAGGGACTTTTGTCATTTATTTATTTTATTATATATATATATATATATATATATATATATATACTAGCAGTTCAGCCAAGCTTTGCTCGGGCCCTATGTACTGTTTATAACTTTATGTGCATATGTATATATATATATATATATATATATATTAAAGTTTGACTCATGTCCAGGTAACCCACTTCTAAAATTTCAAGTGTTTAGAGTCAACATTGGCGGAGGAGTTTGGTAGAGTCTGCAATAGTCAACTCTTTCAACTTTGGCCTTTTGGCAGCCAAATTTTTGCCCAAAAACTGATTAATAAGCTTGCCACGTGTCTGAATACCCGTTATGTGAAATTTCAAATGTTTAGACCCAAAATTGGCTGAATAGTCTGCTAGAGACCGTAAAGGTCAAATCTTTTTAATTTTGACCACTTGATAGCCAAATTTTCGGCCAAAAGCCGATTAAAAAGCTTTCCCTATGTCTGAATACACTTTATGTAAAAATTCAAATGTTTAGACCAAAAATTGGCTGAGAGGTCAAATTTTTTTAACTTTGACCCCAATTTTGACCCTTTAACATTTATTGTTTTGGGCTCAAATCAAGTTAAAAAGTTTGGTTCCTGTCCAAGTAACCTACATCTAAAATTTCAAGTATTTAGATCCAAAATTGGTGGAGGAGTTTGGTAGAGTTTCAAAGGTCAAATCATTGAGCATTAACCCCTTAACAACCAAATTTCTGGCCGAAAACCAATTAAAAAGATTTTCCCAAATCTCATTACCCTTTATGTCAAATCTCGAATCTGCAGACTAAAAATTGACAGAGTTATTGCGTAGGGAAATGTACACAGATACACAGATACACACACAGACACGTTCACTTTTATAGATATATAGATTTATTTATTTATTATAAATTTATTATTTTATTATTTATTATTATATTATTATTTAATTTATTATTATTATTATTTATTATTATTTATTATAAATTTATCTATTTAATATATATCTTTATTTTTGTACCTTTATGCATCAGAACTGTTATAAATGAGTTTTCTCATTTGATATTAATCCATCGATTTTGTTCAAGAAAAATACTATTTTATCAAAATAATAAAATATGGCAGTTAATTTTTCAATTAAACTTTAAACAAGAAATGTTTGGTTTTTAATATTTTGCACTGCAATCGATGATGACCTTGAAATTTTTATATAGTTGCGCAGAATTTGAACCAGACGTAAAAACTGGCCGCTTGACTTTACTTGGAACATGACGTCAACTGCTGACTTTCAAAGCCCAACAATGCTACCCAAGGAAATATGCTGAAGAAAACAATTAAATTTAATAAAATCACCAGACAAAATATATATGTATAACGAAAATAAAAAAGAAACGACGACTTACCGTAATAATTTGTTTTGTTCTTGTAACAATGTTTTTAGTGAAAAAAATAAAAAAGCTGTACTTTTTTTTTTTTTTTTTTTTTTGGTCAAAAAAAATTGAACAAAACTAATAAGAAAACCAAATTTTTTTTAACAAAGTTCTTTTTTATTTTTGCATTTTTTTATTTTTTTGTAACTAATGTAAAGTAAACTTTTTTGTTATTTTTTTTCTTTTCATTAACATTTTTTTTTTTTTTTCATATACAATGGGGCTGGGCAACCGATTTTTAAAAATTAAATAACCTTGGGATATTCCCTTAGAATTAGGTAGACTTTTCTACAGCCGCATCAGATGATGTCAAAGTGATGTGGGTTTGACGAAAGTGTTTCTATGGAATGAACTGGACTGAATATTTGGATGTGTCAGATCAGTTCGTGTCTTGATTACCTGTTATATTTTAACTGTCGTGAACTGTTTTGGAGACAATATTTGTAACCCAGAACAAGGACTGAACTTCCTACTTCAAGATAATAAAAAAAAATAATACCTTTTTTTAGATTAATCTGCTTGTTGAAATGGATTCAACACATTAAGATCAATACTCTCTCTCTTTCTCTCTCTCTCTCAAAATAGGAATTTCAATTGCCCTGTAAGTTTATACCAAACTACTTCAGAACTGCTTCCTTAAAAGAGTTTCAATTGACTAGAGAATACTTATCAAACCAAATTATAACACTTGTCTAATATTGTCTACAGAACACATCTTAATATTGGCTATCTAAGACTTTTACATATAAAGCTAGTGATTAAGAATAACAGCAAAAATAAGACAAAGGAAAAGACATAAAAAGAAAAAAAAATGGCGGTCCTCTCTCAAAGAAATTCAAACAATCTAAAACTATTATTTTGAGATGAATATTATTTATATTAATATATAATATTTAATATAAATAATACTCATCTCGATAATGATATAATAATATTTAATATTATTTATATTAATGATATAATATTATTTATATTATATTTATATGCGTATTAATGATATAATATTTAATATAAATAATACTCATCTCGATAATGATATAATAATATTTAATATTATTTATATTAATGATATAATATTATTTATATTATATTTATATGCGTATTAATGATATATATTTATATTATATTTATATGCGTATTAATGATATAATATTTAATATAAATAATACTCATCTCAATAATGAATTCCAATTAAAATAATAATATATATACTATTCGGTACGGACCCGACCATGGAAGATCAGATAATAAATAAAATTTTAAAAAAACGTGGATTTATAAGATAAAAAAGATCCAACCTTGGCACAGTTGATAGAGATGTTGAATCTCTACGGTTCCAGATGGTGATTGTCTGAAGATAGCAGTTTCAATCCTACCCAAAGCCGGCCAAAGGCGTACATAGCCAAAAACATGGTGAGACGATAACAACTACGGATGGCAGTGATTGCTGAGAATGCAGTTAGGAGATTCAAAGTTCCTATCCGTCGCGGTTACCACCTGACGAAGGCCAGAGAAATAGTTGGCCGAAATGTCGTGAAACAACAACTAATAAAGATGAGGATAATAGTCCGCAATAAATAAATTAATATAAATCTAAAACTCATATATCTAATTTAATTATTTATAATTTCAGGTTTTATAGTCCTTCACTTTTTCTTTTTCTAGAATTCGAATTTGAGAGAAATATGTTAAATGAATTACAGTGCAATATACACTTGATTAGGAAGGCGAGAGATAATTATATTCCTAACTTACCTATGAATAGACAGATAGTAAAACCGAAAAATTGGCTCTCAACGCCACAAGTGATTGTCACAGTTTTTATTTTTTAATGTTTTTAAATTTTAAGGCAGCTTATTAAGCAACTCTCTGTATCTAGGAGTCACATACAAATATATATATATATATATATATATATATATAGAGATGTATATATATAAAGTGAGAATCTGTGTGTGAGAACACTTCTCAACTTATACCCTAAACGAGTTTTTAATCTGCACTCTTGAAGTTTGGTATTTAGGATATTCAGACATATGAAAAACTTTTTAATCGGTTTTCATATGGAAAAAAAAAGGCGGCTAAAGGGTCCAAATAAGCAAATTGCTACGTGGGATTTTTATTTATTTGCCGACTGTTTAATGACTGCACATGCACGGTCAGGAAATATGACAGTTTCTTTATGGTAAGAATAAGATATTTTTAAAAACACTTTGTAATTGTCGTGTCGAGCTGGTGTAATGGTTAGCCTACTTGACTCAATACCTTTAGGTTTTGTTTTTGATCTCAGCTCGAGTATTTTTTCTTACTTACAAGAAGTGAAATGTTAAAAAAAAAAAAAAAAACTAATACTCGTATGCACATGTCTCGATTTCTGTATGAATTAAAATATAATATTTCTGTGTATTTTATGACCGGGCAACGCCAGGCGGCTTGCCAGTGTATTTATAAATCTGCTAATAATCATGCATATCTGTCTTTGAGAGTCTGCGATTATTGACAAAGAAGGAATCTGCTTGGGAGTTATTTAAACGAAAATTGATAATTTGTATTATTTTATTATTAGGATTACTCTTATCTTAGTTGTTATTTAAACAACGTTTCAACCGATGTAACCTCCAATCTTCTTTGGAATGAGAAAAAATCTACACCCATGGATTAAATAAAGGGTTCAGTTCAAAATCCAATACAGATTCCAAAGTTTTATAAGACGCATCTGAGGAAGGTCGGAGGTTACATTGTAACTTTGTCAGACCTCAATCATTACATCTTATAGTCATGCTAAATCTGCTCCTTTGAAAATACAACTATAATATATTGTGCTCAATCTGCACTTGATCCCAATTTTATATAATACATTCGTTTTTTTATACTAGGTTTTTAGCTTAAACTTCTTGCTGAGTTAATCATTCTTGATGAAAGATGCTACGCCCTTATGGGAAATACTTGTTGAATTGTTCATCTTAAGATTTTCGTCATCAATGATTAACAGGCAAAGATATTTGATAAGATATATAATATATATAAACAATATAGCATATATATAATAAATATAACAATAATAAAGATATAGAAATATAACAATATATATATATAAAGGAGATTAGAACAATAGTCTAAAGAGCAGAGTGTATTTTAATGTAATAGTAAAATTACTAGTTTAATTATCAATCACATTGATATATATATATATATATATATATATATTTGTTTCATTAAATACTTTAGCAAACAAAATCCGATCCCGCATTTTGCTAAATCCTACCCTCTGATGAGAAGGAAAGTATTTCTTCGAAACTCCGGATTAAGGACTATCCACTCATTCTGTGCTTCCTTTTTAAAATTAAATATGTTTTTAACTCTTTTTCAAAGTGTTTTTTAACATGTTTTATTAACTACTTGTTCTTATTATAAGCTCTATTTCCTATTTGGTTTTATCGAGTTTTTACATCTGGTTGAGATTACTTTATAAATATTAACTCTTCAATATTTATAATATACTTTAGTTTTGCCATCTTGGATTATTTTGGTAAACTTAACAGTAATTCTTATTTCATTTATATATATATATATATATATATATATATATATATATATATATATATATATATATATATATAAAATCAAAATTTAGGTATTTCAATTTATGATTTGAAAAAGTTAATCTTCAAATATTAGAAATTTTTATTGTTTGAAAACAAAGAATACAATTGAATAAATCTATTTCCTTAAGCCATGAGTTTTCGATGCTTACTCATCTCCTCAGAGGAAAAATATTAGCAAATATTTTTATTGGTTTGCACCTTATTTGCTAAAAGCAATAAACCTAGAAAATTAAAGTTTTTAAAGTTTTTAAAACATTTTAGATGCATAGAATAAGGGAAATGGACATTGACCCAGAAAAAAGATATTTGTACTTTTCGCATTCATTTTGGATTTAAAGTACAATATCCTAACACCTCAATCAACAGGGACCGGATCATTATAGGAATGCCCTAATCTGTTGATTTTGGGGCCCAAATCTTTATTGCCTGCCTAAGGTAAAAGTAAAACGATTAGATTATGTAATGCTATTAGGGATTTTCTTGTGATACTGCAGATGCATTTTTATCATCACGCTTTTGAAAAGAAACAGCATAAACTACCAGGATGTATCTTTCTCCAACTCCATCAGTTAAAACTTATGACTGTTACATTGTCTCATGTCCCACTGACCATCTCCTTAATACATGTTAATCGAAAACCCTCTACACACATGAGTCATTTAATAAATAAAGTCCTGTGTAGCTGTTCTTCTTCTTTTTTTTTTCCATTTTATTTTAAGAGAATAGGTGGACAGAAACTTTTCAATCATTCTGTATAATAAAAAATTACTCCTATGAACATGGAAATTCCCATCTATGACTCATGTTTTCACACATTGTAGCTTGATCTATCTGACCCTAACTAACAACTGTTTCCGATTCTGGTTATTTATTTCTGACTTGGTAAAGTTTGGGACAAGACCAGAGTGTACTATGATACAACAAAAACAAATTTTATACCGTAATATAAAATATAATTATGATTCTTGCTATCAGCCACAATAATTATTTCCAGTACATTTAAAGACTGGAAAGTTTGTTTTTTTGTTTTTGTTTTTTTGTTTTTGTTTTTTTGTTTTTTTCATTTTACTGTGATATTTGTTTGTGCCAGGTTAAATGTTATATTTTATCAAAATCCAACAATTTTTTTTTTTTTTTTGACAAACGCATAAACTTGTCATTCCATGTCTCAAATTTATTTGTTATTTTTTCAATTATATTTTTATCTTTTGCTTCTTTGTTATGCTTATTTTACTGATTTTAAAAGAAACATTTTTTTAATGTAAATATTTTAAAATGTCCAAATTTCTTATATTTGTGATTAAATGCTATTTTTCTCTCCAATACGGTTTTTGTCTATTTTTATTCTTTCTTTTAAATGATTTTATTTTGTTTGGATCCAGTGAAAATAAACAAGTATATTTTCTTGGTTCATCAATCTATGATTATTTCCATCGAGTCTATGCTTTCCTCCTGTGAGATATTCACAGCAAGAACTCGTCTTACTACCACTACTGCAAAGAACATTCCTTTCGTCCTTTTTGTACCTTGAACCAAATGGAATTTCCATAAACAGGGTTTCTTTCCTGGAACTTGCCACCTGTGAAATATATTACTACAAAACTGCTTCCTTGCAAACTACAACACGGTTGTCTTTAAATCCAATTTAAACAAATACTAATCATAAACCAGCCTCTTAATTAATCAAGTATAATCCATTCCATTCATCATTTTCAACTCTTTCATAATATTTTCCATAATTCAACCAAGAATAAATTCCATCTCTTATCTTTAAGTGGCTGTTGGCCTTGATAAGTGTTGTCTTATTATTAAAAATAAAATCATTAAGATTATTTAATGTTGTCTTTTAATTTGATGTGGCAAATATTAACATGATAAAAAATAGTAGAAAGAACACATACATATTGATAATGTATTGCTTTAATAAGTGCAAACAGACACTTGATTATTTATATATTGAAATTATCGAAATATGTATTAACATTTTATTTCAATGTCGTTTAATACTGAATGTTATTTGAATAAAAAGAAAACAGATATTTTTATGTACGCAGTAATACGTAATTATTAAAGTTGCAAAACAATTGTATTTAAGCGTGTACACTAGAACTTATATAATTAACACACCTGAACTTTCGTAATTCGCATTTGACATTTTGATATACTTAGAGTTACCTCCCTTAGACTCGGTTTTCGACTCGTTGCACGATTCTAGCTAAATCCACTGTGAAAAATTTCCCCCACTCTTTATCTGTGCCTAAATCAAAACGTAGATTCCATGAACAAAGCTTCTTTCTTAGAACTGCACGCCTGTGGAACTGTGTTCCGTCTGCCTGCTTCCCACCTGACTACAACTTGGATGTCTTCAAGTCCAACGTTAACAAGTTCCTGATGAACCTGAACCGCCCTCTTAAGTAACCACTTCATTAAATCTCCACACTAACGTACTGTACCTGCAAATAACCCTTATCCCTGAATGGCTTCCGGGCCTTGATAAGTGGTGACCACTGTGGAAAAAAAAAAAAAAACCTGGTAGATCAACAGCATAATTTTTTTAGAATATGGTGGTCTATAATATTTTTTCGTGTAAAGAACAATTAAACATATGCAGAAAATATTTAAGTTTATGGTACTCATGCAGAGAGTGATCCATGCTGAAATAATAACGTTATTATTTAAAAAGCCATTCTTAACATGGGAGGGGAGGGTGTTTTGTACCTATTCTGTACTTTAACCTTACAATTGAATAAAAAATTATATCATAAAACTTTAATTAAACGTGGAAATACGATTTTAAAAATAACGCTGATCATTCTCTGCATTAGCACCAAGTTTATATATATTTAGTTTGGTTGACTTCAATGATCCATTTCCCAAAGATTTTATAAAGAAATATTACTTTGCGGTAAGTTCATACCAACTTTTATTTATTTTATTTTTTATTTATTTATTTATTTTTTTTGACAAGTTAAATCCTATTTTACTGTATGTAATCAGAATATACGCAACCCTTTACATTAATTTATTTAGGATTTTTAGGTAAAATAGTATTTTGGGGTTGAAAAACTTTGAAAAATAAAAGTGCGATTGAAATAAAATAAAACTTCTTCTTTTTTTTTTTTTTTAATAATTACACAATACTTTAAATTTAAACCATTGTGAATTTATTCAAAATAAAAGCAATAAAAAATATTTGTTGATGTTCTTGGCCTTCGGGCCGGGATCAAAGTGTAGTATCTGATCCGACAGATACTGCAAGCAAAGACCATATGTGGGGGAACACCTACATATAAGACCTTGGTCAATGTAGGGGCAATCCTTCATATCAATTGTCACTATTCCAGCTCCCCTACTCCCCGGGGAGTTGGTCCCCATTTCCTCTTCACTCCTCACATTAAAAATCAGCCTTGTGCCTAATTTGCTCGGTGGGGGAGCAAATAAACACCCTGTTGTTCTTGGCCTTCAGACTGGGATCAAAGTGTAGTATCTGTTCTGCAGATGTTGCACTTAAGATAATTTGTACCAGTCAATGGAGGGAAAACCCTCTATACTGGGACAATTATTATTTTTGGTCACAATCAGTGCCCCCTTTTTACCCTATTTTTAGGCGAGCTGCCCCCCCCCACATTAAAAAAACGGCCTTGTGCCTAATTTGCTTTGGTGGGAAAGCAAATAAATACAATAAGAAATATTTGTATTCAAAATTGAGAATAACAGAATTTCTTTTATTTTATTTACTATTTTATTTCGTTTCATTTGTCAGTTCTGGTTCGCATTTTTGATGCGTTAATTTTTCTCGTCTTACACCGTCAACATGAAGACTAAACTATAAACAAGGAGATAAAAGGTTCACGAGAACCCATTTTTGTTCTGTTTTCTTTTTTAGTTTTATCAAACTATTATTTTTTAATGGAATTTTTTTTTTTTTTTTTTTTTTTTTTTACTAATGACCAAGTTCTCTCTGACTCTCTCCTCTGATCTTAAGCATTTGGTACAATGGGGGAGAGAGGTGACTGGTTAATTTTAATGCATCTAAAACCAATCTTTTATCTTTACATCATCAATGCTCTGATTCCCGTCTGACATCAATTGAAATAAATAGCTCTCATCTTGGGGAGGCTCCATGTTTTGATAAGCTTCTGGGTCTTACCTTTACTCCTGATCTAAAAAGGAACACGTACATAAAATCTGTTGCCAAGGTCACTGAAAAAATCGTGGGATCCTTCTACCGCTCCATTAGATATCTCGCTACTGATGCAGTTGTCCACCTGTATAAAAACCAAGTACATCCAAGGATGGTGTACTGTGGCCACATCTGAGCAGGAGCTGCTAGAAGGATCTTATCTTGCCTTGACAGAGTTCAAAATAGACTTCATAGCCTAGTGCAGGATGCCCTTTTCTCTCCCCTGCAACCTTTGTCTAACAAAAGAAACATTGTGAGTCTGTCTCTGTTTTATCGTTATTTTCATGGCAAGTGCTTATCTGAGCTCCAATCTATGATCCTCCCCCATTAAACTTTCATAAAAAACATTCGTCTAGCCAAAACTACTATCAATAATTTCCCCCACTCTTTATCTGTGCCTAAACCTAAACGTAGATCCCATAAACAAAGCTTTCTTAGAACTGCACACCTGTGAAACTCTCTTCTGTTTTCCTGCTTTCCAATGGTCGTCTTCAAGTCCAATGTTAACAAATTCTTGATGAGCAGTCCCCTTAAGTAATCTAATTTACCAAAATTTTCACTACTAACAAACACGACAATATTATCCCATTGACTACCATACACTCATTAACCTTTATCCTCAAGTGGCCTGGATAAGTGGTGATTCCTTTGTAAATAAAAATAAATAAAAAATAAAAATAATTGGAATTTTAAAAGTTAAATTTAATCATTACGGTACCGTTTGGCCATTAAATTATTAATTGAAAGTTACAACTTTAGGATGTGTGCCATTGAAATCACATTAAACCAAAACTTTTATAAAAAATTGTATAGCAATGTGGTTCAATTAATAAATTAATGCCCAAACAATACCGTAATAATTAGGTTATATTGATCATTAAATTATATAATTAGGTTATATTTGGTCATTAAATTATTAATCGAATCAAACTGGGCACTTATGCTTAATACGAACCGTGCTGAAATAATAACGTAATATTTAGAAACCTATTTTTAACATAGGCGAGAAGGACGTTTTGTAAGTATTCTGTGCATTCATGTAGTGTTAGGATGATTAATCGGAATCAGGAATCGGAAAAACTGGAACTTTTTTTTTTGGAATATCAGGACCGGAATTGGAAAATTTGTGTCTATTTGCCGATGCTACAAACGATTCTTTCAATTATCTTTTTTATTTGATTTTGTTTCAAAGAAAATCTTCCACTGCTGGTAATAATAATAAAATAATAAATATTTATTGATTTTTAAAAACTACCAGTAAAACTAAATCTATAGATCAGCCCCGACAACTGTTTTTATTTTTGAGAAAATCTATGCACATTTAACGTGTTTTTATGGTAATTGTGAAAAATTAATAACTCTATGATTAAATATTTAGAGATTTATAAAGAATCGGAATCGGTAATTGCATTGGAATCAGGAAAAATGTTGAAATGATCACATCACTACTTTCACCTTATCTCTTCTCTTCTCTTCTCTTCTCTTCTCTATATAAATAAAATGAACTCATTTTTTTCCGTGGGATTTTGACCTTAATAGGATTAAAAATCAAGATATTTCATGCAAATACATTATGCACGAACGGCAGAACAATATCTGAGGTTTGTTATAGGCTTATTAGTTCTCAAATTCCTCGATAATCTTAGATTTCTATACTTTTTCTGCTGAGAAGTCACGGCCAAAATCGGTTAAGATCAATGGAAGTGGTAAAATATTTTCTCTCTTAAAAATTCCTCCTCCCCCTGCCACCACTTAACACCGTTTGGAGATCGTTCACAAGGAACAGTTGAGAAGAGAACACCGGTTTGACTTCGTAGTTCTATCATGTCAAGTTATTTAAAATCACTAAACTAAGCTCCAGAGCTCTGTGGCGTAGTGGTTAGCCTGCTGGACAATTCACATTATATTTTCACGTTCGCGCCGACCTACCATAGTGTTTTTTTTTTTTTTTTTTTTCCTAAACAACTGGAATGGACTTTTCTTGGTGGCCGAACTGTTAACGTTGCAGATGTGTTTTTTTTTTTTTTTTTTTTTTTTTTTCACACTATTTTCCTACTTTTACTCATGACTCCGGGTTTGATCCTTCCTACTTACCTACCATAACATTTTTTTAACCCCCCCCCCGTCCCGGAAACAAACACTCGGGCAACGCCGGGTACCCCCGCTAGTAATTTAATAAACAAAAGATATCATAAAAATTTGAAATAAACTTGAAAATCCTATCTAAAAATAGCACAGTCCACATTCTGCATAATTACTTTAAATTGTTATAAAACTATAACTAATTTGATATTAACCGCAAATACATCTCAGGCGTGATTGCGTGATTGCGTGTTTGATATTAACTTTTTAAACAGCAGGAATTCAACAAATAAACTTTTCTATCAAAAACAAAACAGCACACGCACACATGTGATAGCACCAGCCTTAACTGGTAAAATGCAAAAAGGTTGTGAAGGGTCAAGAAGTATGTAAAGACTGTGAAAGGAGCCCACAAACCAAACTTTCACTGGAAGGTCATGGGGAGTACTGGAAGTACTTTAGGAGGTTAATTACAGCTCAAATTCCAGAGAAGACCAACAGTCATTGCCAGTGACAAATCAATGGCAAAAGGCTGTTGCAATTATGCAAAAAAGTTTGCAGCGTTTTTTAACAGAGTTGAAGAATACTGGTAATCTGGGGAGACTTGTCAGTGAAACTTCAGGGAACGTTGCCAGTGAACAATTACTGATAATGGTCCAGTGAGTAAATAATAAAAAGAAAAAATATGTTCCAAAACTAATGGTTAGAATTGCACCAAATGTTACATGAAGAGCCCTTGCGATGACAGATGATAATGAAATTAAGAAGACTAATTATGATTCTTCAATAAATAGCTCTCTGTAGGAACTAACCTCAAAATGGCTCTTCAGATGTTTTGTTTTGCTTTTTTTTCCCCCGTCAAGTAATTAATAAAAATAGTTGCTAGTAATCGATTTAAGTGAAGAACTTGCTGGAACATGAAAGATTTGTTCGGACATTTGCCTTTCAAGAAGATTTAATTATTTTGATATGAGAACAAAATCATTTTAGCAAGGTCATCCATTTATGTTAAATCAGAAAAGGAAAAACAACGCTGTTTTTTGTTTTGTGAATTCTTTGTATTCATTATTAGTTGCATTCACACACACACACTTGAATACCTACTGAAGAGAACTTGAATGCTTACTAGACACTATCCTCAAGTTTCTAAGGTCTCTTTGTACAAGAGTTTGTCAGAACAACCTGGCAGGAGGATACTTTTCCCTAGAAGTAAACCCTGACCAAATATTAAAAATCACAAAGTATTCGCTGCCCAAATAAGATCTTCTCACTATGGCTAACCCACGTCAGCTTTTATGAGGAATGGTCCACTTTCTCCAAGTGATGTTACCTCAAGTAACAACACGAAGCTGGATACTCCACCAGACTAGATAAATTCTTGTCTTGGAATCCAGTAAGACCAAGAGACCAAAACATAAGATATACTACAATGTATGAAAATGGTTAATTGGGGAGAGGAAAATTATGTTCTCAATTTTTTTACTAACTCCGTGTTTGAGAGATAAAAAAAACTTTAATGGAACATTCGAATATCGATTTATCTCATACAGAGTTCAAGTGTTAGCCCCCGGTAGCGGGCCCTTGATTTCTGAGAACTTCAACTGAAGTAAAATGAAACAAAAACAGTATAAGACCATTAAAAAGCCATTTCCTAACATGCTACATCTTTTCGTCAAAATAATCACGTTGACACCCTGGTTCCCAATGGATCACCAAAGTTAAGCAATGTTGAACCTGGTCAGTACTAAGTGGGTGATCATTTGGGACTTCCGGGTGCTGTATGTGCTATCCACTTATCTCAGTACTGTTTCCAGTCGTCCTGGACTTCTCCTTGCCACTGGACTCAAACAGTGCTGATTCAGGAGAGGTGTGGTTGGGGATTGCGCAACCCTTGCCTCACAATTACATGTGCAGCTGCCCTTATAGGGGAGCATCCTTTGTCTTTCGAGGCTGAATGGAGGCATTGCTTCAAAATTGACAAAAAGAAAACATAATAAGTAAAATTCTGTTGCTGCCGTGGACTGAAAAGTAACGTTTGTTTTATTTATTCCAAAATATTTTACTGACAAAACATTAGCATCGTTTGTTCAAAACAAACAAGGAATCAAATATGAAGCAAGTATAAATTCAGCAGATGGCCTTCTTCAATAACGAGAATGAGTGAACAGTGACGAAGCGTCGCATACTGAGACACCAGCAAGTGGCAGCCACTCACCACCAAAACCAAAATCCTTTTTTCCTGTGCTCTATCTGTGCAAAGCAGTGTAGATCACGCATTGAGCTTCACAGTCATCAATGAGTCATAGAGTTAATTAAAAAAAAAAAATGAAGCAAACGTCATCATCCACATGAATGGACTACCATAACTAATAAATTCAGTAACCCTAGTTTTGTTGTCATCTGAAAGAAACAGGTTTTGCATGACACCATACATTACTTTGACATGCCACATCTTTCCAAACAAAAACAAAACATAAGCACATATGTTCAAATTGAGTTATTTTTTTACCATTACAAAATCCAAATGGATTTGGTAGATGCGTGTCTATATTTTGTCTATATTATGTCTATATTTTGTTTATATTTTGTCTATATTATGTTTATATTTTGTTTATATTTTGTCTATATTATGTCTATATTTTGTTTATATTCTGTTTATATTATGTCTATATTTTGTCTATGTTTTGTTTATATTTTGTTTACATTTTGTTTATATTATGTCTATATTTTGTTTATTTTGTTAATATTATGTTTGTATTTTGCTTATATTTTGTTTATATTTTGTCTATATTTTGTTTATATTTTGTCCATATTTTGTTTATATTTTGTTTATATTTTGTTTATATTATGTCTATATTATGTCTATATTTTGTTTATATTATGTCTATATTATGTCTATATTTTGTTTATATTATGTCTATATTTTGTTTATATTATGTCTATATTATGTTTATATTTTGTCTATATTTTGTCTATATTATGCTTATATTTTGTCTATATTATGTTTATACTATGTTTATATTATGTTAATATTTTGTTTATATTTTGTTTATATTATGTCTATATTATGCTTATATTTTGTCTATATTATGTCTATATTATGTTAATATTTTGTTTATATTATGTTTATATTATGTCTAGATTTATATTATGTTACTATTATGTCTAGATTTTGTCTATATTATGTCTATATTATGTTAATATTTTGTTTATATTATGTTTATATTATGTCTAGATTTTGTCTATATTATGTCTATATTAGTTTTATATTTTGTTTATATTTTGTTTATATTATGTTTATATTTTGTTTATATTTTGTCTATATTATGTTTAGTTTTTTTTAATATTTTGTTTATATTATATCTATATTATGTCTATATTATGTTTATATTTTGTTTATATTTTGTCTATATTTTGTTTATATTGTCTATATTTTGTTCATATTATGTTAATATTTTGTTTATATTATGTCTATATTATGTCTATATTATGTTTATATTTTGTCTATATTATGTCTATATTATGTTAATATTTTGTCTATATTATGTCTATATTATGTTAATATTTTGTTTATATTTTGTCTATATTATGTTTATATTTTGTTTATATTTTGTCTATATTATGCTTATATTTTGTCTATATTATGTTTATACTATGTTTATATTATATTAATATTTTGTTTATATTTTGTTTATATTATGTCTATATTATGTCTATATTATGTTTATATGTTGTCTATATTATGTCTATATTATGTTAATATTTTGTTTATATTATGTTTATATTATGTCTAGATTTTGTCTATATTATGTCTATATTAGTTTTATATTTTGTTTATATTTTGTTTATATTATGTTTATATTTTGTTTATATTTTGTCTATATTATGTTTATATTTTGTTTATATTATGTTTATATTTTGCTTATATTTTGTCTATATTATGTTTATATTTTGTTTATGTTTTTTTTATATTATGTCTATATTTGGTTTATATTTTGTTTATAATTTGTCTATATTATGCTTATATTTTGTCTATATTTTGTCTATATTATGTCTATATTATGTTTATTTTTTGTTTATATTTTGTCTATATTATGTTTATATTTTGTTTATATTTTGTCTATATTATGTTTATATTTTGTTTATATTTTGTCTATATTATGTTTATATTTTGTCTATATTATGTCTATATTATGTTTATATTTTGTTTATATTTTGTCTATATTATGTTTATATTTTGTTTATATTTTGTCTATATTATGTTTATATTTTGTTTATATTTTGTTTATATTTTGTCTATATTATGTTTATATTTTGTCTATATTATGTCTATATTATGTCTATATTATGTTTATATTTTGTTTATATTTTGTTTATATTATGTCTATATTTTGTTTATATTTTGTTTATATTTTGTCTATATTATGTTTACATTTTGTGTATATTTTGTCTTTATTTTGTTTATATTGTGCTTATATTTTGTCTATAGTTTGTTTATAGTTTGTCCATATTTTGTCTATATTATGTCTATATTTTGTCTATATTATGTCTATATTATGTTTATATTTTGTTTATGTTTTGTTTATATTATGTCTATATTATGTTTATATTTTGCTCATATTTTGTCTATATTATGTTTATATTTTGTCTATATTTTGTCTATATTTTGTCTATATTATGTCTATATTATGTTTATATTTTGTTTATATTTTGTTTATATTATGTCTATATTATGTTTATATTTTGTTTATATTTTGTTTATATTTTGTCTATATTATGTTTATTATTTGTTTTATATTTTGTTTATATTTTGTCTATATTATGTCTATATTTTGTCTATATTATGTCTATATTATGATTATATTATGTTTATATTTTGTTTATATTATGGTTATATTTTGTCTATATTATCTATATTATGTTTATATTTTGTTTATATTTTGAAAGATCTGAAATGTTTTAGCGATGCTAGACAGTCTCATGCTACACTCGTTCTTCTCAGATGCCAAGAAAACTGGAGGTGGTGAATGTATACTTGGTTCATCTTTGATTACTTGTTTGCTTTTTGGGGACAAAGTAGGGAATAAGGACCCTGACTGTTTTCACTGCGCAAAAGGAAAAAAAAAAGAAGAACATCTTTCCCTCGACACCGGTTTGATCTTCACCTTAGCACACACTCTAACCAAATATCACAACAATAAAACTTTGTATTGATACATACATATATATATATATATATTAAATAATAACAAAATTGAGTCAAATAATTATATTGCAACAATAAAACTTTTTAAACCAAACTTTGGGGTTTGTTTTACAATCCACATAGATTCGAAAAAGTGGTTAAAAAATCAAACCATATATATATATATATATATATATATATATATATATATATATATATATATATTTATATATATAAACAGATAAATGTTACCAAAGGCAAGATAAGTTACTCTTCTACCTAGGTGGATAGATTGTTAGTGTTTTTGCTTAATGCAAATTGTTTATTCAGCTCGAAAAACAACTAATGTCAACCATTACATGCACACAAGAAAAAATGGCAGCATAACAAATACATTGTCGCCAGTTAATACAACGATCTCTAGCTTTTTGTCAAGTATCGTTATTTTCCGGAGTTGTTTATATTTTTATTTTATGTATGTGAGGATGTGATTTGGTGAAAACTTTCTGTTAATCGAAGATCTCGTTAAATTTACCTTTAATGGTCCCATGCATACTCTACTACTTGCGACTTCTAGATTCCTGCACCTGCAACCTCGGTCTTAAAAACTGATAGATGTCCAGTAGCAAAGGGAAGTCCAGGACGACTGGAAACAATGCCAAGATAAGCGGAGAGCACATATAGCACCCGGAAGTCCCAAATGGTCACCCACTTAGTACTGACCAGGTTCAACGTTGCTTAACTTCTGTGATCTAGCAGGAACCGGTGTGTCAACGTGATTATGAATTGGTGGACGCTGACTCACACTCCTACAAATAGTGACTCTCGGCCAGAGTCCTATAGCTACTTCATAAATGGAAACATCCACTCTGAACTAGCAAATCTATGTGGAAATGCTGGCATATGGTGAATGGCTTGGAGAAATCGACTTCCAATGTAATCTCTCTCTGGCCAGGTCTTAATTTATCTTTCTTTCTCAGGAGATCATTTTTATCCTGTCCTCCTATGTTTTCCTTGACCTTCCCCTGAGAACTGAACCTGCTACCGCAACTGTTCAACATCTACTAAACCAAGAATTCTTGTCCATTATTTTAATGTGACCATACCATCAAAGTCTCCTGTTCTGCAAACATCTTCCTCTGAGGTCATCAAAACTAAGCTTGTTCTTAAGACTCACATTGCCCATCCATTGTATCATTCTTCTATCATTTCTAACCATGCAATGCATGTCCTCAACACTCACTAACCAGATTTAACGCTCATACATCATCACACTATGTACCCCTGCCTGATAAACTTTTCCCTTGGTAGACAATGCGTTGTCCGTGAAATATTTTTGAATAAATAAAACAAACGTTACTTTTCAGTCTATGGCAGAATTTTACTTATGCTGCTTTCTTTTTGTTGATTTTGGAACAATGCCTCCATTCGGTCTCAAAAGACAAAGAATGCCCTCCTGTAGGGGCAGTTGTGCATGTAATTGTGATGCAAGGGTTGCACAATCTCCAACCACACTTCTCTTGAATCGGCACTGTTTGAGAAGTTCCAGGACGACTGGAAACAATGCCGAGATAAGCAGAGAGCACGTACAGCACCCGGAAGTCCCAAATGGTCACCCACCGACCAGGTTCAACGTTGCTTGACTTTGGTGATCCAGCGGGAACCAGTGTGTCAATGTGGTTATGCCGTATAAGATTTTGGAACAATTCATTTTTAAATCGATAAAATTTTAAGTTTTTGGACTCTGCTAGATGCGATAGTCAAGAACTACGTTTTTGTATCGTTTGCATCTTTTGCATTGGACAATCTCATTTTATTTTAATCAGTGAAAAGAGATAATGTACGTACCAATCAAGGTTCAAGCATATAGTTATGCAGATGAATGAACTCACACTTGTATAAAAATAAATAAAATATTAGATAATAA